>NW_025224966.1:5385651-5671796 GCF_014066325.1 Apis laboriosa
AAAAAAAAAAAAAAAAAAAAAAAAAAAAAGAAAAGGAAATTACAGAAAAAAGGAAGGATCGAAGGTGCACGAGTAGCGACGAGTCGAGGACGAAGACGATCTCTCAGTGGCGCCACCACCTGTTTTGTGATTCATTAACTCACCGGCTTATCGGGATAAGGCAGACTTATCCGGGGCTCGAACCCGACACTGCGGCTAAACCCGATCTTATTCCAATGGCATCCCACCTATCCCCGTTTCAGTTTCACTCCTGAACCTGGCAATTCCCACTTCCAGACCGCAGGTATCTCCCCCCTCCTGTTCCATTCGTTTGTGAAATCGCCATCTTTTCCATCGTTTCGCGTAATGCACGATCGTTCGATCCGTCCCATTCGATTCGACGAGAATTCGATACGCTGTTGTGAGTTTGCTCGTCGAGGGACCGTGCGTTCGTTGCATCTCGACGGATTGAGGAGTATCGATGATGATTCACTTTCGTTGTTGATTAACTGAAAATTGAGACGATTTGGACAAAAATTTCCCTCGATTTTGATTCGATCGAAAGATGATGGCGCTCGATGTCCTTTTCTTCTTAAATCGATTAACTTGCAAAAAATATATTTGTTGTTTTTTTCAAACTGACACAAATTGCTCCTCGAATCATTCAGAAATGATCACTACCCCTCTTCCCCAAGATTAAAATCAAATTTGTATTTCATCACAAATTCCTATTAATATCGCGTCGATGCAAAATAAATGGAGACGAGAAAAAGTGAGATCATTGAACGTGAATGGGGCAAGCACGTCCGTCCAGTTTCCAATTTCCTCTCGTGAAAGAAACGATCGATGGAGGAAGGAATCACCCATTTGATAAATCTGTTATCCCTTTCGGCCAATGCCAATATCCCGATATTTTGTCAACAGGCGGGCATACGGTCTGCGCGCCGGATTCTCGATACCCTTCCCTTCGAATAGTCATTAACCACCCCTTTATTATATGGCTAGGCGAGATCGGCATCCTCCTCGGCAGATGCGCCAAAGTCAACCCTTGTTGCCTTCGTCTAATGGTGTTGACAAATTGCTCGGCTAGCCGCCTAGGTTTCCCAAGGGACGGCTCCCGGTAAAACTCTTCTGGCCGCAGACTCATTGCCATTTAGACGTGCAATCTTTCAGATCGCTGCGCCACCCGAATAAGATGTATCGCGGTCCACTTCCAACGACCCCGATTCCTCGCCATTGTGAATTGTAACGCGCGTGCTGAGTAATCGCGGGAAGAATATACCTTGTATTCGAAGCTTTGCAAATGATAAATATTTTATCGAAATATAGTTGATACGGAGAAAATGGAGAAAATCCTCGATTGATAATATTTAAAAGATAGTTTTATTTTTTATCTCACGATTACAGGGGAAAATTTTAAGTCATCTGTCAATTCATTTCCAGTTGAGAGCCCGTTTCTTATATACCTTGACTCGTTTCGTTACAATGAAATTGTATTTGATAGATTGTACGTAATGGATAATATAAATAGTTTTATCAATGTTTATTGATTGATTTTTTTTTTTTTAGTGTTTGAACATTTATCGAGCGAGTATGCGATTTAGGTAATTGGATAAATTGAACGACACTTGAAACCGATAATTTAAAATTTATCTTTTGCGTCTTCTTCATAAATTTCTCTCGAAAAACTTGAAGAAGACTATGGCTGGATTTCGATTTAACGTCTAATTTCTTTCGCCCACGAAACACTTTCTCCCAATCAATTTTTTCCAAAAGCGACTCTCGGCCACGATAAATCGTCAATTTTATAGACGGCCATCTCACGGAGTCTGGGGAGGGGGGGAACATTATAGACTCCACAGAGACAGTTAAGTCGGTCGATGAGCCGAGCTATCAAGCCGATTTTCTGCCTCGATTTTCTCGATCACCGAGGCAATCGTGGCGCTCTTCTAAGCGCGACAGGAACCAAGCCCGTGGGATCAACATAGAAATGAACTGATTTCCTTCCCATTATCTCAGCTGGCGTGGAGAGCGGCATCGAGGACGCCTCCACCTCGGAAACAAGATTCGTGTACTCGGTAAGGGTTTCGATTGAGGCGAGGCGAGGCGAGGCGAGGTGAGGCGAGGCGAGGCACGTGGGGAGGAAATTTCTGTGCGTGCCGATGTGTGAGAATCCGAAACCATGAGAAAAAACCGTCGCAAAACTTGCGGTCTTTAAGAGGGTGTAATCCTAGAAGTGGTTGAAAATATAGCAGGTCTTTCTACGAAGTTAATTCTAGCCTTCGTTGGAAGTAGGGGCCCTCGGTTTTGTTTTCTTTTGTTAAACAGCTTTGAAGGCGCTGTCAATTTGAATTAATTACGGGGCGTGGTAAGTTGGAATTGTGAATTGGTATAGTCGAATTTTTAAGATTTTCTTTTTTTTTTTTTAGCGATATTAATAGTTGAAAAATAAAGTAGAACAATTATGGGAAACGAGGGTGCATTTTTGTTTAAAAATTGTTTGGAAATAATTTAATTTCTTTTTTTTCTTTTTCCATACAATTTTTTGATTAGGAAAATAAGTGGTGCGTGTAATAAGGAGTGAGGGGAAGCAGATTAGATTCCAATTAATTTTCGTGATAACCGGGATTTTCCTCGGTAGCGCCATACCGTCTGAGAGATCTTTCAAAGACATTCTATCCGCACACTTTTCCGAAACGCTTGTGACACGCGTGTTACAAACTCGAAAGACACACCTCTCCTCTCAGATTACTTATCGGTTCCATGTGCTCTCGCCTTGTGTCAAGTTGAAACTAAACAAATTGCTTGACAAGCGTTACCGATCTCTATATCCACGGAATCGCTCGACGTGTCCATCTCGGGACGTGCCATTTTCTTTGACCCTTAACCACCGATATTAATGATTCCTTTGAACCAATTATCTCATAAATATTCGCTCCTAATTTGTAATTTTATTAAGAAAAATCAATCTGTTGATCTTGATCCAAAATATCTTTTCCAAAATCCTCTTTCACTCGCTTCGCAAAGCTCCCAATATCGTTTCTCGCGACAAATTTAAAAAAAAATTTTCTCATTTAACAGGGAGAAACGAAAGAGTTAGAGTTACAAGTGAAAATGTGACGCGGAATCTTTCTCGAACTCCCCCATTTTTTTTCTTCTGCTTCGAAAATTTCATATCATTTTTCACGTCGACAAATTTCACAGCACGTGTCTCCCTCCTTCAAAAATCTTTCCAAAAGAAGGAAAAGAAGGAGGAAAGTCGCGGTTTCCAAGAATACCATCGATCGATGAGCGTTTCCGAATATTTATAAACGTGGGACAGGATTTTAACGCCTGCACGAGATATTTAACCCTCGGTCGTTGTCCCAATGACGCGGCCGGCGTGCTTGACTAATAAACGACTTCCTAAGGAAGCCAAGGATTACGAGATTAGAGAAGAGAGTGGAGAGAGGAACGAGAAGGCAGGCTTGCGCGACTTTCCCTTCCCGGAGGTGGTGGAGAGGCTGTGGCTCACAGGTGCCACGACGTCGTCCTCCTACCCCCGCGCACGTTTTTCCACGTCCGAGGGGTGACTGATTCGGCCGTAATTATCGGCCGTTCCCGTACACTCCTCGTTTCTAAAATCGCAGCCGCGTGCATCTTGCTACGTGACACACTTTGGCTTTTCCTCGACTGTGGCACGGCCGAGGGACAGAAAATACGTGCGGTCAGCTTGTTATGTGAATGTTGGGGTGGGAACGAGAATTTCTTTTTTAAAAGATATTTTAACTTACGTGGTAAGTTACGTGGTAGATTCGTAATAATTAGATGTTTATGCAGATTTAAACTGAATAAAGATCCGTTTTATTCTTTAAATATTATATTAATCAGATATTTTGTTCTGGATATTTTGTCTTCTTGCATATGATGTAAATTTTTGGATAAATATCTGCGATTTTTTTTCTAGAGATATTTTAATTTATTCGTGATAGATTCGTAATAATTACATGTTTATTACAGATTTAAACTGAATAAAGATTTTATTCTTTAAATATTATATTAATCAGATATTTTGTTTTGGATATTTTATGTCTTCTTGCATATGATGTAAATTTTTGGATAAATGTCTGCGATTTTTTTTTTCTAGAGATATTTTAATTTATTCGTGATAGATTCGTAATAATTAAATGTTTATACAGATTTAAATTGAATAAAGATCCGTTTATTCTTTAAATTTTTAATTATAATATTTAATTAGGTACTTTGTTTTCGATATTTTGTCTTCTTGCATATGATGTAAATTTTTGGATAAATATCTGCGATTTTTTTTTCTAGAGATATTTTAATTTGTTCGTAATAGATTCGTAATAATTACATGTTTATTACAGATTTAAACTGAATAAAAATTTTATTCTTTAAATATTATATTAATCAGATACTTTGTTTTGGATATTTTATGTCTTCTTGCATATGATGTAAATTTTTGGATAAATGTCTGCGATTTTTTTTTTCTAGAGATATTTTAATTTGTTCGTGATAGATTCGTAATAATTAGATGTTTATTACAGATTTAAAGTGAATAAAGATTTTATTCTTTAAATATTATGTTTAAGAAAGTATTTTGTTTTGGATATTTTTGAACATAATTATGCAATTTAATTTGATATTTGAAGTGTGAGATAATGATAAAATAAATCAAATTATTTTAATTATTTTAAAATTTAAAAATTTCTTTTTCCTTTTTGTTAGAAATGAACGAGGTATAAATTTGAAAATGCTTTGAAGAAATTTATCCTCATCATGTTTGCGTTATAGAATTTCGCGTGAATGATTAATTTCGTGTGACTTTCGAAGGAAGCCACAGCTGCACGATACGGATATTTTAGCGACCCTTGTAACCCTCTTCACCGCTGAGTTACACGAGCGACACGCTCCACTAAACACCCACAATTTTTACACCGCGTGCCATTTTATTTATGTCCGCGCATTACCCTCTCATTGGCCGATTATCGACCAACATTCACGAAGCGTAAAACACTTCTACAAGCATCTATAATTTTTGCCGCGTGCCATTAATCATAATCATGGAACGATGTGAAATTAGCACATGCAAATACGTACCTACCTACGTATGAACGACGACACGGAAATTTATTTGGGAATTTATTAACATTTTTAAACTGAAAATTTAGACCGAAATTTAAATCGAAAAAATTTCCTTTCCATCCGAAGCAACAACGAGTACAATTTATTTACGTCGATAAATAAAAATTAGGAATGTAATTGACACTTTGCGCAATTAAATTTCCAATTTGTTATCATCAAAATTTATTACGAATCGAAATAATGGTCTAAAAAAAAAAAAAAAAAAAGGATCCGATTAGTTTTTCGTTTAACGTTGGAAAAATCCTTGTGAATACATTTTAACTCTTTAACGATTAAAACCATTAGATGAATGTGTTAGGAAAGAAAATATTACTGTAATAGTAAATCAACAAGCGGCAAATGTCAGTCCTCGCCAAATATCACTTGATCGATGCCGCGGATATTGGTACAAGCTTTATTGCAGCGCGAGTAAAATTTCCGGGTAATGAAAGCGGCGCTGGAATAACTCTCCATCGATAATTTTATATCGGAGATTACGATGCACCGTCGGAGATTATAATCCCCGGATTTTATAACTTTCATGGGCCACGCTCATCGAGATCGACGTTGTGCGTTGCGAAATTGAAAAAAGGAAAATTATTTTTGACACATATTTTAAGCGGTTAATTCGTGTGAATCTTTTTTCTTTTTCTTTTTTTTTTTTCCCCCGAAGAAGAAGGGAAAATAAATCGATGGTATTATTAGCACGTGGACGATAATATTTTTCTTTATAAAATCAATAATAAAGAAGATTAATCGACGTGAAATACGTGAATAATAATTCATACTAATAATTATTACTTTTCCTTTTTTTTTTTATAAAAATACTTAACTTTACGCCTTTGGATAAATTTAAACCTTTATACCTACCCTTATTACGTCTAATCATTATGATACACTTATTTATCTATTTACTCATCAGTTCGATATAATATTCCCAAAAATATTTTTACAAAACTATCAACAATTCGAAGAAATTATATTAATCGTTGCAATAATAAGCACAGATACTCGCCACCTGAATAAATCTACTCGCCCTCTAAATAAATCTCAAGATAAAATGCCAAATGTTCTTAAAAAAAGTATTGCGAGCGCAACGAAACAATAAGCGATAAGGAGAGGGAGGGTGAGAAGGGTGACTCGGACTCGGCGGATTCTTTCGATCCCCGCGTGTGAAATCGATGGGGTTTATTCGGGTCGGGAACGGCTCGACGACGCGCGACGTTGTCCTCCTCGTCGGCGTCGACGGTCGCATGCACAGCCGCCCCGTAAAATCCGTGCGGATTAGCGATCCACTAATATATCCCGCGGGCGTAAAAACGCGACGAAGCAGCTGAGATATTCGTTCCCTCGCCGTTCGTCCTCGCCGCGCACCCGTTTTCAGCTTGCGAGCCGGTTTGTCTCTTTGGCATAAAATAAGCCCCCGAAACGAGCGGGGAAAAGTAATAAATTTGTGAGTTACAACCTGTCCTCGCGGACCTCTAGTTACCACGTCCCTCTCTCTCTCTCTCTCTCTCTCGTATTTTTCTTTTTTTTTTTCTTTTTTTTTTTTTTTCTATCTTGACGATTCTTTCTTCACGATGTGCGGGAAACATCGCGCGAACAGTCGTGCGGGAAAAAAGTTTTCTGTCTGTCGCGTTCTTTTTTTCTTTTTCGATGGGAAAAGAAAAATCGAAAAAAGGAGAATTTGAAGGGTGGAGAAACGAGGAGGTGGACGAGCAATGTTGGACGGATATCGAGGATTGGATCGTGAACAATAATTGAGAAGGAAGAATTATGAAAATTATGAGGGATTATGGAGATTAGATTAGAAAAATGAGAAAAAATTTATAGAAAAAAAAAAAAAAAAGAAAAATTGGTTTCTACGTTTCGAAAAATTCGTTCGTTCGTAGAATTTCTTTGAATTCGCGGGATCAATATACGATCTTCTTAACGTAAACGAAGGCGAGAACGAGGTTCATCCTCGAGCCACTGACCAATATGGATGTCGAATGTTTGACAGGAAAGGGTAGGGTAGTTTTTGGCCACGTTTCCCTTCGAGATCTTCCGCTTTCACGTCTCGTGTAACTCTGCCACGAACCCAACGAACGGTAGAACCGTCAAACGATACGACACGTTAAGCCTCGAAGAACTCTGCAGGAGATCTCGTGGGAAACTATATATTGGAGAATATATCGAACGAAATAAATAGGAAGGAATCGTAATAGGTGTTTGTCTTCGAACGTCATAACGTTCTACGTGAATCGAATCGAACTTATTAGAAAAATTTATTTTTTCTTTTTCTTTTTTTGATTTTTATTAATATTATTAATAGAGTTGAATATCGTTTTCTCGTATGTTATTTTCCATGATTTGGATAAGTAAACGAATAAAGTTAATACTAATAATAACTTTTGTATTATATTATATTATAGATGGAAATATTTTATTTATCGTAACTCGTTTTTGTGTTACATTCTTCGTTACAATTTTTATCGATAAAAATTTCCTTTGAAACGACACCACAAAGAAGTTGTACAAAGAAGAATCTCGTGCCACGGAATAGATCGTTAAGATATTGAAACGTGAAAAATGGAGACCTATAAATTTCGCTCGGTTGAGTAGGTCGCTTAAATAGCGTGTGTCGGATCAGGATGTAGATTATAAGATTAACTCTAATCTTGAAATAATATACAAACTTCGGAACGAGGAAGTTGGAACGGTGTACACCCGTTGTTTAATCAAAACACACGAGGAAAGATACATTTTTAGCGGGGGCCGAATCGTTGTCCGTCAATTTCGAAATTTTTCCCTTGTTATCCGATATGGACAGGATTACTCTTATATTTACGATCCTTCCACGAGAGCGAAGAATAGAAGGCACGACGAGGATTGGTAATTGTGCGACAGACAAGGCTTCGCACTGTCTTTGTCCGTGGCCTGTATTTATTTATTTTAAGAACCGAAATCTCTCGAATCGAGAAGAAGAAGAAAAAGAAGAAGAAGAACTTACAAAACGAAAATAATAAATATCGAGATTTTTTTAGTTTCAATTTACATTTCTACCGTATTTTATCGTTTTATTTTCTTCGATGGATCTAACAATAGGAAATCTTAGGATAGGCTAAGGGAATTTTTTAAAATAATATTCCATTCGAATAGAAATAAAGATTCGTTTCTGAATTATGAATATATTTCTGAATCTACGCTACGAAATTAACTTAATCGCAACAATTCGCATATATATATATACATTTCACTCTCAGAAAAATATTATCGAATATTTATTCCATCGCACGCTTATTTCGAAATCATCGATCAGCTGCAACGTAGCGATCACCACGAGTGATCCCTTCGACGTTTATTTACAACGTGTTACATCGTTCGCATTCTTGTGTTACGTGATAAGTATCACCCAAGTCCATGTTTCTTCTTCCAGCACTCAGATGCTGTTTGCCGAGGAGGCATCACAGATAACGCGACATTACCGCGGCCGCTCTTTCCTCCTCGGGGACTGGCCTTGGCAAACAAAGGTCTCTCCTCTCCCTTGTCCAGGGTTGGCAAACTTATCCTCGTGTGGCCATACGTGTAGCTCCTTACGCGTGTTCCTCGCCTCGATCAAATAATACGCGTAACCGATCTGTTTGATTAGGGGTGTAGTTGGATTGGGGAACTATTTCTCGCGATTTATTCGAGAGACTTTAACTTTATCTGCGGATGGAATTGTTACACGTTGATTTTTACTTGATTCCCGAGGGAGAAAAAAGAAAAAGCAAAGGAAAGATCGAAAGTGATAAGTGTTATCAGACATTGAATCGAATTAACTGGACGTAAATATCGCGCGTATATAATAATATCGGAAGAATTATATTGCAACGGAGGGAACGACGAGTCGGTCGATTGATTGTCTCTTGTCGAGGAGGAATAGGAATCCGGTTATGCGTTTTGCCTTTCTCTTATCGATCGTGAATCGAGATAAGTAACGATTTTAACCAACGCGGAAAATTACATTACGCATTCTGGAAAAGAATTCCTTCGAAGATACGTTCGAAGATAAGTGGAAGCTACTACAGTGTCCAACTTGGGAACGGATAAAGTGGTGGTGAAATCGTGTAAAGATCTCGCAAAAAATTTTGATATTATAGCGATATCTTGCTCGACACTTTATCGTGTCGATGAAACATGCATTTCATTGAATTGATTCGATCAATTGCGAGCAAGTAAACAAGAAGAAGAAGAAAAAAAAGAAATGTTGCACTTCAGTTTTATCACGCGCGGCCACTTCATCGTTGTAATTAAACATATTTCATGGCGAATAATTCTTAATATCATAATATCGTAATCATAATATCGTAAAAACACGCGTACGTTCTCTCTCTCTCTCTCTCTCTCTCTCTCTCTCTCTCTCTCTCTCTCTAAAGAATTACTCATACATTTCAACGAATGATATTTTTCCTTTGTCTGAATAATTAATTTTACTCTTTTAATTCCTCGTTGAAAATTTCTTTGAAAAATTACTATTTCACTGTGCTGTACGATACTACTGGTATTACTAAATTACCAAATATTTCGAATTTGAATCATCGATATTCCTTCCTTTTACATTTCAACCCGAATAATATCCATCCACCAGTCCATCCACCATTGAAAATTTCTTTGAAAAATTACTATTTCACTGTGCTGTACGATACTACTGGTATTACTAAATTATCAAATGTTTCGAATTTGAATCATTGATATTCCTTCCTTTTACATTTCAACCTCGAATAATATCCATTCACCATTGAAAATTTCTTTGAAAAATTACTATTTCACTGTGCTGTACGATACTACTGGTATTACTAAATTATCAAATGTTTCGACCATTTGAATCGTCGATATTCCCTCCTTTTACATTTCAACCTCGAATAATATCCATCCATCATTGAAAATTTCTTTGAAAAATTACTATTTCACTGTGCTGTACGATACTACTGGTATTACTAAATTACCAAATGTTTCAACCATTTGAATCGTCAATATTCCCTTCTTTTATATTTCAACCCTAAATAATATCCATCCACCAGTCCATCCACCATTGAAAATTTCTTTGAAAAATTACTATTTCACTGTGCTGTACAATACTATTGGTATTACTAAATTATCAAATGTTTCGAATTTGAATCATCGATATTCCCTTCTTTTACATTTCAACCCCGAATAATATCCATCCACCAGTCCATCCACCATTCTAAGAACTAAGAAGTCCCATAAAAGACTGGGAGAACGGACCGTCAGCTCGTAACGCAGTTGGCAATATCCTGGAAGAGTGACACGCGCATCTTGGTTCGTTCGTTCGTTGCTGCGTGCCACTAAATCACCGCCGAGTTACGCGCCGACTAATTGTGAACCGCCTCCCCTCCCCCCCTTCTCCTTTGCCGCCCCCGTGGAAACCAAATATAACTAAACGGAGCGAAACTAAACGGCCTGCCCGATTAACTTCTTGCTACCGACATCTCTCGCCCTATTCTCGACCGCCACCTCCTTCGACTTTCGAGCTCAAACTTTTTCTTCCTCCCCTCCTCTCTTCTCTTCTCTCCCTCTCTCTTTACTTCTCAACTTTCGCTGCTTCCGTTCCTTCGTCTCGTTCCCTCCATCCTTCATCGCGCCATGCATCGTGGATAAATAAAAACGAGAGAAGACGCAAAGAACGTCGCTGTTAATTATGCGACGGTGGAAGTAGAAGAAGTCGAGTATGAAACGAGCATTTATACGCGCGATTTTTCTTACGCGTGACGAGTTACGATTACGAGTTCGTTCTCGAGCGGAGAAATTGGGATGAATTGTTCCTGCGCTTCGTACGTTAAATTAAATTCTTTTCTTCTTAGAAGAATCTTCTTACGTTTCACCTTACATTGTATCAAAACTAATTGAATTTATTTATACATACTTTACTTGAAAAAAAGGATATGAAAAGATACGAAGAAAAATCGTTAAGTTATCGAAAATTATTAATTAAAATCTACTAAAAATTTATAAATTTATAAATTTACAAAGAATGGGGAAGAAAGAAAAGTAAAAAAATATTATTTCATTTTATTCGAAACGAAAGAGTATTTTCGAGAAATATCGGATCGAAGCCTTGACCCTGGCTCGTCCTCATCCCCCACTCCCCACGAAGAGGAGACCTAGTTTTCTTTTTTTCTTTTTCTTGCCCCGCTAGAAGAGGAAGAAGGGCGGAAACGGCCCCGCGGGATCCCGGATTAGTAAACGAAATAAGTTAGTAAATAGCG
Organism: Apis laboriosa; assembly: GCF_014066325.1. NCBI lineage: Eukaryota > Metazoa > Arthropoda > Insecta > Hymenoptera > Apidae > Apis > Apis laboriosa. Next base: position 5,397,006 of record NW_025224966.1, read on the forward strand.
GAGCTTACGGAGAGCTTAGACGATGTTGCAAGAGGGTGTGATGCGTTTTGCAGTATGGGCACAGGGCGACTTCCGGGACGAGGTGACCGGGGGTTTGGCAAGGCTCGATTTGACGGGTCACGGAGCTCACACTCCCGGTGGAAGCAACCCCAGCACACCGGGTGCGACACCCACGACACCCTCCGGTGGATTTTCTACCGCACAACCTAGGTCCCGCACGAACACGACACACAGGCCGGATATCCGAAAAGGTACGCCTCGCCAATTTACCACCAACTTTTCTAACCCGTCCTCGTTCTCCCTGTCTCTTCCTTCGAAAAACGAATTTCCAATAATTATTTTTTCATTTTTCTTTCTTTTTTTTTTTTTTTTTCTTCTCGATGACACTTCTCTCATCCATGTCGCGCTTCTCGATGACAGTCGGCCTTTTGTTTGAAAATTTTATAGTACTTTATCGTGACGTTTAAAGAGCAGATTACAAATTCGATTGGAATTAGATTAATCGTGGATCGTGGTTAATGGTCTCCGAGAGTCGGGCGGATATTTTACTTCTGCATGTGCGTTGGATGGTAATTTTTCAGAAGGCGATTAAGAAAGAAGTTCGTAGTTTGTGGAATTGAATAATAATATCTAAGAATTCACGTTACTGTAAAATATATCTTCAATAGTGGTACGTACAATCCTCGAAAGATTATTCAAACTTTAAAGTTTCCAAACGTTCTTCTCGTTGCGAAATATTAAAGCGAGAAACACACTTCATGACTCGTAATTCCAATCGATTAACTCATAACACATTTTTATTTCAACATAATATTCTCAATCCAAGGGATGATAATAATAATCGCAAACAATGCCAAATATATTTTAGTTACTACGAAAAGAATTAAAATATAATTATAATAAATATTATTCGTTTTAAATAAATAATTACTTAAGCGTAATTATTCGAAATTTTTAAGGGGTTAATGGCCAACTCTCGATCTTTTAATCAAACTTGATTGAACAAATATTACTCAACGCGTCACGCGTCATCTTCAAAGGAAAAAGATTCGCGCATCGATCAAGTAGGATACGATGGAGATTCGAGGGGGTGAAATCAAATGATAACAGAGAGGTGTCGTTGTCGGATGCAACGCGAGAAAGGCGAGGAAAATGCTTGCTCGTCGTTTGTTTGCAGGTTTGTTCGGCACTTAGCCGGCACTCTCGCAGCCGCCCCAAATCCCCGCAAATTGAAATATCTCCGAGAGAGTCTTACAGGCCTGGTTAACAACAAACCCCGGGGACGGATCTCACTTCACTCGTTTGTAATCCCGAGACGGGGGCGAGGCCTCTCGTTGCCTCCTTCACGCGAGTCCGGCACGTTCCTCTCGTTCCTCCTCCCAAAAATGTTTCAGAATTTCAACCTCTTTGACGAATAATTTTTTCTCTCTTTCTTTCTTTCTTTTCCTCGCTAAAAGTAAGTAAGTTTGCGAAATTTATGATTCAATAAATTCGATCGAATTTTGTTCTTTTCGAACTGCGAAAGAAAGAAGAAATAAAATTTACGAAGAAAGACATTATTCGTTAGAAATAATTATATTGAGAAGACAAAGGATGGTAGGGTGCAGTATATTTACTGTAACACGTAATTAACATATGTCTAAGATATAAAATATTTCGTTTAATTTCGTTACCAATGGATTGAATAAAGCTTCGTTCCTGAATTGAAAGAAAATTTGAAAACAAGGTGAATTTAAATTCAATCGTACACGAGACAATTACATCGTGTTAAACCAATTAACGATCCAAACTAACCGATAACAGTCTCCTGCGCAACGCAACGTTTTATCTTCGATAGTAGAAATATCCGTTTCCACGTGAATAGTAAAATACACGACATTACAGACCGTGGTGGGTGGATTAAGATTATACTGAATAAATTGAAACACGGTGATAAAGCGGTCGAACGTTTCTTCGATGACGGAACTCGGTCGGTATCGGTGCGACCGATATTATGTCGAGTTGCTGCCTCTGTAAATAGATACGGCCGTCTTAGTTAGAAGATAGTTAGCGGCATCATCAGACGCACTGATAGCGGTGCTCTTTGAAAAAGGTGGTAATCGATCACACGGCTGTCAGTACGAGTAAGGGAAGCTGGCGATTTGCCGCTGAGGAGTCAGGGGTGAAATACCCTCACCTGTCACTGCCACGATCGAATGACGAACGCATACGCGTTATTCTCGTGCGGCAGAGATTACCGATCGAGCGATATAATCGATCGGTATGATCGTTACTCGCCTCGTCAAAGCCCTTACGTGCGTATTACGTTTATCGCGTGCCTCGAGAGAAGATATTTTTTTTTTTTTTTATTTTAATTTGCAATTGAAGAGATTCAAAAAATCGTGCATCCATCTTGCAATTGCAATGGATTATTGAAATATTCCGTTCTCAAGAAGAAGGAATAAAAAAAAATGGTTAATACAATAAAAATCGTTAAAACATTTTTCATCCTAGTATCGCGCGATTATTTTAAAGTTAAAGAATAAATTCGAAGCAAATCTTCACAACTGTGAACCATTTGAATTATTCATTTTTCACGCGATCATTTTCCTCGTTACTCGAAATTTCCCCGTTTCCACGAAATATATAAGATCGAATTTATTAAATTTAATTTATTAAAGAACGTAGTGAATTCTCTTAGAATAAGTGTCACCATTTTCTAGGGAATGTGATATCTTAACACGTTTCAGATGTTGCGACACCGACAGAGGTGAAACACGAATTGGGAGCCGGTGGAGGGGTTGTCTCCCCTGACGGTGTGGTTGGGGTAAATAACGCGGACGATAAGGATGGAAAGAAGAACAAACGCCAGAGGCGGCAGAGGACGCATTTCACGTCCCAACAACTTCAAGAGCTCGAGGCTTTGTTCATGAGGAATCGGTATCCAGATATGTCGACCAGGGAAGAAATAGGTCTGTTCACCAAACTTCCAGAACCTCGTGTCAGGGTGAGTGATAATTGATATTAATTTCATACATAACTCTCTTCGATATCTTATAAACGATTTTCATAATAATTCATTAACTTTATTTATATTTATTGTGATTTCATAATTAAGTAAGGATGGAGGAGAAAATTTGTCGAAACGACATTTTATTTGAGAAAATAAATTTTTATTTTTTTATTTTTTACGTATAATTGATGAGATTTGTAAATAATTTAGATGAGTGACGTTTTGGCTGAAGGAACGAATTTTCATTTTAACTTTTCGACTAGATACTCTAGAATACTTGAAAAAATAAATTTTATCTATCGCATTGAAGAATTAATCTTAATCGTTTCGAAACACGGTATAGTTTTATAATGAACGATTATTATTCCATTTATTGAGTAAAAGTTAAATAAAAATTTAAAATTACGAAATTTTTTACGAAAAAATCCGATTCCATCAGAAACCTTAGAGTTAAACTTTCGACAATTTTATATATTAACGAGTCAATTTCGTATCGTGACTAATTATTTCCAATGCATCGTATCGCACAGATAATCGGCAATTTTTTGTAAACTTTTTTGTTATTTTCAAAAAGTAAAGCATCGTTATCAGCGTTTCTTTTTTTTTTTCGCTCGTTATCGACAGACGTCTAATTTTTGGATAAACAATCTCGAGGTGGCAAAAATTAATCGATCTCGATGCATTGTTTTTCCTGTGTTGTGAAAGTATTCTTGGACGTGTGAAGATCTATGCCAGAGCTCGAAACACGAATCAACGGTGACTTGGAATCGAGTTGATCAAAGTAGCAGTAGAAAGTTACAATGGAAGCATTGATGCGTTCAAGTATCGATTACAAAGGCAACAATTCATGCTTTTTCTGCTCGATACCTCGAGGTCTCACGTCTGCAGACATGGCTCGTCACCAGAAAATGCCATTTCTTTGTCTGATGTTTTTTTTTTTTTGAGAAGTAGGCGATTTTTCTCATTGTTTCAAATATTTGACACGCGAGGTTCGATAAAAAGAAATTTAAAATTAATAATAATAATAAAATATTTATAAAATATAAATTCCTTTGCACGTTATCCATTAGTAGATGATTATTAAATAATTATCATACTTGGAGAATTTTTATCGTATAGTTGAAATAGGATTGCTGTGATGAAATTTCAAATTTTTCATTTATATTTTATTTATTTAAATATCAGCACTTATATTTTAAGTAACAACTTATATTTTAAGTAACAAGTAATATATTAATTGAGAAAATGGTTTACGTAACTAAAACTGTTATCCAGTTTAGATATGCGTTCCAGATTAACTAGATAACACAAAGATACAGAATTTTCTGCAATTTTATCATATACTTATAAAACATCTTTTATTTTTCTTTTTAATAAAATCAAATAAATCAAATTCATTTAAATATATTACGTGTTTGATATCGTTCTTATCGAAAAAAAAAAAAAAATAACAACAACAACAATTTCACTAATCTTAATAAAATTCTATTTTTCACATATTTCGATGACTCATTGGCAAATGAGATATCGTCGATCACGGGTCAGATAACACTTTTCATAAAACAGAAATGAACTAAGCAAAGTTGAAATATTAAGAGATGATAATATTCAATGGAGTCTTCTACTTATACGAACATATAAACTATCGTAAAAGCCAAACTTTCTCATTAACTCAACTTTCTGAGATCAAAATCATCATCCATGATTGTTCAATTTGACATTTCACGCGTAACAGTTTTGCCCATATAATCTCAGAATGAAATTCTTTCTTTAATAATCCCATTATATCAAGAGAGAAGTGCCACGTCTCCTTCCAAGTTTGACTTGGATCGATATTAATGGATCGAATGGCGTGTTTCTCGACTTGACAATCCTCGTGATTTCACCAAAACCTTTTAAGAGAAGTGATCGGTGGAAATGAATACTTGGACGTGGAAAATAGGTATCGGACCGGAAGTGAAACGGGGAATGGAAGTGGGCAGGTATGAGGTCACGTGGGGTTGCGCAGCTCACAAGGGAAGCTTTGCGCCGGTAAACCCTTCTGGATTTATAGAACCACACAGAGCATGGCACGGTATTCCCGCCACGCTGCTATACTCCATGCACCAAAATACTGGTGGATCCCAACTATCGTGGACTATTCCTGGAATTTTAACATTTCCTCCCTCCTCCCCTCCCAAAACTTTTCTCTTTAAATTTTGATTTACACGCTCGAGAAATTTTTGCAAAATTAGAAATTTATTTATTATACTTGATAAGATTGTTGGATCAATTAATAAATAAAATCGAAATTATTAGAAAATAAATAGGAGTAAAGAAATAATGGTTTGACTTTTGTAAAACATTCTGTTTTATTTAATATTTTATAAATTCTTTTAAAAAGAAATAATTCGTAGTAAATCATCTTAAAGATCGTTGTGAAAATTACTTCTCTATCAGCAAAATTTAATTAGTTGAAGTTACTTGCATAAAGTTCTTCTTCGATAACTCATTGTTCAAAACGTATATATAATAACAGGAAATAATTATAACGCCGAAATTATAGCGAAAAGCGGATCAATTATAATAGTTAATAGAATAAATGTTATTTCAATTGATTAACTATTTACTTTTTCAACGAATTAATGGCCAATTCTGTTCCCTGGAAATTAACTTGGAAAATTTTAATTTCGTCACGAGTGGCAAAGCACACCGTCCATGTTCCCGTCACTTCGTCCTGGAACGCAAGGGTAAAATGGAACCACGATGGTTGTCGGGCTCGTTGAACCGTGGCCGTTGTTCCTGCCCTTTCGATAGAAACTTCTACGTGACACAAACCTCCGGAATTGGCGGAATTTATGCGGACCGATTCGGGCGCATTTAGTCAATTCTAGCCGCGGCATTACGCTTAATTAATCCCGACCCAACATTTAATGCTCGCCGATAAATGCGCGAAAGCTTATCTATTTTGTCCGCGGATTTGCTGGGAATTTCGAACGATATCTGAATGGCGGTTCGCGATCTGAGTTGAGATCGTTCAATGCGTACCAACAACCAATAATCACGAGGCCTAAAAATCTCGTTCCTTTTTTCCTCCGTTTTCAAAAACAGAGAAAACGTTGTATCGTACGATTACAACTTCGATCTTTTATCGTCTTTATCCCCTAAAAAAATTCTCAAGTTGGAGGAAATTATGACGCGATCGTTACTTTTCTCCAAATCGTCAACCAACGATCAACGTCGTAAAGAATAGATATGTTCGATTCACGTTCGTTTCGATCGATCGCAATAAAGAAAAAAGAAAGGAAGAGGAAAGAAAAGAAAAGAGGAAAAAATAGAAATCGTTTCATCGGTATATCTTTCTTCGATCCACCCTCTGTATCGTTCTTATATTTCACGCTGGAATCAACAGAGTCGCGGGTTCCGGGCGCGAAATATCCGTTCCCCGATAACACGCCACCGTAAGCCAGCCTCTCCGCATCAATTTGCGGAAACCAATGAATAAGAAATCTCGTTGCCTCTATCCATTCGACGGATTCGATTTTTCGTCCTCGTCGTCCTCGTGCCATCCAATGTATCCAGTCTCTCTCTCTTTCTCTCTTTCTCTCTCTTTCTCTTTCCTCCCCCTGGAGGAGAACGAAAACCAGAATCCAGACGCGAAAGTATTGGAATCCGGATGTAAGAAGGAAGATGCAAAGGTGGAAGATGCTTTCTACACAAGGTAGAAAGTACGGAAGTAAGGGAGGAGGAGATGCATAAGAGGGGAGGAGAGGTATACAGGTATACAGTTATCTGCAAAGAGGCAGGCGTATGTTTCGGTCGGTGGCAGCAGAGCGCGGCTGTCCGAGATAATCCGCCGGTGATTAAGACCATAAATCCATCGACGGATTAGTATGGTTGCACCGCACACCGCGTGGCGGCGTCGTTGCACGGGACTCTCTCTCTACGCTGCAACCTCCTCCGCCAACCACTCTCTCTCTCTCTCTCTCTCTCTCTCTCTCTCTCTCTATGTGTTTCGAGTACGCTCCCCTTGCCCCTCCTCTCGTCCCTCTCACCCTACACTCGGTGCATTCTCTCCGTCCCTATCCCACCCACGTCCGTCCACCATCAGTTCTTCCCTCTTTCGCCACCCTCGCAACCGACACACGCCATCGCCGTCGTCGTCGGTCGTCGGTGAACACATCTGGTGGAGGGACAGAGAGGAGGACGTACGGAATAGGACGAGTTGGAGCGAGGTGGAAAACACGCACACGCGTACGTAAGCGTAAAGCGTGCACAGAGAGAGGGGAGGATGGAGGAGGAGGGACAAGCGAGGGGAGAGAGAGAGAAAGAGAGAGAGAGATAGAGAGGCCGAGCTTACACGCCATGGGAATGGGAAATGGGACGCCACGGAATATAGGTGGACACTAACCGGTATGAGAGTGAGGATTACCGGGTGTCATCCGTATTCGGCCGGGTTAGCGGCTGTCAGCGGCCAATGCCATCGCTATATATCAATTATTACCTTTGCCATTGCAACCAGCCGGTTGCATTCCAATGCACACGCTGCTCTGCCGCACTGCGCTGCGGTCGTCCGGTTGCATATCTCTTCCCGTAGGCCGATTTGCATCCGGTATGCGAACCCCTCCCCTCCCCCCTTCTCTCCACCGGACAACTCCTCCCAATTGAACACGGCTCACCTTCGTTTCCGCCCGTTCATTCAACCCCCCGCTCTGCGTCTCGCTCTCTTTTCTCTCGCTGCTGGCCACCGCCTGCGTGTGTATACGAATGTCGTATAATACAGCTACATCTCGCGTGAATTCCGGTTAAACGGAGGAGGGAGGGGAGGAGAGAGGGTTTACGCGGTCGAAACGCGTTTTCGAAAACGCGTGGGGTGAGGGCCACGATCGCGAGGGCTTGCCAAAGCTCTCGTAAGTTCTCGTGTGCGCAAAGGATCAACGGTGTGGGCTGTCTTCGGGATTTCAGAGCCGCGGCGGATGCTCGATTCCGCCGCGCAACACCCCTCCCCAACCTCTCTTTCCCCCCCCCCCGCTCTCCCCCATCCCCGTTATGAAACCTTTGCCGCGGCCGAGCAAAGATCTCCAGATTAACGGGCCAGTGATTGAGCCTGTAATGGCGCGGATATCTGTTACGGTGATACGAAGGGATTTAGGGATAAGCAAGACGAGCTTTTCGAGCGATTCGTTTGATTCAGGAACCATCCTTCCTTACTTCCTTCTAGCTTTTCACCGCCGCGTCGAACGTGCGTCGATTTCTTTCTTTTTCTTTCTCAATAGATAAGAGATTCGTCGATATTCTTGGAATCTTTGAGATTTTATATATCGAAGTTTGAATTGAACTTGTTGTTTCGCATAAATTGAATTTTCAATTTATTTTCTCGCTTAATTCAAGAAACGACGATTATCATAAATGCCACAATGACAAGTTACACGATTCTATTACATCGCTACAGTGATCGCATTTTAACCGATTCGTGTTTAGACAGAAGTAAATCAATGTTCTTGTTGGCCGGTCGGGTTGAACACTCGTGTTTTCAAAATCTAAAATAACAAGCATAACTCGATAACTCGGATGAGTGTAAAGACACATTGTTGAATCGCGATAATTTATTACCCTTTTTGATTCCACGATTTGCCAACATTCGTATTTCCCGCGCTTACATCCTAACCTAAATCTCCCTAAACTTCTCTCGCGTGTAAGAAAGAGTGAAACTCAGTTTGCTCACACTCGCATCGGAGATTTACGATTTATATATATATATATTTTTGATGAGTGTATATGACGAAGAGTGTATCGGAGATTTGGCGAATCGATTGCGATACAGGTACGCTGTAAATCGCGCGCGAAGTTAATACCATTGCGGACAGGGCTGGAAAACGTCGAAGGCCGGCATGCGTGATCTGCGATATTCCGTTGGTGGATTACCAACGCGAATATTAACCTTTTACGATGAATTGTGGTCCCTAAGTAACGTATCGAATTTCCCGCGGATTTATTTTCAGCGGGATATCGGCCGATATTAAAACGAACGTTGGCCATACACGATGGAGGAGCGATTAAATTTGCACGATTTCTTGATATGGATTTTAACGTGGCGATGGTACATGGATAATAACGTTGGCCAGTTATTATGATTATGATATTGATATCTTCGGTTGATAAGATCTTCAAGTTGTTACAATATTTGCCGTCTGATCGAGCTAAATTGTAATTAGTGAGAATATTACTGTATTGATATCTGCAATATTTTTAAAGGGAGAAAGGGGAAAGAGATACGAGAAATTGGTAGCGAAGGATGTATAATATATGCCGAATTATATAGACGTTAAAAGACAAGAGATGACGAAAAGGTTGTTGAAGAAAAATTCTTGAAACGTATTTAATCAATTATACGCGCTTATCTCGCAATTATCTCATCGCGAGACATCGATTCGATGAATCTAATTAAGCCATTCCGTGTGAATAATTTCCAATCGATAAATTAAAAATTAGCACGTCGTTACGATGTTACGCTCTGAAGGTATAACCCTGTACATTTTCTAATCTTTCTAATCGACAGTACAAAGTTGAAAATAGCGCAATTTTTTTTTATTTCTTTCGATAAAACTTAATCAACCCAACGATTTAATTTATCGGAATTTATCGATAAAAATATTCTCCAATCCGTAGAATCTTCTGCGAGTTGCGAAGTCGTTATGCACGAATATTAACAATGCATTCACAAAAGGGATTCGATCGAAAAATTAATAAGATATCTTCGATGATTGCGCTTGCAAAATTTGAAGAGGAAAAAAAAATTCCCGTTCCTCGTAAACCCTTTCGTCGGGAGAACACGTAGCAATCGTCGATTCGAATTGCATTAACGACGAAAACAGTCCGTGACCGTTGGAAGAGGCGAAAAGAAAAGAAAAGAAAAAAAGAAAGGCAAGGAGAGGAAAAAAAAAGGAGGAAAAAAAAAAAGAGGATTGAGAGAGGAAAAAAAAAGAGAGAGAGAGAGAGAGAGAGGAGGGTGCATTGAATTCGACGCGAATCGATAACAGGTGCAACGCAATGAGCCGTAACTATTTATAAATTACAAAGGAATGGAGGAGGCACGAGAGCTAGCCGGGACACGGCATTAAAAATCACGTGTTCCGCTTGAGCTCATAATCTCGTATAATCTTTTGCAAAGTTGTTAATACTCGCGGCTTACGGGTGTTAATTTAATATCCATACAGGTACGCCAACATTGAATATCCGAATCCCACTGGCTGCAGCTGTACAGTCCACTACCACAACGATAAAAAAAATCCATAAAACTGCTCACACACCAAGAGAGGAGGCTGGTCGGCCTTCCCATTCCATGTCGTACTCTGCCTCATATGCCGTTTGTATCGTTCAGTGTTGCCCTCCGGGCCACTTTAATACAAACGATAATACTCGCTTCCGTCGTTTTGCGTCCTTTTTTTTCTTTTCTTTTTTTTTTTTTTTTTTTCTTCCACCCCCTTTCTCCCTCGGCCGTCAAGAATTCGTCCAGGCTGTAGTTAGTTTATCCAGATTCTTTTTTCCTTTTTTTTCATATCTCTTTTGAAATCGTGGAATTCGTAAAAATTGCGATGTGATGGAATGTGATGAAATTACATTCCACTTGTTTCGTTCCAGAAGTTAGTTCGTAGTAAACGAAGGAGAAGAATATTTTATCGCGTGGAATTTTAAAGAATTGCGTAAAGAGGAATGGTAATCATCGTTTGCTAAAATAATGACGCGTTTAATGATATTGTAATTTCTTATCTTTTATGCGACTAAACAACAGATTTTATTGTTTTTATTTTTTCTTTGATTCTTTTTTCTTTGTCTTATTCCCTGGAGAAATATTTTGGTGTATATATTTTAATTCCGTATCACTTCTAAATTCCTTTTTACTGTTTCTTTATTACACGTAGATTGATAATGATCGCGAAATTTTTGAAATGATAATAAAACCATTTCGTTTAATCGAACTTTCTCATTTTGTTTAATTGAAATTTTTGTTGCGTAATTATTACGTAACACGTAATATTTTTAGATTAAATATTCTTCATTTGTTTTAGCAATGAGAAATCTATAAAAACTTTAAATTTTTAACTTGTATCAGATAAAATCGGACAATCGAATAATAATTTCGCTGTATAGCGATAAACATAAACTGATATAAATAGAAATTCGTCCGTACAAACGCACTGGTCCACTTCAATTTTTAATTTCATATTCTAATTTTTAAAATCATATTGTTAAACGTGATAATTTTTAGATATTTAATCGACAATATGGCGTTTCATTAATTAATAGATTAGATATATATATATATATATGATAATACATCTTTTCTATCCTTCCTTTTCCATTTTCCAATTTCGTACAGAAATTGAAATCGACGGATGAAAGATGGAAAAATTTGAATTTCGAACATTCCTCGCATAGTTTCAAAACTTACTTACTTTAACAAGCAAACAATTTATCAAAGGTAAAAATACATACTTTAATTATTTAATCGAAAATCTTCCCCTCGAAATAACAATTTTATAAAATTCCAATTCTAACAATTTTGTAAGATTCCAATTACGATTTCGGTATTCTCAATATTCGCTTCGACTATTCTCAATTACGTGAAAACGCTTTCAAACTATTCGCTAAAACAGATCCTACGATGTTGCCTCCCGGAAAATTGTTTCGTCGTCTTGGCTACGATCCAGCCACCGTGAAACTTGTCTCGTTGTACCCTGCGATTTTCCAACTTCCGCCTATGCCGCGCAATTCCACCACGGACTCGCTCAAATCCGATCGATTTTTAAGAAATTCTCACCTTTCCCTCAAACTTTTAAAATCTTAATCTCACCGCTTACGATCTTTCGCCAACTGTGTCCATTCTCGTTGCAAAGAAATTGGCAAATTTCATCCTGGTGACTAAACATAACCGGCAACAATCGGATGTACCAGACAAACGTGTATACATGCAACAAATTTTCTCTCGCAAATTCGCAATAAGATTTCTCGCACGATTACGAAATTGGACCATGACCAAAGGCGATTTCCCTCTATATCCAGTCCCGACAATGCTATTTCTCCTCTCACGCAGTCGCATATTCATAGCGATCCGTGTGGATATACGCGCGCGTGCGCGACCAAGCGTGTACACATATTCGCGAGAACGCGATACAAGCACGAACTGGCTCCCTCTGCGTAGGACGTGGCGATTCTGGCTGATCCATCTCGCCGTTATAGTGAGATTTATGGAGACTGGTACTGTTGCAAACCGAGACTGGCTGCTCGGAGGGGCGAGAGGAGCGAAGAGAAAAGAAATAGAGAAAATATGGGAAGAGAGAGGAAGGGATTGTACGAAATGGTGATCGTAGAAATTTGAGAATGGAAGAAAAGATTAATCTGTCGAGTCGACGAACGAAAAATGTTTGCAGCAATGCATCGTGTTCGTGCGTTGTTTGTTTCTCTAATCGAGAATTATTAAATAAAACCTAGCTAACTTATTCATCAAATCGAGTGTAAATCGATGCAAAAACGGAAACAATCGAGCAAACGAGGATCCCAAATTGTCTGGAGAAATGATCTGGTCGTAAAATAATGGTGAAAAAGTGTCTGAGAGCGCGGAAAGGTATCCAGACAGATTTTCACGGTCTCGAAATCCTCCCGAAGCTGCCGGATATCCGACCAGGTTTCGTGGAATTTATTTTTAACGAAGTACCGTCTTCAGACATTTTTCGCCCGCCAAGAAATAACCGTATCCTCTATCTCGTACCTCCAACTACTACTACTTGATAAAAAACGAATATTCACCTATTTTTTTCTTTTTTTTTTTTTTTCACACGAATATATTTGAGAAAGCAAAACTCTCTGAGAAACTGCTCTCGACTCAACTACGACGTCGACAGTGTTTATCCAAGGAATTGATTTCCATTTCCAACGTAACCATTCTCAAACGTTTGCTTTTTACTTTTCATTGTCTCGATCGTAAAATATATTCTCACCTTACCAAGTTTCGGATTGATACACTGACCAGTAACAAGGTATCCTTCGAACTCGTCCCTTAGTCCCTCTCTTATCACTTAACTCATTCTCTCTCGTTTTTTTCGAACGAAAACACGAGTATACTGTTCTGAATATTACCGGATAGAATATACGTACAGTTACGCAGTTTTCCCTCGTGAGAAGAATAGATAGCGTCTTGGAAGAGCGATGCGTGGATGGACCAAGGGGGTCCCGTGGATTTCGAGGTCGTAGGTGTGCGCATATGTCGGATGGACGGAGGGATGGTGGATAATATAATGATGGCGTCGGCTGGGCAAGGAGGGGCGGGGCTACGAGGGGATCAATATTATCCTCCTCCACCTCCACCTCCGCGTTTTCCTCCGCCGTTCCCCTCTCCCCGCGGCATCCCTACGCTCTCACTCCCTCGTTCCTCCTCGTTCCTCCTGCCCTCCACCACCATCGCCGTCTCCACCCTACAACCGTCGACCTTCTCTCCCTTCTACCGCCGTCCCTCTTTCGCCTCCTCGTCCTTCTCGACGTCTCCCGTCTTACGAATCGAATTGCTCGGCCGGCGAGACGCGCCTCGGCTACGCTCGATTCCTTCCTACGTGTGTGTGTGTGTGTGTGTGTGTGTGTGTATGCGAAAGCGCACATGGCGTGTGCATATGTGGCCTCGAACGAGAGGGATTGTTTATCGTGATACGAGGTACAAGCGATTCGTTGATCGCGAATTATGCACGATGTTGTTTTTCGTAGGTTTTTTCGTAGGCAAAGATTCGAGATGTGTTTGTGAATGGAATGCACAGGATGTTGAGATGTATTTCATTCTTTAATAACGGAAGGATTCTTTCGATTCGATTCCAGTTTGGAAATTTATTCATTTTATTGGAATGATAGGTGTGGAGGGAAGTTTTAGGAAGGTATAGAAGGAAGGAAGAAAAATTTATAATTATTTGATGAAGTAGTGAGTGAAGAAGTGAAATTGGGATTTGGAAAATATTCGTATGATATTTTTTTTAATCGATTAGGAGGTATATATTCATGATTGTAAAGATGTAATCGTGTACATTCCTTTTTTCATGGCTTTTGTTTTTAGAGAGAAAGTAGAACGAGACGGTACAGGTCAGACAAAGGAGTTCTTTCTAGAATTCACTCGTAACTCCTTTAAGAGATTGAAGATGCGTAACAAGAAGCGAATATAAAAGTAAAATGAAAAGTGTAATGAAAAATATTCGTATATTTCGCTATTTGACTTTATCCATACGACATAACATAAGTTTTACGTCGTGTCATTCGTTGCATGATTTTTCCAAGTATCTTTCGATACTCCTCGAATTTACAGAAAAGTTTGTTCAATTTTTAATCGAATCTCAACACTTGCAAACGCTCTGTCTGTATCGTTTAACGAAAATTTCAACTAACAACGCATTTACATCTCAAACCGACGATGTTGCCGACCAACGATCCGAAAAATTTTCAATATCGCAAATTTTCAATATCGTCATTGTCGTTGCAACGAACATACATCTTTTAAACGCGATTGATCCACCTGTATCTCAAACAGGCGGAAGATTGACGTGATCGAAGCAAAAAGGAGGGAAAAAAAGGAAAAAGGGGAAAAAATAGGGCAACAGCGTGGCCACCTCGTACGAAACGAATCGCGCTTATCCGATTGTTCAGTGGCCGTTGCTAAGTCGTGGGATTACCCTGTATGGGGCAGCGTTTTCGGGGGTGTCTATATAATGCCGGGACGTATACGGAAAAGACGACGAAGGGGTGCGGAGAAGGCAGAGAAGCTACAGCCGGTTGGTGGGGGCTTGATTGATGAGCTGGCCCCCGGTCACGGTCTCATTACATTTATATAAGCTTTCGTAGATTGAGCCGTGCACGGAAGCTTACGCGGTGGCGAGGGGTCGTGATTTGATGAGGTTTTATTGCTCGGATGACGTGACGGGGGCCATTGTTCAAGCGGTTGTCGAGTGGAAAACATTGGATTCGATTTATCGTTCGACTACGAACCTCGCCATTCCAGAAAACTTCCATTAAGCAAAAATCGAACGGGCGATCAATCACAAGCGAAACGAGTGAACCGTAATTGGAATCGTGTGTTGTTAAAAACGAGAGGCATCACCGGATGCGTATTATATTAATCAGAAATTATTTAATTATTAAAAGTAATTAATCAGAATCTTATCTGTAAAAATATCTCGTTTCGGTCCCGTCTTAATTTCACTTTCTTTTTATTTAGGGATGCGACTTGGATCGATTCGAATCTTCGAAAACCCATCCCCCTGTTTCGCGATACAAATGGCCGCCGCCATTGCGGTTTGACGCCGGTCAAGATCGTCGTTCGAAAATTGGCACGGCTAATCCGAGGACTTCCGTCGTCCGACCGGCTCGATCGGAAAGTTCATTCATCAAGCTTATGAGCCGCGGCGAGCGTCGCCTCGAATTCAGCCGCGCCTGTTAAAGTTTATGGGCGCGGTCTTGTGTGTATACGAAACGACTCGCGCGCGCCTTCCGAGAGAGTTTATTGATTCTCGAGCCACGGCATCTTTCGGCCGCCGTTCTGTCCTATCGAGTTTACTCCCCCTCTTTTGGCTTACCGTCGCCCCGTGTCATGCCTACGGGGGTCGCTTCGTGGAATCCAATGATGTTCCTTCCTCGGGAAAGGAGGAAAGTTTCCTCGTACGAACCACGAGGGGAAATATATATATATATATATTTTTTCATTCTTTTCGTGAAATTCATAGGGGAGGGAAAAAT
The DNA here is from genome assembly GCF_014066325.1 of Apis laboriosa. Lineage (NCBI taxonomy): Eukaryota > Metazoa > Arthropoda > Insecta > Hymenoptera > Apidae > Apis > Apis laboriosa. The sequence goes on from NW_025224966.1 coordinate 5,412,742, forward strand.
CGTATCTTCTTTGAAATTCGATCCTCCTCCTCGAGATTGTTGTCGACTATTTTCGTGGCGCTTGACAATTCGAGAGAACAATGGACAATGACGATGAATTTTGTGATGAAATTGCGTATGATTAAATTCAGAATGTAGGGTGTTGATGTATTTTTGGAACACTTTCAGAGGATCGAAAAATAGAGACGTTTCCAATTGAAAATTACAAAATTACTTGTCTTCGTAATTCAGATAGATAGATCGAAAATTCCTCTGGAAATAATGGAAAGAGACGCGGGTTCTAATTCCTTCGAAACGGTGGAACAAAGATCTCCGTTAAAACTGGTAATCCATCCGAGCCGACGCGTCATAACGACGCGTATAAGAGAAGCGCGGCGCGGTTTTCGAGAATAATCGGCAAAAGGGAGGGCATTATTCTTCATTAGCCAGTCTTCTTCCCCTCTTTCAATGACTCGTCGCGCCTCTTAGCGTTTCCACGGCGCGATCGTGGGATCCCATCCATCTTGCCGAGGATCCTCCAACCTTCTATCTTCCTTCCTTTCCCTCCTTCCTTCTTTTTCACCGCCGACCTTCTCCTCGCCCCTCCCCCTCGCTGTTCCACCATCGGTTGTTCCAGCGCCGATTGCCTTTACAGTTACGCGAGAGCGGCGTGTATCCGGGTGCAACCAGCCGTATAATTGTCGGGGCCAAGCCGGGTCGTGGGCGTCGTGGAAAAAGCAACAGAGGGGGAGAACGAGGGGATGGCGTGGAGGAGGTTGAAGGGCGAATGGGAAGAGGGTGGAAACGGCTGACGAGCGACTCGCCCTCGCACCCTTGGCGCAGTATCGAACGCGGGAGAGGGCCGCCTTGAATTAACGCCATCATATTTCAGGATGGAGGAGCTCGCCGGGGTTTTCTTCCCATTTGTCTCGAGACTCGGCCGTCTACCGACTGGAAACCTAACAACGCTTTGCCCCGTTTCCACATGAGTAATACACATGGCTGAATACCTGGGCCCCACGTTGAAGTAGAAATCTGGTGAAAAAGGGAGAAAGACGAGGAGAAAAGAAAAAAGAAAACTTCTTCGTTTCGATGAGACCGTGATATACATAGCTGGGCCCCACATTGAAATAGAAATCTGGTGGAAAAGGGAGAAAGAGAAAAAAAGAAAAAAGAAAGCTTCTTCGTTTCGATGAGGCCGTGATACACATGGCTGAATACCTGGGCCCCACATTGAAATAGAAATCTGGTGGAAAAGGGAGAAAGACGAGGAGAAAAGAAAAAAAGAAAGCTTCTTTATTTCGATGAGGCCGTGATATACATAGCTGGGCCCCACGTTGAAATAGAAATCTGGTGGAAAAGAGAGAAAGACGAGGAGAAAAAAAAAGAAAGCTTCTTCGTTTCGATGAGACCGTGATATGGCTGGGCCCCACGTTGAAGTAGAAATCTGGTGGAAAAAGGAGAAAAAGAAAAAAAGAAAAAAGAAAGTTTCTTCGTTTCGATGAGGCCGTGATACACATGGCTGAATACCTGGGCTTCACGTTGAAGTAGAAATCTGGTGGAAAAGGGAGAAAGACGAGGAGAAAAGAAAAAAAAAAAGCTTCTTCGTTTCGATGAGACCGTGATATACATGATTGAATACCTGGGCCCCACGTTGAAGTAGAAATCTGGTGGAAAAGGGAGAAAGACGAGGAGAAAAGAGAAAAAGAAAGCTTCTTCGTTTCGATGAAGCCGTGATACACATGGCTGAATATTTGGGTCCCACGTTGAAGTAGAAATTTGGTGGGAAAAGGAGAAAGAGGGGGAGAAAATAAAAAAGAAAGCTTCTTCGTTTCGATGAGGTCGCGAAGCAGCGACGATGAAATTCCATAGGAGAGTATAAAAGGAGAAGAGAGAGGAAGAAAAGGAGGAGGAGGGATTTTCGTGGTGAATTTTTTTCGTGGGCGGTATAGCGGGTGCTTTAGATTAGTTTGGAGAAACGAGGAATGATGTTGATGCTCGATTAAGTAAAGAGGGATTCGATGGGTAGGCGCGGTTTAGATAGGAGAATTTTTCGGACACGGTGCAATTGCCTTTTCAACGAGACGTATAATTGTTTCACGAGTGATAAGATAAGATAAGATTCTACTTAATTGTTGTATTTAGAAATGTTTTCCGCCGATTCATTGCGCGTAGTCATGATTTTTCTCGATCCGAGATACCGATTTCTGGTATACTCGATATATTTATGATAATTAAAATAAATAAATAATTCCAACGCGTCGATTCGTATCGAAGAGAAGCATGGCGTTTGAACAACGATACGATTCTTCTGTTTCAGGTATGGTTCAAAAATAGGCGGGCGAAGTGGCGGAAACAGACGCGGAACGCGAACACCGCGGCGGACACGGTTGACTTCAAGCCCGGTTTCGGCGCCAGCCTGAACAGCTTCATCGGCCAACCGTTCGCAGACCCGGACGCCCTCTACAGCTCGTACAGCCCGTACAACAACTGGGCGGCCAAAGTGCCCTCGCCTCTGAGCAGCAAAAGCTTCCCCTGGGTGAACACCCTGGGCTCGGTGGTTCCGACGGCGTCGCACCACCATCACCACACCCAAGTCAGCCCCGTCAACTGTTTCAACGCCGCGGCGACGTCCGTGGCCGGGAACCACATGGGCGGGATGTCCGTGTCGGTCGGCCAGGCGGCCACCTCCATGCTACCCGGAATGGGTTCCGGGCTGGGGGTGGCCGGTTCGCCGGTGGCGGCGACGGGGGCCGCGTGTCCTTACGCGGCACCGGCCGCGCCGCACCACCCTTACGGGCCATCCGTGTACACGCCGCACCACAGAACAGCGGCGGCTCCGGAGAGCTGTACCGTGATGACCTCGAGCAGCATCGCCTCCCTCCGATTGAAGGCGAGGCAGCACAGCAGCGGTTACAGCCTGAGCGGGAACTCGTTCAGCATGGACAGCACGCCGGTCTCGGCGGCTGGCAGCCCCGTTGGGTCCAGGGCTCCGTCCGTGGGCGGTGGCCCCCTGTCGGCGTGTCAATACGCGCTGACAACGGCGGGCGAGGGGAACCCTCACTCGCCGAGCAGCGCGGAGGCCCACGTGAACGCGACGGCCAGGGCCCAAGTCTGAGGCGAAGCGGGGGCTACGTCTAGCCCCCATCACCACGCTGTAACAGGGAATTCAGGTAGCTCCCTGGCTGGTTCCGGGAGCTCGTTGGGGGGTGGCGGCCAAGTGGTGGCGCAAGTGGGAGCGGCAGCCGCGGCCAACGTGTCAGGCGGCCAGCAGAGCGACAATCAGCTGAGGGCGCAAGAGTGACCCAGGCCTAGGTCCGCCGCCTCGCCGACCCTGTCGTCGACCCCTTCGTCGACCACCTCGCACCCACCTTATCTGATGTACGACGAAGACGGGAGCACGGCGGACCAGAAGATCGAGGAGGACGGGAGAGGCGTGATCGAGGCGGGAGGGATCGGCGGCGAGCGAGTGATCGCCGCGTCCGGTGGTATAGGCGTCGGCGTCGGGATAGGGATCGGTGGATCCGGGACCGCTCCCGGGGGGGGCACGGGATTGGCCAGTTACTGGCAACACGCGACCACCGCCACCGGTTACTGGCCCTCGTTGCTCGACTGTTGGACCACCCCGTCCATCGCTTCCGGCTCTCAAACCCTCTCCCTGCCGCGAGACGAGAACTGAGAACACCGGCCGTTGCCAAGATGCCAGCGAGATGTCCTCGCGAGTAATTCTCTTTTACCTGGATATTTTCTCTTCGAGGCCTTCTTCGAGGCTCGTTAAGTATTATTCTTTTTCCCTTCTTTGTCACGTATATACGTATCCATGTGTATCGCATATATGTATATGTATATATATATATATTTGTTCGTTCTTCTTTTGTCTCGTTTAACGTTTCTATTTCGTTTTTTCTTTTTTTTTTTTTCGTTTTTTAATCTTGTGAGATGATTTTGCGAGGATTCACGGCATTCGTAACGTGACTTTACGCGCGTACGTTGTTCTTCGCTGATCGATCTTCACAGATCGAACGTTTAATGGTTATTTAATGGCAGGATTTAACTGTATTCTTCCCAGTGCAAAACAGGTGAATGGGATAAGAGATGTACATACGATTGTAAATGCACGAACGATCGAATCGAATATATGGGTATATATATATATATATTATATATATAAAATATTTAATGTTTCGAGGTGCATGTTTCATCATGTAAAATGAACGGAATCGCAGAGAACAATCTCGTAGATTGTCACGTTTCCTAAGAAATTGGTTGAGAATCAAGGAATTCTTTTATTTTTCTCTCTTTTTCTTTCTCGCATTTTTGTTGAAAATGCGACGTATTTGACAAATACTCGAGCCAAAGTGCAATATTTCCGATTTTGATTATCGTTTTTCTCGATAAAAGAAAAAGTCACTATGAAAAGTAATGATGATTTGTCGGAGCAACGAGCTTTGTATTGTCGTTAAAAAGTTTATCTTTACGATTAGTTCCTCGTTGAGGAACCACGGAATATGTATCGTGCGTTTCGAAACAGAATTCAAACGAAGGCAACGTCGAATTTCGTTGCGTACGAAAGTCTTTCAGAGACTCGAAAAAACGAAAAAAACAAAAAAAAAAAAAAAAGGATAAATTTAATCGCAAATTAGAGAAATAACGAGAAGGGAAAGATAATGAGATGACTAATAAAGGGAAAAAAAAAAAAAAAAAGATCCAGCGCGGATCGAGATGTACTCACTATCCTGTAGATATATGTATAGTAGACGCTGATTTTACGCGGTTCGTAAATATCTTTTAGAATTGTTATATTGTAATGATGATAATAATAACATTACCCAACAGAATACCAAAAAAATAAATAAATAAATAATAATAACGAAAGAAAAATATAAACCATACAGGCTGTATGTAAATGAAAATGGCCACTGTTGCTGCGTAACTCGCAGATACGGTGGTACTTTGTACAGTGTACGAGGAAAGAAATCACTTTATCGACTATGCGTACGTTATAAATACTATTAATAATTATATTGAATAATTATAAAGAAACAAAAAAAAAAAAAAAAAAACTGTATTCGATATCCTTGCAGGGCACGTGTAATTGAACTTTTGGAGTCCATCGATTCATCATCCTCTTCGCATTTCGTTTATTACTTCATTAAGTTCGATCACGTCTACAATTGCGCATGACGGAATTGCGTGTCGTTATTTTTCATCGACTACTGCATAATATAAAAATTGTTAAATTATACGAAATTGTTCGACGAAAATGGAATTTGGACAGGGTGTCGTGTTTTTTAAAACAAAAAATAAAACGAAAAAAAAACCAAAAAAAAAAAAAAAAAAAAAAAAAAAAAAAAAAAAAAAAAAAAAAAAAAAAAAAAAGAAAAACAAAAATGTAAATCATACAGTTGTAGAATTGAAAATGGCATATCACCAGTTAATAGATGTAAAATTTAATGGAAATGGGGAGGGGGAGGGGAAGGAAGAAGGGGAGGAAGGGGAGACGAAGTGAATCGATCAACTTCGAAAGTCATGATGCAGGCATAAACGCTATAGAACAAATAGTGACGTAAGCTAGATTTAAGGAACGACCGCTATTTTGTATGAATCCCAATGTCGTACAAATGTTCGTCGTAATCACATATCCCAGTTCCCGCGGTGAGTGATTTGCAAATGCCCGCGGAAGAATGTTTCTCATTCCGTTCTTCTCAGCCGTTTCACTCACTACGTGTAAACGTTCCTACTGGGCGATATTGAGCGCCGAAAGGCCCCGTTTGTAATCTAGTCACAATAAAAATCAATTCTACTCTAAGCGAAGTCGTCGTAGTCACTTGCTTCACCATCACCTGTCTCGCTTTCTACGTTTTCTACGTTTTTTACGTCACGAGAAATAATTGATCTAATTGACAATTGGGAAAATAGTTCGAATAATTTTTAATATATTTTTAAAATGATTTCTTCTTTTTTTTTTCCCCCCCTCCCCCTCCCCCCTCTCTTTTTGAACGATGAAATTGACTCGACTTTTGAAATAAAATTGACTCGAATTTTTTTGAAATTCGTGAATAATAAATAATCGGTCGTGAATAATAAATAATGGATAGAGTCGTAGAGTAATTTTAGAAGAGACTGGAATATATATTCCACGTAACTTCTGTTTTTATTGGTTATCTCTAGCTTAACATTTGCTTAACAGAGGAAGCGTAAAAAAAAGTTGTATCAGAAGAACAGGCTTTATCATGATTTATATTTGTCAAATGTACTTCTTTGAAATTGCGTACGTTGCGACCACAAAATCTATTTTCTCGTCGTCTATCTAATAATGATAATTAATCACGTTATTTCAATTTTACGGAAATTAAAAATACGAATTACACAAATTTATTTATATTACACAATTGTTCATTGAACCCGTTCATTAACCCCCCTCTCTTCTCTCCACTTTTATTTTATTCATTTCAACGGATCACGATATTCGATCAAAGGCTGCATCTTCAACGCAAAATAACATACCAATTAATGCATCTTGAATATGTTTAATATCTTTTAAAGAGTGACATCATCTATCAGGAATAAAGATACGGCGTAATTCGATACATTATATACAAATAATATTTTTTTTCCTCCATCTCTCTCTCTCTCGCTCTCTCTCTCTCTCTCTCTCTCGCTCTCTCGCTCTCTAATTACACGGTTCCTATTGAATTAAGACGGAGGCCAGGGCAATGAATTTCGATCGATGATTGGGCTATTTATCGGTAGTTAGGCCTCCCGTATTACACCCTCTCGGACGTTGAGGGAGCATCGATAACCTTCGGAATCTACATGCATACCGAGCGTGTAACGTGTTGCATTATGGTGGTCGGGGAAAAGCGATAAATTATGCACCCTCCTCGGTGGCACGCGAAGGGTCGCCCGGGGATCCCCTCGTCCCGCTAAACTAAACTAAACGTATATTACGATGATCGTCGTGGCCGTTAATGGCACGGCACAGTCATAAGATATTGCAATCCGTATGTTACCAATTATATACACGGATAAACGGATCGGCCGTTTCAGTCCATTTAAAAATCGGAGGCATTTAAAGATCGTCGTTTCATGAAAATTTCAAAAAAAATTGAGAGTTTGAGAGATTTTGCGTGCGGAAAATGTGTTTGCAATTTTTGTTTAACATTTAAGAGGAAATTATATTATATTGTTCGAATTTGTGTGAATTTATTTATTAATTCGATAGTGGAAGAATGGAAAAAAAGAAAAGGAAAAAGAAAAAAAATGAAAGGAAGATAAAAGGTGATTATAGAGGTTTACGATTAAGATAATAATTTTATAAGAATCCTGATATACATTGAAACATTTATTAATTATTATAGATCCAATGTACAAAGAGTGTTTTATCTCTCTGCAACTTATCTTCTTCCGTAATCTTATCGTTTCAACTGGCGTGCGACATACTTATTCCAAAAATCTCCGCGCAAAATGAAGTTTTCTTATGAAATTCTTTCTTTCTCTTTCCATTCCTTAACAACGTGTTTCAACAAAAATAATTTCAACCAACAGCATCATAAATATCTCAAAATTACTTTGACTCGTTAAAAAAACTCGTAATGATATTGCCTAATCCTCAAATAATTATCTAATCCTCAACAGAGGCGCACAATGAAAAAAAAAAAAAAACGAACAAAAAACAAAACAGAAAGCGATCAAAGAATCATCTTTGTCGAGGCAAACTCCATTGAAGGAAACTTTTTTTTCCTCAAGCAAAAATAAAATCAAGATCGCTCTCAAAGAACAAAAGCTAATAAATCATCTGAGAGCAATATTCAAACGTCTCTTTAGACCATTAGGTAAGATACGTAATAAATATTAAATAAAGATTCTTTAAAAGTATATTTTAAAATATTCTCCACATTTCCCAAGACGAGGTGCCCTCCCTCGGCCGTAAAAAAACCTGGTTAGGAGCGTGATCATCGACACAGGCTTAGGAGGAGTCGCAGTAACTCCCGAAACTTCGCCGTCGCTCTTTCCTTTCGACTGCGTATCGAGAATCACGGGAGGAGATGGGAAGAGGAGGAGGAGGAGGAGGAGGAGGAGGAAGAGGAGGAGGAGGCACGCGGAGGAGACCCAGGTCCGCAGAGATTCGAGGATTTAGCGATGGAATAAAATCGGTATACGGCCTCGTGAATATGTTGTGCCCCCGACACGCCTCGCGTTTCCCCCGAGGATCGCCGAGGAATTCTGACGTTGGGAACGAATATCGCAGTTGTTCGCCGAGGACCATGAATCCGTTTCCCAACAGCTGCTCGTGTCGTTTTATTCGACGGTTGCTCGGGATATTGACTGCGAGACGGAAGTCGATCGCGGTGTGATTGAAGCTATCCAGTGAAAGAAAATGGAAGGTGAGGCGAAATTGAGCGAATTTATCGCGAATTTATTTATTTATTTATTTTTTTCTCTTCTCTTTTTTCACTACACAATTGAAATTTCCATGCTGTACTATTGCAATTGTAACTATTTATTATATACTTATGATTTGGAATTGTTGTTATTAAAAATTTTGTACCTGTAAAATTATTATAAGTTTCAAACTTTAGAAACTTTAGGATCTAAGAGATAAGTTTTACAAAGAGTTTTGAAGTTTATCATTGAATGCGATTGAACGATAGAACGAGAGAGAAAAATTTGCATTTCAATTCCCGTTCTGACGATCTGACTACAAGCGGTACAACGTAGTTTCTGACGGTCGTAAAACTTTTCGGCCGATTCCGTAGCAACAGTTAAATTAAGAGGTTGAGCGCGAAGAGGTTGTCGATGAAATCTGGGCTCTGTAAATAAGACGCGAGTAAACGTGGCGCGTTAAAGTTTGTTCACGAAATTCGAAGGTCTAGTTCCGTGCCGGTTCGAGGCGTCATAAAATTTGCGAAGATTACTCGCGTTCGAAATATCAGTCGTCTGAGCAAGATAAAACGGCAATTAATATTAACTTGAGCAACGTGTCTCGCATAGGGTAATAAAGATACCGTGTCCCGTATCTCAACCAACATCACCGAGAAACATTATCATCGCTCGTTTCCATTGGCGTAGACTTTGATCCCCGTTTACACGACCTTCGAATGTCTGAAAGCGACGTTGCGAATCGCTTTGACCAAGATCAGTGATGTCGAAAACGATCGTCGATTAGCTCTTTTCGCTTCCAAAAATTCGAAGTAACAATGTTTCTCTTTTTTTCTTTTTTTTTTTTTGGATTTTTATCTTCGATTTTCTTACGATACAGTTATCTTCTTTGAAGTAATTCATGTATATTTTTAACATAGCGCGATCGTTATTTTATCAAAATTTAAAAATGATCATCGTATAAAATATTAATTTATAAATAATTTTTTTTTTGAATAATTTTCGATCGAGTCAGTTTCGATACCTCGCCTTCTGGTTATAAATTTTCATCGTAAGAGTAAAGAGTAAGATAAAAACTTCGTATCAATGTCACAATTTATTTACTTTTCTAGGAAATTCCATTTTTTTTTTATATATATAGTTTTCAAGAGTACTAAAAAATTAGACGTATATACATTTCGAAACGAAAGATAAGAAAAAAAAAATAAATAAAAGGTTGAAATTTCTGGATCGAATCTGAAACGAAATCTGAATATATTTAATAATTTTCGTTCTTACAAATAATTATTCGTTTAAAATTTAAATGATATCAGTTATCGGCAGATTTCGAGTTATTCCGTTTAATTAAAAGCTATCAACTTTGTTATTAAGGTACTCCGTTTTAATCGACTTAATTCCAGTTTAATCAACTTAATCGAAACACCCATCGGTTCCGTTTTGTACAACTCACTTATTGGATTTCATTTAAGTTTCTTTATTAATTTCGCCGTCGAGAACTTTCATTCATCTGGCTAATTAAAATGACTGTATTCCTCGATTACTTTCCCTTCGTTTCATTTTATTAGCCACACTGATTTAAAATATTATCAACTTTCTATCGATTAAATCTTTGCACATAATAAAATATTACTTACTCCGATTCTATTGATTAATCGTACGTATAATTCTTTTTATATGGATTAATATAAAATGAATTCGTGATATTTTTTTTTTTTTTTTGAGAAGTTTATATTCTTTATATTATAAACCGCTGTTCGTTATAAATTGTTCCATAAATTTTTTAAAAATTATTTATCGAGAAGATCGAGATTGCGAAATTAGTAAAAATTTATTCGCGTTATTCTTCGACAAATGCTGGAAATATTTATAATATATATAATTCTCTTCAACCTATTCTCTTCTCTTCCAAATTCTCCACCTGTACAAGTTAGACCATAGTATATCCTGTATAAACCGCATAGAGTAGATCTCGGGTAGAGTGTTATTTATTGGCGGTGCGGTGGTTTGAATCGAGCCAAAGTAGCAGACCAGTCCTCTGTCTTCGGCTTACATTCGAAACCAGCTTGCTAGTTCGATCTTGAACGAAGTAACCATACGGATCGTTTGTTCGAGAGAAAATTAATAGGGTTTGCTGGCTTTAATTAGGTTTTTGCAGAATAAAAAGTCGAAAAGTGGAAAACAAAAGAAGATGCAAGAAGAAGAAGAAGAAGAAAAAAAGAAGAATAATCAAAAAGGGGGTGAAAAGAACGCGGTGTGATGAATTTTAATAGGAGGTAGAAAAATGAAGGAAATTAAGGAATTGAGAAAGATAAAAAAGAATGAATGTATAAGGGAGAAATATTTTGTAGGATTAAACTTTAATAATGAAGTATAACGTTATATAATGTTATTTGTGGAATTTAACATTGTTATAAATGTAAAAAATTTACTGAAAATTTTTTTTATCCATATTTTTTTTATCCATATCATTTGTAAAGAAAATTTTCCTAATATTCAAAGAATCTTATTTTAATCATTGATAACAGAGGATTTCATTTTAATTTTAGTTAAAAAATTGGACGAAGATTCAGAATCTCGAATCTTCTCCTTTACTCTTCCCAACAGTTACGATGCAACGATTGTTCTCCATTTAATATACTCGACAGCCTTTGTGAATCGCAATCAACGTGAGTGCAAAGTGTGATAGTACTTTAGTATGCACGTTAGTATAAAACTGAAACGTGTACCCTTTTTAAATTAAATGACAACCCGTCTATCTTTTCAAACGATTAATTTACTAAAATAAATAAACTGTTTCTACAAAAATAATTTACGTACAAAATGATATTTTAAAAATTCATTAATACATTTTAACGTGTTAATTAAACTTTGACAAAACTCAGATAAGAAAAAAAACAAAAGCGATTAATTTTTATATACTCTAACATCTTATGTCAAACATCGAAAAATTTCCAAAATCACCAAATTTTCCTCCACTTATATATATAAATAGTCTTCTATTTTATATTATTCCCGCATTAAGGATACGCGATACGAGTGTTCTGAATGCCGCGCGTGTAGATATTAATTTAGCCCGGCCAACAAAGTTCCGGGGAAAGTTAAAAAGGCTGCTTGCGCGCCAAGGCACACGCGCCCGTCGCGGCCGCATAATTTCCCCAAACTTTTTACGAGACAACCCGAGAGACGCCTCGAAGTAAGATGATACAAACTAATCTCGAGCACCGGCAAACTTTCAGTAGAGACACTTGAAATATGGCTGGCAGTGATCGCGCATGCGCATGTGCTAACCGGGCATGCGGTTGCGCGCATTAACACTTTTCGGATTGTACGAAACTATACGTATTCTCATACATCTCCGTTCAAACATAGGAAACGCTTGTACTAAGAGACATTACGTAAAAACTTAAAAAACGTATTATAAAGCAAACTTTCCTTTAAGAGATCCCTTCGCTAGCTTTTAAAAACTAATTCTAAATAGATTCTCTTCGTTATTTTCTTGTTCATTTAACATCGAACGACTTTCTCTCCAGATATTGTAGATACATGTACGGTTACAAGTCATTCGCTTTTTGCAGATCCCATGCATAGATGCATGTAAAGATCATATCCAGTATTACATAATGCATTTCTGTCTCCTTCTACTTTTTCCTTTTCCATCTATCCATTCTACGCATATGGCGCATCGACTAACGTGTTTCAAATGAGGTCTTTCGCGGCCAGGGAGTCGACCGAGATTGAATATAAACGCGGGAATAAGAAGCTGTTTTATCACGCTCTTCGTTCAGCTTTTACTCTAGTGAAATTGAGGGCTTAGCGGCATGGACTTAGAGAATCGAGAGAATTCTTCCTTGGTGGCCTTCTTCTACTTTCCCCGCGAAAATGAAACGACGCCAGAAACGTTCAAGATGGCCGTCGCGAGTCTTACTTACTCGAGGCGTTCGTTTAATTCTCATGATAAGCGTTATTCGTGCTTTCGAATTTTCCGTGGTGCACGTTTTCTCGCTTCCTCCATTACGTAGAGTCGTTCAACCATCCGGTATACCCCTCTTACGATAGTAATTAAGAATTTTGGCTAACGAAAGTTCCGAGTCGGATAATAGAATCGATCTAACCTTGTCCTTATTTCCTCCTCGAGTGATCATCTTTTTGTCATCGTTTAAACAAACTTGAAACTTTGTTCTTCTTCTAAATATCTTATTTAATAATAATTTCGATGCAACAGATGAAATCTCGTCTTGTCTAACGTCATCAATAATAATAATAAAAAACAAACGAATGCAATATCAATATCGGTATTATAAAAATGAAGAAAAATTGAAATATTCCAAGTCTATCCTATCGCTGGGGAGGATAACATTCTGGGGGCAAGACTCTTGGACAAAATATTATATCTTTTCGAAGAAAGAGCAGTCGAAGGCGCGCACGCACGCACGCACGCACGCACGCACGCACGCACGCACGCACGCACGCATGTACACACGATATCGTTAAAATGCAACTGACGCATGATTCAACGTTCTGTCGTGGAAGAGGATACGAAACGAAGAGCCCGCACCTGCAGGGCACTTTGAAGTAAGGTAGGTAATCCCTGCTCGCACGACGGTTACTAAGCCTCCATGATTTAGAAGCTCTTGGAGTATTTTAAGAGTCCCCTTTGCTCTGCCACCCCCGAAAACAGCCGCGTACAAATACTCGGACCCGCGACAGGAATGCAACATCGAGACCATCGTCGTTTCTGATTTCTTAACGTATCGGATAGTTCATCAGAATCGTTCAACAATGAATGATTCCAAATTGATATTAACCGTAAAGTTGAATTAAAAGTTTTAAAAACTTTCGTAAAAAAATAACAAATATCGTTCGATTATCTTCTTTTAAGACTTTTTATTCTTATCCAAAAAGTAATCTGTTTAATCCCACCTTTCCATAAAACGTTCGAATATAAAGTAAAGAAAAAGAAAAAAAATCTACATGTCAAATAGCGAGAAATGAGAAAAACATAACCTTCTATAAATGCAAAAGAGTTCCCCTCCTCTCTCTTCCCCAATTTGTCCAAGAATAAAAGTAGAGAACACGAGGAACGTTCACAATTCGAGGATCGAAACGTATTAAAGTCGGATCCTAATATTCGAGCGGAAAGATAGCCAGCATCTTTCGGATCTCCATTCCTCAAACAACATAATCCCGCGGGACTAAACTTCTTTCCCGGTGTTCCACGTCAAACGAGCACACATCGTGATACCGAGAAACGAATCGAGGAACCAAGGGAACCGTGTATATATGTATATATGTATGTATGTATGTATGTATGTATGTATGTACGTATGTTGGTCGCGGTACAGGATGGTGGAGAGATACCGAAGAGGAGAGAAAGGAACGAGGAGAGAGAATCTGGACATCCGGAGGCAATGGCCCTCTTCAGTAACCGGTGCCTCGAGAGCCACCCTCTCCTGTTCTAACCCGCCGCCTTTTCCGACCTACGAACCTACCCACCACCGCCTTCCCTTTTCGCTCGTTGAATCTAATTACACCCGCCAAGACCCACCCGCTCGAGAGGGAGACACGTAAAGCTGCTAAGAGGAACGGAAAGAAGAGGGTCGGTTGTCCCCTCCCCCCCTTGCTGTGCAAGAGGGACAACCAGATTCGACTAGGGGGCCGAGGGGGTGAGGTATCGAAAGGGGAAAGAAGGAGAGAGAGCGCGTGAGAAGCAGAGAGAGAGGAGAGCGTGGAAAAGCAGAGCGTTGCCAAGCGACGGGAGCCATCTTGGAGGGTTGCAGCCACTAATGGCCTAATGAATTTAATGGAGGCTTCCCGGCATAGAGTAGCAGGAGAACTGAGAACCGAGGTGGAGAATAAGAGGGATAGAGTAAGACGGGACGGAGAGGAAGCTCGGGCGAGGCGAAGGAGGGACAGGGAAGATGAGAAACTCGACGTCGTTGTCGTCGTCGACGTCGTTGTCGTTTCCCTCTGTCGTCCTTCCTCTAGTGTCTGTGTCTCTAATTTCTCTGAACCGAACATTCGCCGTGACCAACGAAAGAAGGAAACGGAGAGGAAACGGAAATACTGTGGACGATGATGGAGGGCGAAGTATGCCCTTTCGGCTCTTCCTTCGAAGAGTCGAAGTCGGCCTCGAAGGATCGAGACCGACGAGGTTCTTCTTACGAGATCTTGGATTTTCGTAATTAAGTAAAGGGTGAGTGGCTTCAGTCACCTTCGAGGGAAAGGAAGAGGTGTCGTTTGTTTGACATTCTTTTTCGAATTCTTATTCTTATTATTCTTACGATGTTATCATCGATGCGATGTGAAATTATTTTTGGAATGTCATGTTGCTGGAAGATGTTTTACGAAACAAGTAGATAAAGTTCGCGTCTCTGTAAGAAAATGATTTATGAATCACAAATGATGTCATGATGGATGTAAGTACTCTCTCTCTCTCTCTCTCGAAGAGAGAATTTATCAATTTAATTAGAATAAAAACTATAAAAGAAATTTATTGTATTTGCAAAGAGAGATTATGTAATATTAGACTGTACCCTTTACATTGAAGTTCAAACATATTAATAAATGTTCCCGCAACCTCGCGAATCTCGCAAATTAGATAAGTATACGTAAATCTGAATTGAAACAGGTGCGCTCGAGATTGACCCTTGAAAGGGTGGTTTACTCATTGATAACAAACGCAAACGATACGAGATTATTACGAAGATATGGATATTATAATGACAGTTGTACCTTCGCCCAGATAATGCAATGAGAAACTCGATGTTTCTATCACTTTAATTAGTCCGCTCGCTTATTTACGCAGCACTCGTGATCTTTCGTACGTGCACAGACAAATAGGAAAATATTTGAACAAAGAACGATTACGTTTTTCCAAATTATGTTTTTTTTTTTTATGTAGATTATAGAAATAGTAATCTTTTGAACATGAAGAAATAATATCGAGGTTGAAAAAGTTGAAATACTTTTTTTTTTAAAGTTATTATTTTTCTAATATATTGATATTTTTTTAATTCATTTATATGTATTACGGGATTAATTCTATGATTTGAAAATTTAAAAGAAAAATTCTAAGAATAAGTTCATATATCGAACTTTATTGTACTTTTATCATGCAAACGCGTTTTAATTCATTTTCTTTAACATATACTCGCTTTTATTGGTACGTAGTCTTGGTATCTGCGCGTGCGTGAATGAACTATGAGCGATCAATTCTGAATTTCAGAAACTCTCTTTGTCTAAAATATAGTGTCTAGTTTAAGGTTATATAGCTTATTGTAACATAAAAATGAAACTTGAATATCGTTTTTTCGAATTAATAAATCGTCAAAATTATTATTTAATTCAGTACTGTATAATTAAAATACATTTCAAAATTTCAAAACAGAAAATTTGATCTTATTACTCTTATTACTCTTATAATTTACCATTCTTAGAAAAAAATTACAAACTCTTTCTAAATAAAAATTCATATAACGCAATAGAAAAAAAAAATGAAAGAAACAGAATAAAAATCTAACATCATAAAAATGTAAGAATTAAATTGTTGAAGAAGAACCTTAGTCACATCGATTTGCCCTAGAAACGCGAACAGAGAGTGGAAGTACATAAAGACTGAAGTTCTACTTCTTATCAGCGGGGACAAGAAAAGCGAAGAACTGTCCCGACCAAAATCCACATCTACGTTCTAGAAATGAACTTCTGCTGGACTTCTTGAAACGATTCTAATTACAAGCTGATTGTATCAGACATTGATTTATGAAATTCCTTCATCAGCCTTCTGTCCAATTATATTCAAATGGTGAAGCAAATAAAAGTAAACGAAAACCCATTCGATTAATTCTAATTTGTTTGTAATAAAGGAAAAAAATTCGATTTAAAATTTTCAAATGCGTGAAAAAGATCCAAAATATTTAAAAATCCAAATCAAAAATCACACCAATTCGATTATTCTAACTAACTCTTAATCAAGATCACGCGTTCACCACCAATCAGATAACGATCTTTCGACGAGACAGTGTTCGCCAATGTTCGATTGATCCAGTCAAAGAATTGGAAAATGAGGAAAAGGGGGAAAAAAGATACGTAAAAAATGACAAGTCTCCGTCTCTTTCCCGACAAGATGAGAGAGTCACGGTAAAGATGGGTCGGAAGAGGGAGGCATTGCATCCGAAAAATAAAGGAAAGTAGCAGCGGTAATCCACAGCGCAGGGCCAGGGTCTTACCGAGGCTTCTACGGATGTTTATTGAGTCGGTACGCGCACGCGCTACATGCAACACTATCATCTCATCTCATCCGGTCTCGTCTCATCGCCCGTGTACCAACTCTTTCCTTCTTTCCGTTCACGCGTCTCACTCCTTTTCCCTCCTGATTTTTTTTCTACTCTTCTCTCACCCATTCTCCCTCTTCCATCCTTATTTACTTTTACTTTCCTTTTCACATCATCTAGTTTGCCTCTTCTCACCCTCAGTTCGATTTTTTCGTACTAAAATCTTACCTCTTTGTTCGTTGCCGCTTTGGGTCTCGTTTCTTCTCTTCCTCGTGGCTGTACATTCTCTTTCATTTTTTCACTCCGTCACTCCTTTTCTTCTTTTCTCTTTTTCATTCCATCCACCGTCATCATCTTATTTCCACACTACATGTGTGTATTCGTTTCTTCCTCTACCACAACCCCCATAGAGTCTCCGCTATCTTATCCCCAGTCGTCTTCACGACGTCCATTCAATCCTATCTCATCTGGAGGAGGTTAGCCTGAAACCGTCACGCAACCGTCCCCCATTTTCTCTCTTCGACCAGTCCAGGGAGAGCTTCATTCATTTCTGGCATCGAAGGAAAAGAAATCGAGACCGTATACCCGGAGTCGATTACGAGTGTCATTTCTACATGACGCTCTTTTCTTATTTTTCTGTTTTTCCCTCTTCTTTCTCCGAGTGGTACGCCTTTGGTCCACGTTTACCCTGTAAATAACACGACAGAGGATATTAGAGAGAATCGAAGGCTGGATATAGTAGCTTCGAATCATTCTTGGATATCATATTTGGACAAACTAGAGGCTATCCCTATGAGAATAGATATTTCATAAAAAATTGTAATTGTCTTTCACATTCATTCACATTCGCGAGTTCAAATGGATAAATCGAAATTGAAATACGATATTATGTTATTTATAATTTTCATAAACATCAGTCATTAAAAATTATATTTCAACATGAAATTTATTATTCATTGAATAAAAATTGAATAAAGAATAATATTCAATAAAAATTTAATTTAGAATTATATCGTATAATCTATCTAAAATTATAATTAACATTCTGATTCTAAAAAAATGATTTTCAAAATTTTAAATGAATTCATATGAATGCAAATAACGTGACAAAATTGTGAATAATGGTACAATAGTAGTTACAATAACGAATTGTAACTGTCATTAAAATCTGTGAGAGCAGCGAGCGAAGTACCTAGTAAGGGTAAGTGAATGAGTAAATAAAACCGCTTTTACGATTAAGAGATTAGTCGTTGGAATTTGGCGCTGTGGTTACGCGTCTTATAATATTTTAGTACAGGCGATTAAGCAGGATTGGGTTGACGACTGATTCGAGATTTTTTTTCACCGTTCCTTTAAAGTTCTACAAAAAGCAGGCAAATTTCTTCAACTATACCATTTTTAAACGAATAAAATATAAAATCATTTCTTTTATAAAAAAAAAATATGGAATTTTATCTTTATCGATTAAAAATTATCAAATGACAAAAATAAAAATAATAGTAATATATCGATGTTTAAATAAATAATTCCAAATATTTAATTATCGTTAATTCATTTTAATTGTTTCAATTAATTGTCGAATTAAATCTATTTGTTATTTCTCTAAAAAAATATTAAACTTGATATCGTCATACTTTTATCGTTTTCGTCAAACGTTATCCTACAATCGTAAAATAATTTACAGGGAACGAATTTTACCTTCTTAAATCATCGCAACAGGGCTACAAGCCCGCTTCGTTAAGAAATAAGAGTTCAGGTGAAAGTGTTTGAATGTAAGAAGAGGTTCACGATGATGAGTGGCGGTAGAAGAGCGGAAGAGGAGAAGAATAGGTAGCCAAGAATGCGAAGTAGGGTGATTTTGTTCGGCCCTCTAAGCGGTAGGATTAAGTGCTACGTAAATTCTTCCGGCGGCCTGTTCCTCCTCACTGCGGATAAAGAATCGCTGCTTGGTTAAACACATCGTCCACGAGGAAAAATGAAAGTCAGATGAGGTTGAAATATATATATTTTCAAATATTATTTCTTTATAATGATATAAAGATTTAAATATAAGGATAAAATAAAAAATAACTTACATTAATTTCTTTAATTTAATTATTACTGTAATTTGTAGAATAGATTTATATATTTATGAATTTTATTTTTAATAAAATTATTTCAGTAAATTTGAATAATATATTTTTACAGAATAATAAATTTAAAAAATTTAAATTAATCAAGAAAACTAGCAATCATTAATTAAATGATATAAATTGATATTTTATTAAGAAGAATTAATTGTAAATTTTATATAATATTGTTTATATATTTTTTATGTACTTTTTTTCATGATTGGTATGTATCTTATAGTTATTGTAATATTATTTTATAAGTTTTTATTATTATTAAAAATTACTCGCAGATTTACAAAATTTAATTAAGTAAAATTGTTTACAAAAGTAATTAAGTAAAATTGTTTTAATTAATATTATTTTAATATATCTTCATATTTTTTTTATATAAAAATGTCAAATATTGTAATCTAAAATGTAATATAACGTCATCTATCGTACAAAATGCGTACAAGATTTACGAAAAATGGATTTGATTTTTGAATTTTCTGTATACATATTAAACATAATAATTTCATTTAGAAATTAATAATAATATATTATAATATTATATTTATAATATATTGATTTTCAAAAATTTTCACATTTTAAAGTTGAAATTATTTGAGGTCGATAGATAACTATCTCAAAACATAGTTACCGAGTGAGGAAAAGTCAGATCAATGCTATTTTGTTATATCATTGATTGCATGATAGGTAATGCAAATTTCATATTTATATATTTTATTCATAAATATTTATATTATATATAATTATTCGAAAATGTTTTAAATATGTTAAATTAATTTATAATTATTAATTATAATTTATTTATCCTATTTTTCAAAAGATGTTCTTAATACTCAAAAGATGACGTTAACAGTCAATTCTTATTTTATCTCTTCCTCTTATTATCTTTCTCCCACTTTATTTTCTTTTCTATATTTGTCTTTCTACATATTCTACAAATGTATTTTAAAGATAATGTCAATTTCTAATTAAAAATATAAAATTATAATGTATAAAATACAATATGTAGAAAATACAATATTTGAAAATACAAAAATACATAAAGGATAGAAACATGTATAAGATATAATGCGTAGCAAATAGCAAGAATAAGAAACAAACTCTACTTTTTTCAAGGTTGGTATTTGAGATATAGTATTTTATGAAATGTTATATTTATCTTATTATATTCTCATTGTCAGTGTTCTCAGAATTTGAATTAATAAAAATTTATATAAAATTTAATAATAAATAGATTTAATAATGTATTCTTATCAATTTTTTTTCAAGAATTCTTTCAAAAATGATTTATATGTTTTGTATGATTTATATATTTTTATTAGTGGGTTTATTATTAATGGATCTATTATTAATGAGTTTAAACAAAAATAAAAAGATATATAAATAGTATATAAGTATATTTTTAATATCTTTATACAGATTAAAATTATTTATACTATTTTAACATATAACATATTATTATATTATATATTATATATTCAATATATTATATATTATATATTATATATTATATTCAATATTCAATTAAAATTAAAAAATTTATCACGTATCAAAAGGAATTTTTAAAAAAGGAATCTTTAAAGGAATGTTAATTTATAATAATTTCTTCTATAATAATATATAAGATATCAAATATTTTAAATAATTTTGATAAATAAAATAAATAAATATTCTTCAACAAATATTGTTATATAATTTTATAAGTAAATTTCTATTAATTATGTATTTATTTAAAACTTAAAATACTTATATTAAAATACTTATAATTTTTTATGTTTTTAGAAATTATTTATGAAATTTTTTATAAAATTTATAAAAAAAATAATAAAATAATACATAGATTTGCTTGTAAGGTGACTATCGTTCGTTTACGTTATCAATGGTTGTACACCAGGTACGAAAGAATTCGTGTAAGTGGATGGGTGATACGTTCACACTTATCGTCATGGCTCCGTTTATATGGAGTTTTAGAGGGAACATTAACCGGTTTTTAATTGATATCCAGATATTACAGTATCTTATCATATTAATTGGATTTTTTAATTTATCTCTGTGTCTTTATGAAGATCAAATTGGAAAATTTGACTGGTAAATTATTCGGAATTCTTAAATAAATGTTGATTATAATGAATTTCTTAAATAATGCAGTAGCATGTTACCGTGATTTGACAGTGTATCAATTGTGTTGAATCACTCTTAATTAACGATTTGTCGTTATATTTATAGGAAGCAGAATTATGTTGGTAAAATTAAATTTGCCAATTTTGATACTGTCTCGGCCGCAAAAAAGATTATTGTTGCTACTGAAGAAAATGTTATTGCTGCGCTGAACCTTAAATCAGGTGGGTTATAAACATTATCGTATGAACATTTAAACATAATAATAATGTATAATTTTTTAATTTCTTAATTTTATCAATAAAAATTTGCATTGTTTAATACCCATTTAAATATAATTACAAAATAATTAAATTTTTGGTATTTATTTTTATATTATTTATATTATCTAAGATTTATAACTTAATAAAAATAGCTTCTGTAATATAAATAAATTAAATATTAAAAACGATTAACATTATAATTTTGATATTTTATTATAATTGTCTCAAATATATTATTTAATTATTTAATATAGTATAATTATGTATTAATAGATATGTAATATTAATAGATATCTAATATTAATAATAAATAATTATAAAAATATAAAATATATTTAATAAAAATTATAAAAAAATAAATAAAATTTTTATTTAGGACAAATATTATGGAGACGTGTATTAGAAAAAGGATATGCAGGTCAGATACGAGCATTAGGTGGAGTTACAGATGAAGATCTTGTTTCTGTAAATGGAGGTGTACCAGCTATTGTACGTGCATGGGATTTAGCCACAGGACATATACTTCATGAATGGCCAATTGCTGAACAGAATCATAATAGGTAATTATATTATATATATATATATATNTATTCTTTAATATAACTTCAAATAGATTTTTTTCAAATAATATATCTTAAAATGTTATTAATTTTATTAATAAAACTTATAATTTTGTGAAAAAATTATAATATAAATAATAAGATGTAATTATAATTATTGGTTTTCAGACGTTTCTCTCCATTTATATCCTTTTCTACACTGGGATTGTACAGTCCTGACAGGTTTCTTTATCTTTATTTAATGCACAATCAGCAATATATTTTATCATACTAAGTGATTATATTTCACAATAACATTATTATTAGTATCTTAGTATTACTTTTATGTGATTATATATATATATTTAGTAATTCCAGTGTAAAGAAATCTGAAAACAATTTCTTTAATTTCAAAGCAAATATAATAAAAAAAAATGAAAGATTTTTTATTTAAAAACAAGGTGAATTTATTAAACAATGAATATAAATTATTTAATATATAATAAACCTTGTTTTACATTCAAAAATATTTCATTTATCAATTGTATTGTTTATGAAAATTTAATGAACTTACAAAATAGTATTTAATAAATTTTTTTATAAGTATTATATTTCAGCAAAAATAATATAATAAAATATTTATATTTGTTTTTTATGTTAACATTATTAATATAATTATTTTTCTCATATAGAATTAAAGATGTAAAATGGCATATAAAAGATGGAACGTTGCATCATATTTTACCAATTTATAATAGTGGTGTAGAAGTAACATCTTATGATAGTAAAACTGGAGATAAAATAAAAACAAGAAGAGTTTCTGCGCCATTTATAACTCAAGAAACAGAGTAAGAAATTACTTTATGAAATATATTATATCACAATAAAAAATAATTAAAATTCTTATATCTTTTTAAAAAATATAATTATTTAAATAAAGTTTTCATAATTTTTTGCATTTTTTTAATTTTAGATGTGTTTTAGCAGCCCCCTATTTAGCTTGTTTAAAAGGAGATAGTTCTCTTGCTATACTGTTTTTAGTGCATTTATTTGATACAAATTCTCAACCACAATCAGTTACAATAAATACTATATTTGGTGCTGGTGCACAAGGCCCATATCATTTAGAATCAGTGCTAGGTGAAGAACCTGTTGTATCCATTAGTGCAGATAATAATCAAAGAAAACGAATTTTTCTTGTTGGAGAAGTACCTGTTCCTATTCAAAAAGATATAGTAGGAGATGCTATGCTTTATATAGTTTCAGTTGATAATGAAAAAGTACTTTTAGAAACAACCTATAAAAATGGAGTAAGTATTTTATATTCTAATTATATTATATAGAATTTTCAAAAAAAAAAAAAAAAGTAATCATAAAAACTTCTATTGATATATTTTTAGGTAACAGAAATTGTTGCTTCAGAACTTTTAACATCAAAACCTATACCAAATTTATCTATCAGTGTTACGCATACTTCTTTACTTTCACCAACAATTGTAGCTTCTGTTTGTCCACGGCAAACAAAAGGTGTAACTTGTCGTCATTTATTAGCTTCCCAAGATCACAGTGTTGCATTACTCCAACATAATAAATTAATATGGGCAAGAGAAGAAGCACTTGCTAGCATTGTAGCAGTAGAAATTATAGAATTACCTATGTCAGATAGGGATCAAGAAATAGAAACAGAATTTGATCAGAAAGAGAGTAAGTATAAGTTATAAATGTATCATATTTGTTAAAACATAATAAAAATTATAATAGAATTAAATTAAAATAAATATTTATATAAAGATAAAATAAATATAAAATTATTTGAATTTTAAAAATACTATTATGAATATTAGGTTACATCATTAATATTGACAACATTAATAAAATTTCATATACAACATTAATATTTTGTTGATATTTTTTATATTTGATACAAATATTTTTATATAATATTTTAAACATTTTTCAAATGAATAATTATTTGCAAAAATTTAGTATAAAAAATAATAATAATTTTATTATATTATTTCTTCATTTCTATAATATTAACCAAATATTACGAAATTTATTATTATATATTATATATTATAATTTAATCATAATTAAATCGCGTTATATAATTTCAATTTATTTGTTAAGAGTATTAGCTATACTGTATTAATTATATTTCTTTTGTGAATGGCTGCTGGCAGATATTGATGTAGACAGTTCATGTAAGTAATGAAGCAGCAAGAGATGATTTGAAAATTATTCATCTTTCTGCTGTTTATTAGTCTTATACAGTTATACATATTAACTTTCTTTAGAAGTTCAAGAAAATATAAACAAATTACAATGCAAATTAAAATTATAATAACAAATTAAATGCAAATTAGTAAATATTTTTGTTTTTGCTATTTGAGAACATTCCTATAATATTATTTGCATGATCATATAAAATATTTTTTTATATTTTATAATTTGAAATATAGATATTTTAAATATGATAATATGTTTAAATTTAATTTAGAAATATGATATTTAAATATTTTTGCATGAATGATTCAAAAAATAATAACAATTATTATATTTTCAAATTTAATTGTGTTTTAATTTTTTATTAACATTATTTATTATTATTGTTTGTTAGTTTTGTAATTGAAAATTTTATTATTCCTTTGGACTTTTTAATATGATATACAAATAATAATTATTAATATTAATATTATATATGTAATTTATTTTATGATTTTATGTTATCTAGGGGATGTACTAAGTATGATGTTTAGAAGAATTAGTTCTCAATTTAAACAAGCAAAAACATTTTTTCAATCTATACTAAATTTCACACCTCAACAATCCAATCAACGTAGTGATTTAGTACGAGATAAATTTGGATTACATAAAATGATTGTCCTTGTTACATCAGCAGGAAAAGTATAGAAATAAATATTATATATTAATTGATTAACACTATAACTTAAAGTTATAATCAATATTAATTCTTAATCTTATTTGTAGCTATATGGTATTGAAACTAGAAAAGGTGAAATTATTTGGCAATTGAGAGTGCCAAGTATTCGTGGTTTTTCTAAAAGATCTGATGCAATAATTTTATATGTACAACGTGGCAGCAGACATTTTCCATATCCTCCACAATGTGCATTATTAGCAGAGGACAAAGTATATGTTAAAAAAATTATATGTGACATTATATATATGTATATGTATATTATATTATTAATATAATATTTCTTAATAAGTTCTTAATAAAATATTTTTTTAAATATTTTAGAAAACAGGAGAAGGAATTATATATACATTTAATCCAATTACTGGTCAACCATTGGATGGTTTAATAAAACTAGGATATAGAATAAAGCAATCCATGTTACTTCATGTAACAACGGATGATTTTTTGCGAGGCATACTTATTTTTGACATGCGAGATAAAGCTCATGTATATCCTGAAGGTGCAACTGCAATTGCTGCATCGCTTGCTAAAAATACATATATATTTACTGCTAATCAAGCAACTGGAATATTATCTGGATATTCTTTATCATATAGTACAGCTCAAGTACGTATATAAAATCAAATTATTATTTAATTATTATATTATATAATTTATATAATTTATAATTTTATCCTTCAGGAACTTATTTCTCATAAAGTATGGGAATTATTGCTTTCACCAAAAAACCAAAGAATAACACATGTCGTATCAAAAAATCCAATAGAACGTGTTCATTCCCAAGGTAGAGTTCTAAGTGATAGATCAGTTTTATATAAGTACATTAATCCTAATTTAGTCGCTGTTGTAACTGAGGGTGCTGGACACACTCATAAAAGTATGTTATTTATATTGTTATATAATTATATTTACATTAGATTTATATATATATATATATATAGTTAATTTTTAAATAATCCGTGACTTACAGATACGCTTAATCTATATTTATTGGATGCAGTATCTGGAGCAATGATATTTTCTATTATGCACAAAAGAGTTCGTGGTCCAGTTCATGTTGTGCATTCAGAAAACTGGATAGTATATAGTTATTTTAATGAAAAAAGTCGTAGGACAGAAATTGCTAGTTTAGAATTATATGAAGGAAAAATACAAAGTAATACCACAGGTACAATTTGTAACTTTTATTACAACTATAATTGATTCCTACATTTGTTTATTCACAATAATTATTATATATTCTAGTGTTTTCATCTTTAGCTACAACTAAGTTGCCAATTGTTGAAAGGCAAGCCTTTATTTTCCCTGCAGCAATAGAATCGATGCGGGAAACTATTACAGAAAAAGGTATCACAAGCAAACACATTATAGGTAAGTATAAATAAGAATTAAATTATTATTATTTAAATTTATATTAAATTATCAAATAATAATGTTCATTTGTATATATAAATAAATCTTTAACTTTGCTTAACTTAATAAAACTCAATAAAAAAAATTTAACTTAATAAAAGAATGATTGATTAATAAGATGGTTTTTATATCTATTAGTGGCTTTAGCTAATGGCGGAATATTGGAATTACCATGGATGATGGTAGATCCACGACGGCCTATTAATCCTGAAATACGTGAAGAAGGTGTGATACCATACATGCCAGAGATACCTATCCATATGGATGCGATAATTAACTATAATCAAAGCGTCTTTAGGGTATCTGGCATTCATACTAGTCCTAGTGGCCTTGAAAGTACTTGTTTAGTTTTTGTACATGGTCTTGGTAAGTACACTTAACTTTAGTATTATATCATAATAAATTATATTCTTATTTATCAATACCTAAAAAACAATATTTTTGTTTGTTATTGATAATATAGTAAATATAAAATTATTTTAATATAAATATAGTAATATAGTAAATAATATAGTAATATAGTAAAATTATAAAATTTATGCATATTAGAAATATTTATGCATATAATACGATGTTCGCAGACTTATTCTACACACGCGTGGCACCATCTAAAACATTTGACGTTTTAAAAGAAGATTTCGATTATTATCTTATTGTGATAGTATTGGCAGCGCTTTTAATTTCATCGTACGTCACAAAGAAACTAGCATCCCAGAAAGTGCAAAAGCAAGCATGGAAATGATATTTCATTTTTCTAGAAAATCAATGCATTACATTCTTAAGTATTTGTTCACTAAAAGCAAAAAATTTTGCTAATAATAATTTGTAAAAAAAAATACTGTTTTATAAAAAGCCAATGTTACTGCAAAGTAAATGTCAATAATTTATTATTTTACCTAAAATATCTTAATATATATAATTAATTTAATATATATTATTAATATATTAAATAATTTATATATATATATATTATTATTATTAATATATATATATTATTTATCCTTTTATTAGTACAGAACGCACACAATAAAAAATATATTCCTGAATATTTTAAAGTGTGCTAATCATTGTATGACAACAGTGGACCAGGATCATTAATTATTAGATGATTAAAATAACTGATAATATGCTCAAAATAGTTTTTTTGTTAAAAGAAAATAAAAATATCATTACATGTTTTTAATATATATACACCTATTTTAATAAAAAATTAAGATTAAAAAATATTAAAAATATTTAAAAAATTATTTTAATTATCATATTTTAAAATTAGATAAATTAAAATTTTCGATTTTTTTAGAAATTTTTTATTATTTATGCATTAAAAATAATTAAATAGAATAACTAATTATTTAAAAATTATTAAAAATTTTTCATATTTAAATCTTATAACATATATTTTATTCTAAAAATATTCTAAAACATTTTTTAGCCTTTTTTTGCAAGAATTAAAATATTATAATATTATATAAGCATATAATAAAAAAATATATATATTAAAAATAATTCGAAAAAAAAGACATTAAATCTGTAAATATAGCAATATATATAAAATTCATTTCAATTTTTATTATAATTCATATTAATTTATTATTATTTATAGAATGAAACATGAATTATAAAATTATATAGCAAAATAAAGTAAAATTTTTACATTAATTTCTGCTAAGCATTTCCGTAATATATTTTTCAAAGTAATTTATGTTAAGTTGCATTTATTAAAAAATGTATAAGAAATATTCTTCAAGATCCTCAAATATTTTAAATTTTAAGTTTTTACATTTTATGTTTTTTACATTTACATAGTATTTTTTAATTTATTCAAATAAAATTTATTATTCATAAATTTTTAAATTTATATTGGTATCACAATTCTTTTATTAATTTAAAGTTTAAAAAAATGTATAATAAAAATAAAAAAATTAATCTTCATCAATTAACAAATGAAGATCAAGTTATATTATGTAATAAAAAATGTAAAAAACACAATGTATGTCATGGTACAAAATAATTTAATTTGTTATATATTTATAATTTATAATTAAATAAAGAGCTGTATAATCTGTGAATAGAACATATAAAAACATGTTTTATATAGAATAATTATTTGCTTTGTAGATTAATGTAAAATTTTAAATAAACACAAGTTATTGTACAAATAAAAATGTAAACAATATAAAAATTGTAAAATGTTAAATATCATAATTGAATAAATATTGTGTACAAATAAAAATATTTAAAAGATGATATAGATTTTATTTCATAATACAAATTTACACATTATACAATATATTTAAATATTTTTACATTTTTTTAATTTTTTGTTGATTGTTTATTATAAATATTATCAATTTAAAAAATATTTAATCACATTTAAAAATTAACATTTTTATCTTGTATATAATTTAAAATAATTTGTACATTTTTAATATATTCATTTGATGAATTATTTTCAGTAATCTACAAAATAGAAAAATTATATGTAATAATTTAAATTATGTTAATTATTTTTTTTTAAATATATATATATATTATTTTATTACCATTAAATCTGTAATATCAAATGTTGCATCTGAAATAATTTTTGTTATTTTTGAATTAAAAATACTGAGACATTTTATCCAAACAATATCGCTATTATAATCTGCAACATCTTTATATAATTTTATACAATATGCCTATGAATATAAAGTAATTAATTATAAATAAATTGATGTAATTAATGTACTTAAAAATATTTTTTAGTTTGATATTTACTTGTAATGTAGGATTTTGATGTTTATTAAGATATGGTTCTGCAATGCTTAAAATATTTAATGTTTCTCGCTCATGAAGACATAAATTTTTTGTTATTTGACCTAAAGTAGAGAGTAGTTCTCTTTGCAATTTATAAATTTGGGTAAATTTATAAATACTATCAGAACTTTTATTGTAGCTTTCTTTAGACGAATCGCACAAAAATTTCGAAAGCGCAGGTAATACTTGCCTAAAAATAATCATTTTAATTATAATAACATAAAAAAGATGTAAAATATAAATCACATACTTAAGAGTTCTAGATCGTATAAAATCTTTTGAAACATATGAAAGCACATTTAATAATTGCCATGCTCGATTGATTATTAATATATTTTCATCATAGAATCTATCTACTAATGGATGCCAAAGTAAATGCACAATAGGTAATAGCTGATTTTCCCAATTTGCTAAAATTTCAAGACCTTTTTGTAATGTTAACATTGCAATTAATGACTTTTGTATTTCTTTAGATGGTAAGAAATGTAAACAATGTTTCATTATATCTTCAATCATTTTAATATAAAATGGTATATTTTTATCTTTTCCTATAATTTTTATATATATTATTTATAAAAAAATTTTTTTTATCATTAATTTTAATGTAACATTATTTAATGTATTTACCTTCTTGTTCTATAAAATTTGTTTCATATTCGTTTTCTTCTATATTTTCTTGTAATTTTTCTTTTTCTTCTTCTTTCATTTCTTTAAATTCACAAGACTGTTCTATATTATCTATATCTTCATCAACTTTTTTTGCTTCATAATATTCTAAGAAAGATTGAATAATTTTGGATGATTCATTTTCAATATCTATATTTAATTCGGGTATTATTGTTGCTTGTTTAGAATTTGCTAAATTTTTTATACATATTGTAAATGTATAAAAAACTTTTAAAAAAGCATAAGAGTTTTTTTTTTGAAAACTGTTATTTAATTGTAATAATACATCTTCAACAATTTCTTTCAAACAAGGTAACACATCCATTGTACTATATTTCATGATAACTTCAACAACATCAAGTACATCAGGATTGCGTTCTACTCTACGTAATTTTATACTAATATGATATGACAAATAATCAATATTTGCACGTAAAAGATCTCCTATTGTATTGTTTTGTTGAGACTTTGCAATTTGTTCAAGAGTTTGGGTTCCAACAAAACTGATTAAGCTATGTGCACTACCTGGAAATATATGTGAAAAGTTTTTTTATATAAATAATTTATTATTTATTATATTATTTTATGACTTATAAATTTTATTATAAAATATAATTATAAAATATAATTATAATTTATTATAAAATATAAATATTTATTATAAAAAATCATAATCACCTGCTCTTTCTATAACGAGGTACAATGTTTTAAGAAGAAATTTATCATAATTATATTTTAAATTTTGAGCTATTAATCCTAAACCTTCTAATAATAAACAACATTGTATTACATTATTCTGTGCAACTCGTAGAGGTGTATCATCATTAATTTCAATAATTGGATACCAAAATTCAGGATTTATGTAGAATTCCACAACTTCTTTATAAAGTGGTAAAATTGATGAATCTTTAACAGGTACTAAAATATTTAATAATTAAAAATATGTTAATTTATTTTTAAGCAGAAAATCATTTAATGTACCATATATTATCCAATTCAGTAATAAAATTAATTCTTTTCTACATTGTGGAACATTGAACATGAGGCTAAAAATGTTATCTATTAAAATTCGAAGATCTCCAAATTCACCTAAATATTTACATATTGTAATAAATTTAAGTTCACATGCATTAGTTTGAATAAATTTAAATCGTTTCCATAAATTTGATCCATATGAATATGTTGGATCATCAAGATCTTTAATATTTATTGCTTGCAAAAGAGAGACATTAGTACAATCTATTTCAGATACATATATAAGAGACAATATTAATCTATGAATATGAGATGCTGACATCATTATATGGGGCAATCTTTGCTCTCCAAGAAGTTTTAAATAACCAGCAATTTGATTTAAACAAGCTAATTGATCATTATCATCTAAAATAAAAAAATATATTTAATTTAAAAATGAAATTTAATAAATTTAATATTTTTAAAAAATATAAAATATGAAAAAAATTATACCGGATTTCCTGATAATTCTAGGTAACTTTGTAAGCAGATTATAGAAGTTTTCTTCTAATAATTCTATTAAAGATTTCATATTCTTATTTTGCATAAAATTTATATTAATTATGCTTAGTGCTTTCTCAGCTTTTTTACTAACTACAGCAAATTCATCTTCAGATAATGATATTAAATAATCTATTAATAACATAATATTTGGTTTCATATTTCTGTTAAAACAAATTTATTCAATTTTTTTTAAAAAGTTTTTTTTAAATAAGATGAGAATAAAGTAATATCTCACCTAGGGCATGATGTGAGCAATAAATGAATACTTTCTACTAATTCTTTTCTAACTTTATAATGAGAATGTCTTTTTAATATATCTAATTGTTGAATAAGTATATTAAGTTTTGTTGCACAAGCATTAAACCATTCTTTGTTTCTTGTTGCACTTTTAAGATGTTTTTCTAATTCATTGCAATCTTTCAAATTTGGAAAATATTCTATTGGATTAATATTCTTTTCATTATTCATTTTTATCAGATCATTTAATGATGGTATCTCATCTTCTTGTACCTTATCTTTCATTACAAGTGATACTACTCTGCCCCAAGCTCTTAATGCCATCTAAAATTTAAATAAAATAAAATATAAATAAAATCTATAATAATATATAAAAGTCATAAAAAGTAATAAATAGAAGTCATAAATTATTTTATTACTTTTGTAAGTTTATGTCCTTGTGTTTCATTTCCTATAACTATTTCTTGTAAACCACAGATAATACCAGGTAAAAATAACATAATAATATCAGCTACTTGATTTTGCAATATAACATCACATTTATTTGATTCATCATCAACTTGACATAATGTCATTACTGTTTCAATAGCTTTTAATCTAAAAATTCAAAATAATCATATATTTATGAAATTATTAAAAAGAAAAAATATTTTTATATATTTTTAATATTTACCTAAGATGATTTGATTTTTCAATTCTTCCTATTGTTATTGATAATAATAATCCTTGGCCTATCTTAGAAGCATTTTGCCTAATATATATAATTTCTAAAACATCTGTGAAACAAGAATTTATCAAAATCTTAATGCATGAGAGTACTGCTTCTTTAAATTCTTCATGTTCTTTGATCACTATAAAAACCAGATATAAAATTACATTTATATTAACATCTAAATTTAACATCAATTATTAAAATTATTTATTAAAATAAATTTATTATTATGAAATATAAATAATAAATCTAAAATCTATTTAAAAAATTAAACAAATTTAATTATATATATTTACCCATGCTTGGTTGTGTTTTGTCATAAATTTGTATTAAAAGACATGAATACAATTCATTGAAATATTTAACTTTTGATATCTTTGCTTTTAATATTATTATCTGTACTGTTTTTATTAATTCTTCTTTTATACTTTTACTATAGAATTATAAATATGAAGATCATCAATTATATGATTAATTAATTTTATAATAATGTTAATTTTTATTTTATAAAATATAAAATAAATTACCTTAATTTATCATTTGATAAGTGTATAATAAAGGGAAATATAATATATTCAAATAAATCCGTAATAACTTTGTCAGAAATCTTTGGTAAAATATTAGCAATTTCACAAGCAATTTTTACACTTGGATTTTTCATTAAAGAATCACAAAGTGGTTTTAATGTAATAAATGCTTCTTCTATTTGAAGACGTTCCATTTTATATTTAAGTTTAGAAAGAACAAAATCACAATTCAAATCAACAATATCGATATACACTCATGTTTGAATATTATTATGCGAATAAAATTGAATTATATTAATATTCATTCACACAAATGTAAATATTTATATATGACGTTTAAAATAGCAGTTTATATAGTATTAATTTGAAATCTATTATTCTTAAATTATTTTTAAACATAATCATACATATTATCGTACATATTATTTGAAATATATAAAATTTTATTATCTTGTTATTAATAAGTATTTTTTGAAAATTATAATATAATATTTAAAATATATTTAAAAAATTAATTATAAATTTTAATATAATTGATAACATAATTAAAATTATAGAAAAAGCACAGATTAAATATAAAATAGATTTATTATTCGATACATTTTTGTATGATATTATTGTATAGTAACTTAGTATAGTTTCGTGGTAACCGTGGATCTATATCTGCTTTATTCAGATAAAGCAATTTGGATGATTCATTTGTATTTATCTTTGAATGATAATCATTTAGTTTTCAAGAAAAGTTTAATAGTGAAAAATATTGTTATGTATGTTAATACGCTAAATATTTACAATGTAATTAATCCACAGTTAAATAAAGAAAAGAAATGTACAAGTTAAATATTTTATTGTCTTTTTACTATTTTGCAATTGTTACTGTTTTTGCTGTAAGTATTATTATAAGTATAAATTTATTTTTATTATAATCTATTTTTCCATCATCTTATTTATAATGTAAAAAATATTTTGAAAAATCTAATGAATTATATATTTATTTATAATTAATATATTTATTTGTTATGATATAATTAGATAATTCTTATGTTAATATAATACATATATTTATCTTTATATATATAAAATTATAAATTTTCTTAAAATTTCTTGTAATTACATATTTCTTTAAAAAATCAAATATAAATTTAAATATAAAAATTAAATATAGAAATTTTAATTTCTTTATTATGTTAATTATTTATATATTTAAATTATTATTATATATATATATTTTATACAGAATACATCAGCAGTGAATGATAGTTTTTGCATAATTCATGAACCTGTTTTGAGTCTTTTTTCTTATAACTTTACAAACCTTATAAGTTCTACAAAAGATGTTATTTTAAATTTCCTCAATATAACTATACGATTGCAACTATGCTCTCCATTAAAAGAAAAATGCAATGGAAAAGATGGATATGGAGTTTGTTTATTACAAAACAAAGAAGAAAAAGGAATAGGTTCTAATTTTATATATATATATATATATATCTATTAAAATTACATTAATTTTTTCTTTCAATAATAATTTTGTTTTATTACTTTAGGAAAAATGCCTCCAATAGTAAATATAACTCAGGGCAGAATATCATTTATATTCACAGGTGATGATTGTACATCTAAATTAAAATATACTGTAAA
Source organism: Apis laboriosa (assembly GCF_014066325.1). Classification (NCBI taxonomy): domain Eukaryota; kingdom Metazoa; phylum Arthropoda; class Insecta; order Hymenoptera; family Apidae; genus Apis; species Apis laboriosa. The sequence continues at coordinate 5,446,867 of NW_025224966.1, forward strand.
TATTATTATGAAATGTGATTATGAAGCTGAAAATTCTTATCCTGATATATTTCCTAATGTATGTATATATGCATTAAGATTTTTGTTTAACTTTAATGATAATATTTTTATTTTATTATTTGTTAATATATTATAAAATAAATAAAATTTAAATAGTACAATGTTTTTTTAAAATAAAATGAATTTTTAATTTTATTTTATTATCAATATTTTAGACATTAAAAACATGTAATATATTCATGATATGGAAAACTCATCTTGCTTGTGGACCTCGAATTAAAAAAAATTGTACAGTAATAAATAATGGTTTGCACTATGATCTATCACCTTTAATATCTTATTCGCAAAATTATATTATTTTAATGGATAATAAAACATCTTCAAAGATTATATTAAATGTTTGTCATTCTGTAATATTTGAATATAATGCTTTATGCCAATCAACTTCAGGAGCCTGTTTACAAAATTTATCACAAATTGGGTATAAATTATTTTATTTTAAGTAAAAATTATATTTGTAATAATTAGCATGATTGAAATAGAAAATTGATAAATATATAGATATTATTAATAATATTTTATTATAGATATGTGAACTTAGGTGATGTTCAATCTCCAACTATAACAGATGGAAAACTTATGCTTGAATATCAAGATGGAGATTTGTGTAAAGTGAAAAATATTACAATACCACATATTAAAACTACTATTTCTTTTATATGTGATTTTGAGGCTAAGGTAATCACTATGCATATTATTTATTTTTATTTAATATTTATTTTTTTATAAATTGTTATTTGATGTCGATTAGGATACATTTCCAGAATATATTGGAGGCAGTGAAGAATGTCATTATCAAATAATATGGAAAACTAGAGCAGCTTGCAGTATAGAATTTCTACGTAATAGTAGTATAGCTACTGCTGGGAAATGTACAGTGAATAATCCTCTTACAAATTTTACGTATGATTTGAGAAAATATTTCAATTATGTATTATTAAAGATAATATTCTGAGAATAAAATTTTACTAATTATAGTAAATATTTTATTTCAGATACGATTTGCGGTCTTTAATGAATAAAAATTTTACAATAACAAAGAATGACATACAATATAAATTTAAAATATGTGAATCACTTGTAGATAATTCATGTGTAACAGGAACAGGTTATTCAATTATTTTATATTTAATTAATTTCTTCAATATAATTGTACTATAAATGTATCTTTTATTTTTACATTTAGGAATTTGTCTTTCTAATAAAAATAAATCTATGGGAATATCTATGGGGAAAGCTAATACAAATTTAATATGGGAAGAAGGTGGACCATATTTAAATTATACAGATGGAGATTTATGTGAAAATGAACAACGACATTATACAATTATTGCATTTTTTTGTGGGCCAGAAGGATCTCCAGATAAACCACTTATTATGGAACAAAATACTTGCCAATTAATTATACATTGGAACACTAATTTAGTTTGTGAACAAAGGGTTAGAATATTATTTTTATATTTTTATATATATCTTTTTTTATAATTATTATTAGTATTTTGAATATTATTAATTTATTTATTATATTTGTTATTGTTATATATATTATATATATAATTTATTGTTCAGATAAAATGTGCTACAGATGACAATGAAATAAATTTAAGTTCATTGATAAAGTCTACTGATAATTATATTATAAAAGTAAATAAAACTGAATTTCATATAAATATATGTAGACCACTAGTTCCTACATCTGGTTTAACATGTATACATGGCAGTGCAATTTGCAAAACTTTATTAAATTCGAATAATGAATATGTAAATGAAACTGTAAGTAAATATTATATACATATATTTAAATTAATTTTATTTTTTTTTTAATTTAACAAAATTATTATCAATATTTAAATTTTTCTGAATATAATTATATATATATATTTATAATTATAATAATATTTTGCAGTGGTAGATAATATATGTAATATTTATTTAAATTAATTTGCTTTTGATGAAATGAAATAATTATAGAAAAAAATATTTGTATTTGTTGCTAGAGTTTAGGATTGTCAAAAGAAAGCCCTATGTTAAATAAAAATCATGAAACTGTATTACATTACGTCGATGGATCAATATGTCCTGAAAATTCAAATAAATTAATTTCTTCAAATTTTACATTTCCATGTTATAATAATGATAAGGTAATCAATCAATATTTATTAGATTATAAAAAAATATTGATGATTTTAAGAAATAATATTGTAATTGTGTAATTATTTTGAAACTGATTTTTTAGGGACTTCCGGAATTTAAGAAGTATGAAGATTGCACTTACATTTTTGAATGGAAAACAAGTATAACATGTGGAGCTGCAATGGGAAATTGGATCTCCCCTTGCATTGTAAAAGATCAACTATTTTCACATGAATGCAATTTATCTTTATTACATAAAAATGAAAAAGTATATTATGTAAGTTTATTAAAACATTTCTAATAATTTTTTCATAAATTAATTTAAACATTTTTAATACTTTAAAAATGAAACTATAATATAATATAAAAATGAAACTATAATAATAAATAAATCACTTAAATTATAAATAATCATTAATATTATAAATTAAATATATTTATTATTATTATAATATATATATTATTTAAATTAAAATAATTTAAATAATAATATAATATCAATATGAAATAATAATGTAATATACATATAATTTCTTAAAATTGCTTTGAATATAAATTTATAGGTAAAGAATAAACAAGGAAAAGAATATAGTATAAATATATGCGGCGGGGAAAAAGTCTGTGATAGTTCTGCTATATGTCAAGGAAATAATGAATATGGATCACTAGTAAATGTAATTTTTGATTATGGCAGAAATGTTATAAAACTTCAGTACTCTAATGGTAGTAAATGTGTAAATGGTAAGTACATGATATTTTTATTAAGAATATTATGAATCAGATTCATGTTATTATATTATCTTCATTTATTTTTAATCAGGTTTTTATACATCTGAAGTATGGTTTATATGTAACAAATCTATAGGAATTGGCACACCAAAATTATTGTGGGTAAGTAATAATTTTTATTTCAATAAAATCAATAGTTTCATCCATTTATTATTGTTTATTATTACTGCTTGAATATATACATCATAAAAAGAAATATTATTAATTTTATATAATGAGTAAAAAAAGATATAATCTAATATTCGTATAATTAAAATTTAATTTAAATATATGTTCTTTGTATTCTTAAATTTTTTTTAATTTTGCATGAGAAAGAAAAGAAAAGATTAAACATGTGAAAAGGAAAAGATAATTTTAATTATATATGTAATTTTATATAAAAAATTATTTGAATGTAACTAAAAATATAATACAATTAATAATTAAAAATAGTATATAATTATACCATTTTTAAATATATTTGTGTAATTAATATTTATTTCAGGTACTCATTTAATAATAATTATATTAATATTATATAATAAAAATTCATTAAAAGTCATTAATAAATTAACAATTTGTAACGAGATTCATTATTTATTTTTGTTATCAAAAATTTCAATTAGTATCAATTAGTATTATAGTTCTTTATTGAAACATGAACAATTTATGATTTCTTGATAACCAAAAAATTATTGTGCTCATAAAATTGAGCAAACAAAATAGTAATAATGAATAATGAATATTTAAAATATAATATATGTATATATATATATTCATATGTCATTCTAAGTTTCCATGGAAAATTAATATAAATGGTAACAAAAATTGATTTATGTTCCTATCAAATTTGATTTTATATATAAATTAAATCTCCTATGGCGTTTATGCAACATGATTTTGGATCTTATAAATACTAAATATATTGATTATTTACAAATATTAAATGAAAGTTAATATTATAATTTTTATGAGTAGTTTTTATAAGTAATGAATATGTATATATAAAATACAAATTGTAATTTATGGTATACATAAAAAAAATTTTATCTTAAAAATAATTTTAAAAATATCTAATGAATATTAATTTTCTGTTTATATGATAATTATTAATCTATTTCAATAATAATAATGAGAACACATTAGAAGTAAAATCTATTCAAAATGTAAAAATTCTTATAAAAATACTTATTTACAATAATCTCTATTTTTTAAAATTAACAATAAGTTTGTTCAGTCAGTAAATGTAATTTGTCTTTAACATCTATTTATATTGATATTTAGAAATTCACAAAACAAATTTATAAGTCTGTAAAATAATTAATTGATACAGAATTTTGAATTATTATCAATATTCATTTAGACGTTTAGAAAATTTCATAATGAAAATTTCGAAATTGAAGTTATTTAAATAAATTAATTGATTTGCATTTAATCAACTAAAATATTTTTTATAATTTTAATATATCCAAAATGACTCATAAATATGTTTATGCATGTTATTATATTACTTAGCATGAATTTTTACTTAAAAAAAAATTATTAATATATTCATTATCATCATTAAATACATACAATAAATATTCGCCATGAGACTCTGTGTAAAAGCAACAGTTTTCCATTCTTTGATCATATAAATAGAAATTTTTTAGTTTGAATATCTTAATTATAGGTGTATATGATATTCAGTTTGTCTATTATTTTACTATATATTTTACTATATAAATTGAAGTGAATGAATTGTAACAATTGGTTTTTATGCTGTGATAATGAATGTGTTAATTTCAAATGATCTTAATAAAATTATAAATAAATTCATTTTTTAATGTAAAATGAGTACTTCAAAACTTGTTTAAACAAAACATTCTTCAAATGTTTCGTATATTATATATATTTATGATGATCTTGTCATACGGTAGTACATTGTACTTTATTAACCAAATTATGTTTTACTAATTCTTCCTTTGAAAGAATAAGTTTGGTGTTGCAATCTGATGAAGAAAGATTTTGAGAATTCTCTTTATTATCACTATCCTTTTTATCACATATAAATATTTTAAGAGTATCTGTCGGTGGAGTGCTTGTTGCAGGGGGTGTTTCAGAAGTATCAATTGGATAAATTAACTCTTTCTTCTCGCCTTTAATTTGTATACATGGTTGGTGTTTTTGAAAAATTTTTTTTCTTATAACATTTTTTGTAAATTCAGCATGTGGTAACGCATATCGTAATTTGTCCCAAAACCAAGGATCACCCCATTTTACATATGTATTCATGCTCATATATGCCTTGAGTTCTGGATCTAAATTATTAATGGGACCAATTTCATCATATAAAATTAAAATAACTTTTGATCTGCGTTCGCTGAGTGCTTGACAATGCGCCACTCTAAATTCCATTCGTCCCCAAACACTTTCCAAAAAATTGGGTGATAAAACTACTATTGTTCGCCTGGATTCTTCAACAGAACGCGCGATTTGTGTTGGTATCCATTCTCCAGCTAGCCAATCACGAAAATGCAGACACAATTTGAATGGTTTAGGTCCATTTTCTAACTTTGGAACTAATTCATTTACAACAAAATCTTCATCTTTATGTGAATAACTTATAAATGCATCATACAATTTATCTTTGTCTAATTCGTCTTCTGTTATTAACCATAAGCAAAATTGATGTGCATACAGCCAAACTTTAATTTCTCGTTGATATCTATAATAAATTGCTGCTAGCAGACCAATTATCATACCTGAGACAGCTAAAGAAAAACTTAATGATATGATTAACGCAGTATAAGTAGGACAGAAATCTGCTACTGTCATTTTTATCATCGAAATATTCATATTTTTGCAAGTAATTAGAGAAGAATTACGAATGTCTGAAATCTTAGTTTGTATAAAGCTAAGTAAATCTTTCGTATCACAATCGCATATCCATGGATTTCCATGCAATGTTAACGATGAACTATTGTTTAGGAATTGTAAAACATTTGGTTCTAATTTACTGATATTATTGTTGTGTAACTCCAACTGAAAAATATAAAATTAATTGATATTTAGATTTTATTTAAACATGTTCAATTTTATACATTATATAAAGTAATCTTAATTATATAAATAATAAATAGAATATGTTAAAAACAAAAGGTATGATAAAAAACTATGAAAGGAAAAAGTTCCTAAAGATAAAGAATTATATTTTACCCACCTCTATGTTCGATTGTAATCCATCCACAGATATCTCATGAATATTATTGTTTGATAATAGCAACTTGGATATCTGTACATTATCTAAACCAATTTCTGTCAAAGATGGCATTTCGCTTAATTTATTATTCGTGAGATCTATCACAAGTTTATAATTTAGTAATGTTTCGATATTTCGTGGCACGCTTATAAGATTTTTTTGCGAACAATTTATTGTGAATTCTTTATTACTTTGTTGTGAATAACATGTGCACTCATTAGGACAAGGATTAGATATTTGACAGATAAATTTCTTTGATTCTAATTTTACTATTTCTTTGCCTTTAAACATTTGTGAATTTTGACATGTCAAGCATCCTGGCACGATGTGAAAATATCTATAAACGTTAGGATCCAATTTTCCTTCCAAATAAAGAAGAAAATCAAATATATCACAGTCACATTCGATAGGATTATTCTCAATATATATCATTACATTCCGAGAATCTTGTTGAAATCCTGCAATTTCTTTAGCTTCACTCAAATTTATATGTTTTATGTTATTATTTGTGAGATTCACTTCAATTGAATTTGATATAAATTGTAAATCTCGGATCTGAAATGAATATTTGTATAAAGCATATCATAGAATTAATTAATAAAATAATTTTGTTAGATATTATATATTAATATTATATATAATATTATTATATATTATATATTAATTTTAATTAAATCTTGAAAATAAAAGTTTAAAAAATATTTTATTAAGATTTATTATATACATGTACAGTTGTATGTACAATTTTATTTCTTTAATAAAAAAGAAAAATAATTTTCAAATGATATAAATATATAATATAATAATATATAAAAAATAATATTTTTATTATCTTACTGATATTTCTTGTATTTGATTAAACTGGAGATTTAATTTCTTCAGCTTTACATGAGTTACAAGCCAATCACCAAATATGTCCGAAATATTATTTTTGTCCAAATACAATTCTTCTAAAGATGAACAACTTTGAAAAGGTGATCTCCTTCCATATTCATCAATATAGCTATTTATCGAAGTATTGAATGTAAGTTGATTGTTAGAAAATTTTGCAATGCGTAGCTTGGTTAAGAAATTAAAACTTGTTTCTTCTATAATCTTTAATTGATTTTTTTCCATATTTAAATTTTGAAGTGATATTAAACCACTAAAAAGATGTCTGAAATATCAAAAATAAATAAAACTTGTAATCCTAAAGTTTTAAAATGTTTTTTTTATGAATTTAGACAACGGTTTTATAAAAAAATTTTTTAAAATTATCTTTTTTATCAAGTTATAATTATAAAATTGTATTGATACATACAATATAATATTATTATCATAGAATATTATATAATATTATGACAAAAACTAAAAAAAAAATAAAGATTTAAAAAAGAAACAAAAATTAAAAATTATCCATTAATAAAAAATAAAATAATCTAAAAAACAATTTATTAAGAATGAGATTATCAAAATAAATAAATTCATTAAAGTATAACTACATATAAATTTTTTCATAGATTAAAATTGTAATTATTGAATTGTAATATTGCTTTTGTTATTTTTATTTTTTTTTTTACATAAAATATTTTTCAATAAATTATTATTACTTTATTTACTAGTATTAAATTACTAGTATTAAACTTACCGAGATATTGAAGTAAGATTATTGTGAGACAAATCTAACATAATCAATTTCTTCAATTGTAAGAAGATTCTATCAGGCAATGATGTTAATTTGTTATTACTAATTATTAATTTCGTTAAATTCATCAAATTCGTAAAAAGATATTCAGGAAGAGACTCAAGATTATTGAAAGACAAATCGATGATCTCAAGCGATATGGAATCATGAAATAGATCAGGCAATTCTATCAAACCATTATTATTCAGCTCTATCTCTTTCAGATTCTTCAAATTCGCAAAGAATCCATTCGGTAATGACTTCATGTTTATTCTATTATTAGATAATTTTACTTTGTTTAATTTAACATTGTGCTGCAGTAGACCTTTTGGTAGCGAGGAAAAGTTGTTCCAGGCCAAATGTAATAATTCCAAATTTATCAATTTCGCGAAAATATCATTAGGCAAAGTATTTAAATGATTGCTGCTCACGTCCAAGGAATTCAATGATATAAGATTGTCGAATATATTCGATTTAAACTCTGTAAACTTATTCCCCCACATATTTAACATTTTTAGTGCTTTTAATGGTTTGAATGTGTTCACGTCTATTTCCTTCAGCTTATTATCACCAAGTTCAAGTATTTCTAAATTGGGTATGTAATTGAAAATTTCAGATAATGAATAAATATTGTTTTGGCGTAAATTGAGATTCTTCAATCGTGGTATATCCGCGAAAATATCATTGCTAAAATTGGTCAAGTTATTACACGTCAGGCTCAGATATTCTAAGTTTGGAAAACCTTGTAGATGCTTCCTATTCAGAACAGATAATTTGCCATATGAATGAAATATCAGTTTCTCTATGTTTTGAACACCGAGTTTCTTCGAGATCTCATTTAAACTCTGATTTATTGGTAATTCGCACATTTTAAAATACAATAGAGTTACATTTTCAGGTGGTAACACATTTGTTGGAAAGTCAATCCATTTTGGAAAATTTACACATTCAATCTAGAAAAATAAAGAAATTTTATTTTTTCGATGAATCATGATCATTTTTTCCATGTAAATTATTATCAAATTAATAGAAAATAAAAATTTCAAATCTTATGTTGAGAAAAATTAAAAAATAAAGTACATAATTATGCAAATTATATTTCTATTTAACATTCAAATGCTTCTATTTTTAAAATAACAAATATATATATATATATATATACAGAAATATATACAACAGATATAATACAATAGAATAAAAAAATAATTTGTACATAGAATCAATTAATTTTTAATCATCGTTAAGCCATTTTTAATAAAGTTTATAAAATATATTTTCTTATAATAAATCATAATAAATAAATCAAAATAATTTTTATTTGCTAGAACTGCTAATTGATTTTATAAATTTTATAAATTTATTCATTTAAAATTCTTATGCAATATGTATATATGCAATATGCAATATTTTAAATAATTTAATATATTGAAAGATGATTTAGACTTATAGACATCTTTATTTTAAAAATCCAATTTAGGATTGATAATGTAAAATCAAAAATAATTTCAATGATTGCTAATTTATCTTGTTTTAAATGAAACATTTAATAAAATCATTAATACATAATAAAAATTTTACATCAGTATAATAAATGATTTTCATATTTTATATATTGCCCATGAAAATCGTATATTTTTGTACAAAATTTATTTTTGTATTTCATCTTTGCTTTTTATTGAAATCTCTCTATCTCTTCACGACTTTCATTAATGATTCACTCATGCTTACCCCAATACGTTCGTACAGTTTGACTTTCACAACGAAGGCCGAATAACTATCCGTTGGACATTGTATCTCAAAAACTCCTTCTGGACTTAGGTAGCAGTTGCAATTTTGTTCCGTTGGACATCGAATTTCCGCGTAACATGTCGCGATAACAATTCCAAGAATGATCCATCGAAACGAGGATTCGAACATTTTGTAAAGTTCGATACGGAATAATGTACGCTGCGAAAGAAGAAATTTATTTTTTATTATAATTATATTAGATTAGTCGTGAAGAATATAAAAGAATATAGAAGAGGTGAATCGGAAATAATGATGCAATGAATCAGATTAGCAGTTATTTCCTTGTGCGATGATAAGAAAGCTGTAATTTGTATCATGGAATAAAATCAAATAGATAAATTTTTATTGACACAAATCCATTTTGAATATTGAATAATATCATACTATTTGAATAATTTGAATACTATTTTAATAATATTTCATAATTATCATTATGAATATTTTAATTTAAAAAATGGAAAAAATATTGAATTATATAACATAATACAATGAAGAAAATGACCTTATATGCTTCATATGATTAACACTTTTTATCTTTGCCAAATACAGGAAAAGATTATTAATATTAGTATAGCAAACATTTGATATTAAAAATATCATAAATGCTAAAATTGATTAGAAATATTTCATATATAATTTAATCTTTATTTATAACAAAGAAAAAGACACTCCTATAATATTTGAATATTTTTATATATATCTTTTGTACAACTACAAACATTTTTTGTATTATTATTTTTTTATCATTATAAAATACAGTTTCATAAGTTTTACAAAATTACCCAAAAATAGATATTTTCAAATTTTCGCTTAAATAAATAATTCAAAATATTTATTGATAATTAATTTATTATTTAATTCAATTTTATTTTTATATTTTTATTTTAATCAGAAAGATTATTTTCAATGCATATCTTATTCTTCGAAAAAAATAAAATATCACAATCATTAAAAAATCTACACGGAAATGCTTTATTTATTTTTATTTTTTGATTTCAGAAAAGATATTTTATTTTTAAAATATTTCTTTTGTAATTGTGTTATCTCAATTATATGAATCATTCTAAAACGTAATTTTTATAAAAACCAATGAATTTATTTATTACATATAATTCAATTATCTTTCGAATTTATAAAAAAATTTTGTTATTTTTACTATATGTATAACGATTCTCCTTAGAGAAATCTTGTTCTTTTGTCAGATCTTCCATGTCATGATTACTATCTTACATCGATAATTTATGACAGATAATTAGACTTATATTGTTTAGAATTTTTTTAAAAAATATTCATTTTCGTATTTCGAATATTCGTATAAAATTCGCTCTAAAAATATTTATTTAAAGTTTTTTTTATTATAGCTTTTATTTTTTAATTAAGTTTTTTTTATTAATGTATTATATAATAAATGTCGAAGTTTAATATAATTCATCCAATTTTCAATTAGTCTTCACAAATAACATTAAAATTAACGATGTCTTCGTCCCTTGTTATTGTAGATCATTTCGATTTTAGTGATCAATCAGACAACCGTTTAATCAAATTATTCAAAATTAAATGAATTTCATGAATTCAACGAACACATATTGTTACAGTCGATTAAATTCTAGAATTTATTATTATCTCTCTTATTTATTTAACTATTTCAAAGTGAACAAAGACAAGTGGAGAATTATCACCTAATAATCTCGGTGAAAGGAATGATCGAAAGATTATGCCCATCACGTATCAAATTCTTCGCAACTGTATTCCACGCAACATGTATCCGGGCTAACGACCTAAGTACTTACATACATACGTGCACTTGCTTAAAACGAGACACGCCTCGTTTCACGAGTCATTGCAAGATGCGTAATGCATACGGGCATGCATGTGAACGAGCATTTGCCAAGGTCGAACGTGATAAGAAGAATGAGAATAATTATTTCGATATTTATAGCTCCAAAACTGTATTGTAGATTAATATATATATATATATTTATGATATTGTATATAACAATAAATATTTATTGTTTTATTTTTTTTTATTGAATTTTCGATGCATAGTTATAATAAAACGCAATATTTACATAGTTATAAATACATACTAACAGTTGATGAGTAGATAGTTATTTACGTGTAATTAAAGCAGAAAGTGTACGAAGATTTAAAAAATGAAAACTTGTGTCTATATTGCCGAAAAATCTTCAATTTTAATTAAAATATTTCATTTTAATTGAAAGATTTAATTATTTTATTTTATTTAGTTAATTCATATTTTGAGTATTTTATTTATTCAGCTTATGAAAAAATTATATTTATTTTATTATATAAAGAAAAAGATAAATAATTTTTTTTCTATTTTTAGCGTAGTTGACAATAGTAATAAAGTATAAAAATTAATGTATGTATATCCGTATCAATATTTCTTTAGATATCAAATTGACATTGCCAGACAATTATCAAAAACTTATTCTGATAATTGACTTTCATACAAAATAAAATATTTGTTTCGTTTCTATTTCCTCGATAATTTTAATCGAAACTATCTCTTTTAGAGTTTTATTCGAAAAACTTTCTATGTTTGAAAAATATTATCTAAATCAGATGTATGGTTTTCTTTCCTGAGTAATAATAATTAAATTTAAAATCAATGATTATTTTAATATTTTAAAATTATTTTTTAAATAAAAAACACTTTGATAACAAAATTTTCATATATAATTTAGAAAATTTTATATTATGTTAAAATCAATGTAATTTTTTATTTATTATTTTATCTATATCTTCTTTTTGTTATGATATCGCATGCTGCATTTATTTCATTGATATATTATAAGAGTTCTTATATTCATGAAATTCATTTTGTTTGAATATATTAATATCATGCTTTCTATTGCGTATATTCTTCCCATTTGATGGGATTAAAACATTGTTATATAAGTGATAAAAAATCAAATCATATTATATAAATGTAATAGACATCTATTTCTTTTTAAAATCTAATTTAGAATCTTTCGATATTTCTATAGATAAAAAAGACAATTACAGATCGAAATAAAGATGATTCGTATTAATTTCATAACTTTTTTATATTTTTTGATAAATTTATATATATATTATATGTATATTTAAGAAAAATAAATAAGAAAGCTTTTTAGTCATTAAAAAATTTTAATAATATAATTATAATATAATGATCAATTTTTTCTTATTTGAAAAATATTAAATGTTATAGTTACTATAATAGTTACTATAATATAGTTAATATAGTTAATAATATTTTATTAATATTAAAAAACTTGATAAATATATTACACTAATTATTTTATTAATTTAGAGCTAAAAATCTGCGCGATTCTGCTACTGCAAATATTATCTTTAAGAAAAGAGAACATAATAAAAGTAGTGACGTAGAATACTTGGAAATGAATGATACGTTATTTTTTTTTTTTATGAAATTAATATAACAATATTTAAACAAAATTTTAATAATAAATAATGATCGTTTTTAATTTTAATGAAAATTTGAGTTATTTAGAAAATTATTACTGTTGAAAATTTAAAATAGATAATATATTTTTAGAAACATAAGACTAATTAGTACATTAGTACATTTCGATAAATAAAATTAGTGGTTATTCAAATATAAATGTGATTTTTAGATTTTCTTAATGGCATAATTTTCTTAATGACATAGTTTTAAGTATTATGTATCGATAAAATATTTTTGAAACTTAATACTGTATATACACTTAGTATCCATTAAGTTTGAATAGCAGGCAAGAAAATATTGCAGAAAACTGCGAAAAGATTTCTATTCATGATTCAATCGGTATGTTTTTATTATTAAAAATCATATCAAATTCGAAAATATCTGATATATAGTACTACAGATTAAATATTTCGTTATTTTACGCAAGTTATGACACAGCACTATAAAAAATATATTTACATAACCATGACCATCAAAAGATTTGAAATCAAATTTTTGCCTTATTGATATGTTACATAATGCGATTATAGATTGTAAGTAGGATAATTATACGGTGTTTGAACTCATTCATATCTCTAATAACGAAGATATTAACTCACAAATTCCGTGTCGTTTTATTATTTCAGAAAATTAATTCTTTTTTTCAAGTATATTAATATTTTAGTGTTATATTTGATAATATTATATTTAATGATGATTTATTAGTGATAATAACGTAATTTGGTAAAGAAACTATTTCTAATATAATATTTTCTATTTAAATACTTAAAAAATCAAATACTTATGAAAAATCTTGAGAAATAAAATATTTAAGGATAAATAAAATTCTTTTTTTCAATTGATTTTGAAATATTGTCATAATCTATGAATCATTGAATTAATAATAAACTTCGATAAGGAAGGAACTAATCAAAACTAATCGTTCAAATCTATTAAATAGAGATGCGAATTGTCAATCTTATTGCACATTTGTGATATACACAAATGGTAAAGGCATATGTTGATTTAGCTATATATCAAGGACAATTTACATTCTCTTTTATTTCTTACTATGTGAAATTCGTTGAAGTTTGCTATGTTTACTTATATATTGAAAGAAAGAAAAAAAAGATTTTCTTCGTAAAAGAATAAAGAATGACCATCATGAATATTAATTTTTTAATTTTTAAATAGAATATTAACATGTTATATGTATTTAACATAGAGATTGAATTTATTTAATCTATAGAAAAAAATGGTTTTTTATTGATGAGATATTTTAATTAAATATAATATTCATTATTATATAAATACTGATAATGATGTTCCATTGATCTAGTAATTTTTGAATTTCTTTTGATGTCTTAGTTGCAAAAAATATTATCATGTATGATGTAAATGATTATATATTTTTTCTGAAGAAAAATTCATTATTATTTATTAAATATTAAATATTCATTAGATACACTTAATTAGAGAATAAAAAAAATATTGAAATTATGAATAAAAAAAATTCTACTTTTAAACACAAAATTTAAATCATTTTGAATATGAAAATAATACATTATAATAATAAATATTAAAATGTGATTCAAATATATATAAATATTATTTTTTTTAACTAAAAAATTAGGCACTTTCCTACAATCACTCTTAATTATTTAAATTAATTGCATTATAATAATTTATTATGGCAGTTACACTTTGTTTTTCTATATTTGAAAATATATGCAATAAGATTAATTTTTTTTTAAGATAATGTATCTTATCTTTTTACTAAAGTTCATAAATGCAAAACAGTATAAGTCATTTAAAAAACGAAAGAAAAAGAAATGAAACATTGTTGCAATCTCTTTAAATGATACAATTCAAAACAAAATATTTTATTAATTCAGTTTGATGATTTATTAATTATAAAAGCCATTATAGCAATTTACAAATGATAATTAAGATTTTCGTTTTAAGGCAGTATAATTTATTTGATAATAATCTTATTCAATTTGTATAAATTTTAATAATGAAATTTTAAAAATAATATTAAATATATTTATTCATTTTTTTTGTCATTTTTTATAAAATTTGTTTTTCTAAAATATTTCAATTTTTATTTAATTTTTATTTAACAAGTGATCAATTGCAAATTATATATTCAAATTATTAATTAATTAAATTAATTAAATTATTAATTATAAATTTATCAATTATATAAAAAAAATTATAAATAAAAAATATTCTAATAAATATGATAAATATAAATTTCAAATTGATTATTACATCTTCGCGAAAAATGTGAATATTGACTTTGAATGTACATCAATATAAGAATCAGTTACGTATATATTGTATACTAGATTAATTTTAAATCTATCATTTATTTTTATACACGTATGTTTTATATCATATATGTAGTTAATAAATCACAATCGTAATTATATCTTGTTCAATTAAAAAATCATTCTTTGAAAAAATTATCGTTAATTAGCTGCTACTAAAATAAAAAAATAAGAAATAATAAAAAATAAAAATGTTATATCTAATTGTTGAAAAGTAAATTCAACAAATAAATTGTAAAATGCACTATCATTAAAAATATATATAAATTTTAGTTATTTAATTACATGAATGAAAACTTTTCAATAATAAGCAAAATCATATCAAACTTTCAAAACGAAATGTAGATATAATATTTGTTTATTATATATAGTATATCAATAAAAAATAAATTTCGTACAAATAGAAGATCAAACTAATAATTTATTAATTTATTATTACTTTCTTTAGAAATAATATATAATATTCTAAAAGATTAAGATTAAGAATAATCGAACGATCGACACGAAAAGGAAAAGGCATAGTATTACAAAACAAAAGTTAATTATTTCCTGGAAAACCATTCATAAGAAACAAACTTCTAAATTACGTCACGCTATGGAAAATATAAATTCATAATCAAATATCGTATCTCTATTATTTTATAATCACAAAAGTAACAAAAAAGATAACGAATAATTTATTTATTGCAATCAAATATTTTATGTTTTATATATATTATATATATAAATAAAATAGTAAAAAGTAATTAATTAGTAATTATTCACGTATTCTTATTTAGATTTTCAAGGGAATAATTATTTTTATTCTTTATTTGTATTTAAAACGAACATAATGAATTCGCTCACTAACAACAGATCGATACATGCAAATCGATTTTGATAGTTGTATTGTATCGTGTACACAGTATTATTTAAAATTATAGATTTATTGTTGTAAAAAATTTTTTTACCAGATTCAATGTGAAGGATTATTCGTTGCAATCATTCGTTGTCACTATTTGTTTTTTTGCCAGAATTATTTATAATCACGTGAACACACTGCGTATTTCACAATCACGATCATTCGATAATAAATTTCGTTTGATTCGATTGTAATAATCGAAACATTATTGTAAATTGCAAAGAAAAACTTCTAATTATTTAAAAATTGATAAAAATTCATAGATGCAACGTTCACTAAAACGGTTCAACAAAAACTGTCGATTCCTTATACGCTTGCATGCTATCGTGAGTCTGAACGGAATGACGAAACAAAACCACGTGATCTGCCACGACCACGATCCAATGAGAAAACTGATGGTAGGATAAACGGTCCGATAAATGCTAGTTTACCGCTAAACATGGTGGGGGAAGATCCTTTTACGAAATTTTCATAAAAAACATAAAATCCTGACAAAAATTATTATCATAAGTTTATCGAAGAGGAAATAAAAGATAATTCATATTTAATATGCCATTTTATATACAAAGAATAACTGTTATAGATATATATATATTATAAATATTTACAATTTTAAATTATGTTATTAAGGTTATAAAAAAATGTCTCCTTTGCTTACGGTATTGAATTCGAAGATAGTGGAATAATTATTTCTAATTTAATTATTTTCTGAAAAATAAATAACATTCTTGATTTTTATTGGAATTTGGGATTTTACATATTTCAATTAATTTACATGTTTTAATGAATAATATGTCTCATCAGGAAAAGAAAGTGTATATCTATTCTTTTTTATTATACTGTTATTCAATGGAAAATACATAAATTAGATTACGTATTTTTTTCTACATATTTTTTTCTTAATTCAAAGAATATGTAATCACTATTTGTCAAATCTGACGAAATATATTTATAATATTTTGATAAAATGTGGAATTACCAAAAGGTTATGTCAAATATGCTTATTTAAACATTAAAATATGAAATTTTATTTTACACAGTATTTATATTTTTTCAATCTTGAAATATATATTTTTAGATAATTTTAGTTGAAAAATTTTTCTGTGCAGATTAATCTTTTGAATTCTACGTTTCACCGATCTAGTAAATAAATATAAAATAGATCCTAGAGGCCTGTAGCAGAACATTTTCTCTACCAGAACCAGAAGCCTAATTCTTTCCAAAAGGCTTTTAGATATTTTACTGAACACGTGTTCCTTCTGGTATTTTTCATTAATGTTTATCAAAGAAAGCAAGATACAAGAATCAAGATACTTAAGAATCTTCAATCTTGATTATTGTAGAAACAATTTAATATCGTATTATTTATTGTTTTTTTTATAATTATAATTTTTTTATAATCGTTAAAATCATAAAATATCAAATGATTTAACTATATATTTTAATTACTGTTTTGTGTTTATTATTTTATGAAGGTTATTATTAAAGTATGTTAAAATTGTGCGCAATTTCTTGAAAAATTTGATTCTTACATACGTATCTATTTATTTCTCGATAATTTTTTGCACACAACCCACTAAAGCGACATGACATGATGGATTTATAAAAGATGAAGATAGTAATAAGTCAAGAGAGTATGATATCTTTCTCATTATTAAATATGAAACTCTATTAGACCATTTTATTGACACGTGTACGTGATTATATCTAGTAAAAGAATTTGTTTTATACGACAAATTAATTTTCAATTTATTATTTTTATAATTTAAAATTTTACAATGCAATTTTAAATACAATAATTGTTTATATTATTTTATAGAAATTATATTAATAATTTCTATAAAATAAAATATTTTTCAGATTTTTATGAAAATAAATAATAAAATCATAAGAAAATTTCTCTATTCAGGTTTGTCTTATAAAACATTAAAATATGTGTACATATACATGTCAATCAAATTTTAAATAAACAATAAAAACGGGATTACCTGAAGAAAGGTTTTTCACTCTTTTCTCTTCCGGTATAACAATAAATTCGAAAGTACAAGACACGAGCATTCAAGTGTCCAGATGTGACACGATATTTCTGGTCACCACATGGCCTAGGTTCTAGAATAATACACTTCCGAAAGCAGTCAGTTTTTTCCATGGTAGCTCTCTTCACTGTGAAAAGTATTTCCTATTTAGAATAGCATGTCCCTTGAAAAATCTCAAGATAATTTCATAAGGGTAACCAGATGTGCATTACGGTGCTGTATTACTATTTCCGTTTCCGCTCTTTTCGTCGGTCCTTACCACGTGCCTCGAAATGCAGGCACTTGAATAACTTTTCTTTATTAGTAACAAAAAAATTTGATCATTTTTTACTATGCTATATGTTATTGATGCAATAATTTTTTTCTTATTAATTTTATTATATGTATAATTTTTTATATATATTATTTTTTTTTTAACATGTTCATTGCTATTGTAATATTTTATGTAAAGAAAAGAATAATATTAATATTTCTTTGAATATCTAATGAGAATTTTTGAAATTTATTTTATAGATTTATCTTTTTCATAATTTTAAAAAATGAATTAATATTAATAATAATTTCAATTTAAAATTGTAATTATTTATTTGCATTTCAACATTGGTATTTCAGGTTTAAATAATAGTTTCTTTTACTTAAAGTTCTTGAATACATTTTCTTTTATATTATATTTGAAATTTCTGAAGTATGTATTATATGATTTCCTCTTAATTACTTCTCTCGTTATGGGAGAGACTTAAGAGACTAATCGGTAATAAAATTTGGGAATTTCCCTCTATAGTCTAGGTATAGGATAAACTATTGTACAAATCTTTTCTAATCCGAATGTAAAACCATATTCATATTAATTAGATAAAAAAGTTATACAGTTACTGTAGTTTTTAATAATTTTTATTTTAATATATTTGTCTACTTTTACATATCTTTTATGTGTTTACTTATTATACTATCATATTTATAGAAACCAAACTTATTTTAATCTTTTAAAATTTAATTATGATATTTAAAATATTTACACGATAGAACAAAAATGTACATAAAATATACATTGTGATATAAATTATTATTATTATATGTGATATAAATTAAAAACACCTAAAAATTAATCCGTTTCTTTATTATTTCTGTTTATATATTCTTGCTTAAACTTATTTTAAACTTATTTGACACATAATAATTTACATTCTTTTTTTTAAATTTAAACTTACAATTTTTTTTTATAAAATAGATGATCAAAAAATTTTAATCAATTTCATCTCGCGTTTGGATGCTGGAAGTTCCAATTTGCTATTAGTATAGATAGTATAGATAGTATAATAGTAATAGAATGTATAAGGAAATATTTGATATTTTTATTTCATACAAACAAGGAGAACATTATATAAGAATAGAGAAGAGATATTATTATTTTTGATTATACAGTTCCTAATGTTTACTACTACTATACAAACTATACAAACTATATATTAAAAAATATAATATAAATATAAATATAAAATATATTAATTAATTTTTATTTATTTATTGCAAAATTGTATATTTTTAAATTTATATTTTAAAGCTAGAAATTAAATTAAATTCACGTGAAATAAGAACCTTTAATATATATATATTTTATTTTATTGATGATTTTTTCTTTTTAATATAGGAATCGGAATGCAGTGCAAAATTTGAATGGTACACAAATGTCACATGTGCCTGCCAATCGAACTCTCAGCAAGTCACAATTCCTTCAAAATATATTGTTCAAAACTTTTCTCCTAGTCATAGTGAGTACAAATAGGAAATAATTATTTTTTTTTAATAATATAAAAATACTTTCTATACATTTAATGGAATTAATAAAATTAATTCATATAAGGAGATTGAAAGAATAACAGAATCATAGAGGAAGTAAATTAAAAGAAAGGATAGATAAAATTAAATTTGCTAAACACTTTGTTTTTAACGCTTGGTTGGTACGCATTCCTCGAATTGTAAAACATAAATGATAATAATAATAAAAATATTATTAAATGTTATTCATCTGTTTCAGCTGGTGTTGTGGCAGTCATCGTATTGAGTGTTATTGCTTTAATAATAGCACTATTTTATTTTCGAAATCCAGATAAAAGAGCGTGTTTGCGCTCATGTATCAATCCATTTTCTTCGAGAAGAGGCAATAGTCGTGTTCAATATTGCAGAGTATGTTTTATGGAAAAATTATATTTTTTTTTCCATTTTTCGTTTGAACACATATACATTGTATATCCGTATCTTATTCAGAAATTTACTTGTTTCTTAATAATTTATTTCCATAAATTCCAGAAATTTATCATATGCCTATATCCCTGATATATTTCTTAGTATTTCTAATTTTTCCTTTTCATATTCATGTATTTGATACACCTCTAATTTACATAATTAATAGTTATATAAGGAAAATTATTTAAATAACTTAAATGTTCGAATGTACATATGTATTACATTATTAGAATACACTACTTGAAAAAGATTCATATTTAGAATAATTTTATTTAGAATAATTATTTATAATAGTTATATAATAGTTATTTAGAATAATTTTTATTTATAAAATCTACTCAATCATTATTATTCAAATGTTATCAATTATTATTATTGTTAAAAAATTTTAATTGAATTATAAAATTAAAATTAATATTTATTATGTATTTTAGGTTGATACTACGGAAGAAGCTCGTCTTTTGCTCGATGTTGATGCCACGCAGTGTCAAACTGATAGCGATGATGATCTTTTGAATGCATAGTCATTTGTTGTTGTCTTTTATATATCTATTTTATCTAAGTTCAAAATATACGAATAATATTTTTATTTGTTTGTCAAATATTGAAAATTTTGCAAATATATTTTTCTGCTTTATTTATGGAGATATCATTTTAATAAAAAATGATAACTTTTGTGCTTATGTGATTAATGATTATGCAACTAAAATCAAACTTCATATCAATTTTATTATATGAGGCTATGTTATTTTCTATTTATAATAATTTTACATTCTTAAAAAATAATATATAATGATTTTGAAGATTTCATTATTTTATCGTTAATAATTTTGATTTTTGTATAAAAAAAGAAACAAATTATGAGCTTATGTTAGTTATGTAGAAATTAACTATATATATTTTATTTCTAAATACAAACGATTTATTTCTTTATATAATACGAAATAGTATTCAAAAATTATATTTGATAAATTTGATTGATTTAAATTGAATGATTTAAAAATATTAAAATTAGCAATTAAAAATATATAAAATATATTTAATACATTCATTTATTTGGAAAATTTAATATTTTTTTTTTTTTATGATAAAAATTTCATAGAACATTTTTATTTGTCATTATTTTGACAATAGCTATGTTTTAATTACGGATAACTTTTGTGCAAATAGAAAGTAATTTCTATAATATTATTTATATCTTATCATAATACAAAACTTAATACATAAAATCTATTTTGAAGATTCTCTAATAAAATTAATATATTTTGTTATAATGAAAAACATTCCAATATATTTTTGTGTTAAAAAAATTAAAAAACAAAGAAAATTGTATATTTATAATACCAAATCATTGTTTAAAAGTGTTTAACTTTCAGACAAGAAAAAATTTCTAAAACTGACCAAAGAAATTAATTCCTAACGACGAATTTAGATTACTATATTTAATGTAATCAAATGTTATATTATACACATCTAATAAAATTTTAAATAATCGAAATAATTCTAATATCGCAAGATTTCTTGTTAAAAGCAATATTGTGCTTGTGACTTATGTGATATTTGTATTGTGTAATCGATAATATTAGCAAAAATACTTTTTTCATTCAAACAAATATTTGATAAATATATTTTTGCGAAGATCTAGATGTAATAAGCAAATATGTAATATGTTAATTGATGAATTGATTTAAACTATGTATTGTTTGGATGTGCCAATATATAATTACAAAAATATATAATTATAGAGGGATATTTAATCTATATTAAACAAATTAATGATATGTCAAAAAATTATGTTTTAATCCTTTTTCCCTAATATAAAATAGACATTATTATTTAAAACATTGAATTTATATAATAAATTAATATTTTTCAAATTATGCTATATTATCTTTTTAATTTAAGAAGAATAAATTATTTTAGTAATTTAATGATTAGTAATTTAATCGTTTCAAAAATTCTTTTTCTTGTTTTTTATATATATATATATGTACATACATTTATTATAATAATTGAATAGCATTATAACGTCCACAACATTTTATCTTGATATTTTTCTTGATTATTCTGTCCGTGATTTCCTCAATAATTTTTAGATGACGCATGATACCAATTTGTCTACAAAAACTTACCTTATAGCTTCTAAATATCGTGCTGCATTGATTCGATTTGCTTATTCTTCGGTTCTCTTTGATTTAGATTTTAAAAAAATCCTGTATGCATAAACCAAAGATGTGTTGCTGTGCTTGACACATACCATAGACTCCGTAAATCGAAATAATATATACGAAACAACATAAATTGCAATCTACACTTTGATAAAACATTAATTTTCTATTAATATAGTAATACGTATTCAATCAACACCGACTTTTATTATTACCACTATTATATTATTATTATGATTTATAATTGACAGACAGGAATTATAAAGTCATAAACTGTTATACAGTATTTCCGTCCTTCTTGTCTTTTTTTTTTTTTCATTATAACTATTGTAATTTTCTCGTTAATTGACAATCATGAAATATTCATAGAAATAATGATTTTTTCACGTGAAACTATATCGTTTGTAATTTACAATTTTTTTTTTTCTTTCCTACGGAATCGAACATTAAAAATAAATATTAATAATTATCATTTACACGTATTTTATCAAATTTAAAGATCAAGAAATCTATATCAAATATATTATAAAGAACATAGTCGGTGCTACTTAAAGATTACTCTTCATAGGTAAATCGAAAGTATGAGATATGATAACAAATTCTTGTATTATAAAATAACTATACAATTGTAACTTAACCGTGCGATTTTCATATTTTTGTAAAAAATTTAATAAAAATTGATATTTCCATTTACAGTATAAATAATCACTTTCTGCATGGTTATAAGAATTATCGATTTTCTTTAAAAATACTTTTATGTCATTCTATATAAAATAAATTTTAGTTATATTAGCTTCTATCTTAGAATGGTGATTTTGAAATCAATATAATGTAATTTCTTTTTCTATTGCTATTTATAAAGGTAGAATAATATAATAATAGTAGGTAGATAAGATAATCAATCAACTATTCAAACTAGCAAGGAAATTCGATATTCAACACTTTTAAAATATTAAAGTATAATTTCATAAAAATCTGGTTCATATTTCCAGAATTATCCTCTATTCAAATATTCTTTTCAATTTTAAAAATAAACGGTTTCCATACTTTCAATCTACTTCGAACAAGAAATTGTCTTTCTTCAATTACCATTAAGTTTACACCGCAACTTGTATTATCAATTACACAATTGAACAAACGTAAAAATGGAATAAAGGATAAGGGGAGAGGGTGGCGCGTTCACGCACAAAATCGTCTTACAGAAAAACGGAGAACAATGAGATGGAATTTGTAAAAAGTCACAATCAAAAAAAGTCGACAAGTAATGTGTACATTAATTTATGTAATATTCCACTCTTTCCGTAATATACACGCCAAGACAAGATTGAAACCAAAAACCTCGCCCACCTCGCGGATATAAATTAACGCGTGCAAGTCGAGCACGTCTGAAACAATACAATCAGGAGAGAAACATAAGGATCGTAAACTCGGTAACAATTCTCGTTTTTTTTTTTTTTTTTTTTTTCGGTATACCACACCAGCGTGCGCGTGATACATCGACAATGTATGTACAATGTATGTTACACAACGGATCTCTATTATTCGATCACACACAACATGTGTCCTTTCGAGCTTACAACGGTAATACAGGCGTGTGTACGATTTGGAACATGGGGACGAAAAAAAAAAAAAGAAAACGAAACGATATTATATACTCGTAATGAAAATAATAATCATCCCTAAAAACGTGTCATCATCCGATCCCCGGTGTGATTACAATACGCTCTCGCTCTTTCGTTCGGAAAATAATTTACGGAACTGCGTCTTCGGCAAAATCTATATTCTACAAATACAATATAAACGGAGGAAGGTATTGTATTTCTGTCTGTGTACGTGTACATGTATGTTATCTGTGTGTATCGTTTTCTTAATTTGCGTCGAATTTTGATAGGTGACAAAAAAATAGATCGCACAGATATACTTCCATATTGATGTATATGCTCTTTATATGTGTGTACGTGTGTGCGCGCGTTCCTTTTATATATGTGTACATATGTTTCGTGTATATGTATCTGTATAAGTGTCATAAGTGTCGTGTGTCGAAAGGACAGGAAAACGAATTCAGTCGTAACAGCTAGCATTTTTTTTTTTTTTTGTTTTCCATAGCACATACATTCATTATACGTAGATTGTTCATAGCTTAATGTGTGGTTCCTCTATTTTTTTTTTTTTTTTTTAGTTTATAGCAACGGCGAATACACTAGAGCTTTTTATTTTTTTCCTTTTTTTTTTGGTCAGATTAACAAATGTAATCGCGATTCCAATCTGCCGCCGATACGTCGTTCGTGCTCGCGAGCCGGATGCCGAGCACGAACGACTGAGCCCATGTATCGTTGGCAGGTTGTTGGGATCCATTTTGTTCGAAACGGGAGGCCAAGGTCCAATCATCCGGGAAATGGCCGGCCTCCCGTTGAAGGGAAAATTTTGCTTCTGCTCTGGCGAAATGTTTCTTTTTTTTTTTTCTTTTTTTTCCGCGCGATCGGATACCTCGTTTGAGAAGACACTCGGGGAGGAGGAGGGGGAAGGGGAGAAGGAGGAGGAGGAGGAGGAGGAAGGAAAGATTCTACAAAGTAGCTAAAGAGATGCAGGAGCGTATTTCTACAAGCGTCTCGTCTCGTAAAACGCAAAAATTAAAAGACCCTCGCGCACATCTACTCCTATTTGACACGTTTCCATACATTTTTTTTTACGACGGTTCGCGCGCGAAACGCATCGTCGAATTTCGGTCGACTTTTTTTTTTTTTAACTTTCGATCGATTGGAACGCACGCGACACGTTTTTTTATTCTCCTCTTTTCTTTCTATTTTTTTTTTTTTTCTGTTTCGTTTCCCCCAAAAAATCGGTATAACTCCTAAACAGGGACGATCGTTCATCTAGAATGTCCGGCATGTAACAAACAGCACCTGGTTTCTATTCTTTCTCTGACGCTCAGAATAACGATTTGTTTGTTTTGTATCTTGTTTTTTTCTGTTTTTTTTTTTTTGTCTTTTTTTTCTTATTGTTACCATTTTTACTCCTACATTTACAGTATTATGTACAACTGTTTGGCACCGGAATTGTCTCTTAATCGAATTGATGCCAACTAAGGGTCCAATATGAACACGATCCACGACGTACGTATTAATCGGAACGATGCGTACGATTAATCACTTCGTTCCCGATCGAATCAGCCGCTCTTCAAAAATCACTTTCTCTCTTCGTGTATACGAATCGTTGCCGAAAATCACCGACGATTCCTATAGACGATCTTCCCGATCCTATATGTGTCTCACGTTTTTCTTTTTTTTTTTCTTCTTCTTCTTCTTCTTTTCTTCTACCACCAGAGAATCAACCCTGCATATCGAGAGGTGTCCAAACAGCGTTGAAAGTGTTAGCACGTTAGAAGTTCCTTGTTTTTTTTTTTTGGCATAGTTTAGAAATGTACATGTGTGTCCATCTTTGCTTATCGCAACCACGTTTCAGTGGAATGTAGTGTTTGCCTACCCCTGTGGCTCCGGTAAAATTGATTCTTTCGATTGGACAGAGAACATTTTTGCCAGAGCCATGAAGTGAGAACGTTGCCAAGTCGCCACCGACCTTCCTTCTCTTTCATTTACCGACGAATTTTTCGTATGAAATATTTTGTTACGAAGCACGAATCCCATAAAGTGGGGATCGTGAGATCGTGTGAGATCGTCATCGAGACGAGTTGGCAAAACGTTCAGCCGCCAATTTAAACTCTACCGGAAACGCGTCACATTTAACTATTTTTTTTTTTTTTCTTATTCCGGATTAATTTTCTTTTGTTTTCCACGCTCTCTTTTCCATCCTCCTCGTTCACCATTCATCCCACTTTCTACTCTCTCTTCTCCCTCTTTTCGATTTTATTTTATTATCTCGTTTATTCTATAATATGAAATAACTGACTGCCACTGGTATTTGTTTCTTTTTGTTTTTTTTTTTTTTTTTTTTTTTTTTTAAATTCCAGACTGCCCAGCAGTCAGACGCACAACAGTTATCACAACTTAAAACTGTAATACTAATACATTACTCTTTTGTAAATATATTAATATTTATAATCATAAATATTTTATATATATATATATATATATATATTTATATTTTTTTTTAATATATATATATTATATTAATAGATAACAACTGATCTTGTATGTATTCGATATTCGTGATTACGGGATTCGTATCATGATACTTACTGTAAATTAGTAAAATACCAATACGAAATGTCATGTACAATTACGTTTTTTTTCACTTCTTTCGATCGCATTTCCGAGACTAAATAACGAACTATACAACGTAAATGCGCAAATATGGCTGTCAAGCGAATTAAACGGGGGAGAAACTTGTTTCAATACTGCTGCTGTTCTTGGTAACGTGATTTTTAATTATCTTATCATGTATAACACTCCTTTCACTCTTTCTGATTCGCTTCATTTTTCTCTTTCTCTCCCTCTCTTTCTTTCTTTTTCCCTTACATACTCAACATACATAAAATCTCTTTCTCTCTCTCTCTCTCTCTCTCTCTCGCTCATGCATTCTCTCTTCTCTCTTAATCCTCCTCTCTGTTTTGTTTTATCGTTTTACTAAAAAAATATCGATCAAAGCTACGTACAATGCTACAATTAATGATTATTAACATTTAAAAATGAGATCTAGTTGTTTTCATCCTAGCAACTCGGAAAAAGGACATTAAAGATTATCTTTGAGTTTATAATGATGTGTGTCCACATAGACGAGCGTTTGTCCTGGTTGTCCTCTTTTTTTCTTTTTTTCTTTTTTTTTTTTTATTTTTCCTCCATTTCTCCATTCCTGGATTCTTTAGCGATCACGGAGAGCTTCGTGTGTGGTAAGTAAAATCATCAGGTTCGCACTTTTCTTCTTTATTATATTTCCTAAAGGAGCTCCCGCTTGAGTTTTTTTTTTTTTTTTTTTTCATCAAAGAGAAATTGTACTCACTTGTGTGTATGTATATGCATCGTATATCAGTGTTATGGTATATTATTCGTGTGTATGATCCTTCTCTTTCTCGCCCTTCTTTTTTTTTTTTTTTTTTTTTTTTTCCGTTCTTTGTGCTTACTAGAAATAACAAGTTCGTACAGCGCGTGGTCAGACAGACGAATTTCGAGGCCGATTTCGTTTGTTGCGTGTTGTGCTACAACCGTGCCACTTATGCGTGCAAATACGTGATAATACTCGTGTCGTGACATCCATCCGCTTGCACGGGACTCTATATTCGGACACTCAGAAGAGTTCAGGCTCCGGATCGTTCGAGGCTGCTGCCTGAAGCGCCAGCTGCATGCTGGACTCTGTGTTACGCCGTTTCATTTTACCCTTGGTCTTCTTCAGCATCGTGGCCTAAGAAGGGACAGGATCACAAGGAGCGCGCACAAAGGAGCAAATACAGATTGCAATGTCAATGCCAAGTGACCAAAGTGAAACGACACGCGGATCGGTTAACACAGCCAGAACACTCGCCAAGGATAACACAGAGAGAGAGAAAAATAAATAAATTGCATAAATAAATTGATCGAATGCTAAAAATATGCAGGATTGTCACGCGTTATTCAGAAACGCGAATTTTAACTTTAAATTTAAAATGATCAAACGATATATTTCGTATTTGGTTGGAATCATTGGAAAAAGTTCTCGAAGTTAAAGGCTTTAAATAAGATGGCAACGTGTTCCAAATCGATCGCGTCCGAGTATTGCCGAACTGACCCGATGTCGAATTCTCGGTAAATCGGATCCTGAAACTAGTACGAGAACACGAATCCTGCACGAATTTTTCCGAGCTCATCGTTTCAAAATTCTGCACATTTCTAGCGAATACGATAGAATTCTATTTATCTGGATCCATAGAGGAATGAAGATAACCTTTGTATCTACAATTTTTTTTTGAAATAGTATAACATTCAATAATTAAAAAAAAATTAATCATTTTCAAGCCGCCAATATGTGATTTAATGTATAATAGATAATCAAGAGTTCATCGTTTTACTGATAAAAAAATTTCTTTCAAACAATTTCTTACGATTTATTCTAAATTTCAAGAAACGAAATTCAGATAAATAGATTTTCCATGACAAGAATGAAACGAAGGATGGATTAACCCTCAAAGGATCGATGCTATTCTTTGGATATTGGAATTTTGAAATCATGATATAGAATTTATATGAATTTTATAGTGACAACTTCAAAATTCGTTAAATAGAACAAAAGTAAAAATTTGAAAATCTTTTGAAGATTATTTAATTATCTCGAACATTAAGAAATAAGATCCTTCGAAAGTTAATTTCTGAAGCTGGAAAACACCATTTGAGAAAATAGGCATAATAATTGAACCATTTAGTGTTGTGAAAACGTAGGTTTTATAAAATTATCAGAATATATATATTTATATTTTCTTTTCATTTTGTTTCAAAATACAGAATGATTGTCACTGCTTATTATACAATATTTGCAAAATATTGACAAAAATTTCTCGAACCTTCAATTTTTCACAACACTGTTTTACGACAAGCTTGAATTGCGCTGAGCATTTAGATATGATCATAACATGATAAATTCTCGGACAAAAATTTAAAATTTAAGTAATATCAAATCTTTAATTTAATATTTTTAAAAATTATCATCTCGATCGTAAAAAACGATATTAATAATTCAGCAAACGTGTTTTTAAAAAAATTATGTAAAACTTTTCCAACTTTTTTTGGGGGGGAAAAAAAAAACAAACAAAATCACTCAAAATTTTAAATTATTCAAAAGTGCTGGAAAACTTAATAACCTTCGGATTAGTCCAATATAATCCAAAATTAAATATCCAAATAATCTTACGTATTAACATCTCGAAAATGTGTCATTGTCGAGACTCGAAGACCTTGGAAGAACCGGATCTTCTTCGAAAAGCCAATTTGATTGTTGTCCAAAAATTTATCGATCATTCATATACACCGACAATATTGGCACAGAGAGCTACATGCGGCGGAAACATCGAATGGAATTTTACTACACAGGGGGGAGTACGTGTACGTGTACGTGTAAGTATGTATGTATGTGCGCGTGTGTGTGTATGCGTTCTCTCTCGTATCGATCGCACCGAAACTCCCCTGTACCGTAACAGGATATCACGATACGAGGTGGAGCCTAGGCGGGAATCGAACAATTTCGTGTCTGATTCGATCGATTTTTTTTTTTTTTTTTTTTTTTTTTTTTTTAGGAGCGNTTTTTTTTTTTTTTTTTTTTTTTATAGGAGCGCGGAAACTGCGGCTTCTAGCTTTTGTTGCTACACTCGTCCGTGCTCTTGCCCCCCACCCCATTAGCGGGTGGAATCGAAGGTTCGGTATTCCGACGCTTGATCTTATTTTTCTTCAACATGGTTGCCTGGAGCGAACAAAGGAACAAGGAGACATTAGTTTTGTGTGCGATTAAGGGAGGGGGATGCATGCGCCGATCGGACACCAGCGGTTGGATCACGCTCTTATGGTGTCTGCGTAGAGCGCTCATGGCAAGTTAGATCTAGCAAATAGTGCAAGTAAAGATGCAAGATCCTGCGGGAAGTCAACGTGCGACAAAGAGATAGGTAACCTCATCGTACTATGCGAAATTCAACGGAGTGGATTTTTTTTTTTTCAGATGATATAGTCAATATTGTGGAAAATTGGCAAGAAGTTTAATTAATCCGGTCATCGAGGAATATGATCTTTCGTAGTAGCGTTCAAATAAATTCACGTTCCTTTATTTCTTCCAATTTTGCAAGACTCGACAATTGCTTGACACGTATAAATGCGATGTATAGGATAGCATTTAGGAGCAGAAGATTGGTAATTTTAATTATATCGAGTAATTTTTTAATTTATAGCAATTTGAAATGTTAAAAAAATGTTAAGATAAATGGAATACTTATGAGATAGATTTGAACTTTGAGGAAATGTTATGGCCTTATGATATTGATATGTATATTTGAAGAGAGAACAAATAATTTATAGTTTTATATTCACGATAAAAAGTGATTATTATTTCTCGTGTAGGTGTTTCTAAATGTCAAATCGTAAAAAAATAGAAGTTGTATCTCAGTTTTCTCCAAATTGAAGGATATATATATATTTTATTTATATGTCTGTGTGTATCGGTGAGCAAAATAAGTTTGGAAACACATTTTTTACGAAAAGAATCGCGTACGTAAGAAGAATGGAAACCCTTTTTTTATTTTTCAAACTTAATTAAATCCACTCTGTTTGTCCATTTCGATAGAATTATGGGGCCATTTTGAATATCTATGAGAAGATTACCGTCAGTGCCGATTTCAAAACTACGATATCCCCCGGACTCTGGATCCATGGTTCTCCGTCCACTTGTACTGGTATGTCGGAATACAAATGAATTTTTATATGTCCACCCTGTGGAAATATATATATATATCATTTTTTAATTTGCATTATTTATTATTATTAAATTCTATAATTTCAAGATAAAATAGAAACTTACCTGTGCTATCCTCATCGCTGTACGGAGACCAGATTGAATTTGTCCGAGATGCATAACACCCGTGACTCCGACCACCTCCAACATCCCATCCCCGTGATTCGGTGTTTGAAAGTGGTCTTCCTTGATGTCTGGTCCCCAGGGATTTGCCCCAGAACCCCAACTAGATTATTGGAAAAACAAAAATTTGAATGAAGAAATTCGCAGCTACGGTTCGATATCGTATACTAACTATACCTTAAAATGTTTAGAATAATTATTCCTTCGACTTGAGGTAATTCGACGAGTCTCCCGTCCACTTCCAGTCGTATTTCTTTGTGCAAATCTTTGCACGGTTTCCGTTTTACCATTTTTCGTAAACCCATGGTCACGTACACCCCTTTGTTACGCAATCTGCTTTTAAATTTGTTTGGATTTTCTTCTCTGGCGTTGTGAAAGTCTAAACAAAGATCGGCATCGAGGCCAATACCGAAGTAATTGTTCATCACCAATATTTGCGTATTGTCCTCGCTAGGTGCACCCGCTCCTAGGTGATATTTATTTTAGTTGCAAATTAATCCCTCATCGATTAAATTTCGATAAAACTCGTTATTAACGTACCTCCCGCATTAGTGGACGATTGCTTGTCCTCTTTCTCCTCCGTGTGACACACCACTGTCCACCTGTCCAACATGGATTTTTCCGCGTCGATCACGTCTCGAAGCAAGTTGAGGGGATCTTCGTCGCCTGTGTAACCGGAACCCCAGCACAGGACACGGGCAAGATCGTTTCCTGTACCAAGGGGAACAATGGCGCAAGCAGGCGAGGAACACTCACTGTCCTGGCCCACGTTATCCAAACACTGCAACACCCATCCTATTGTCCCGTCGCCACCGCAAACCAAGATTTTGTAATCCTTTATGTGACGGAAAACGTAGAGACTGTAATGTAACCACAATCGTTATATATATATATCACCGATTGAACATGACATGTCATACGAAAATTATTATAATTTTTATATTATAATTTTTTACACACCCAGGAAGCGGACCTCCATTGTCGAGATCGAACACCTGATACGGATTCAAAAGTTTTCGAAAGCTGGAGATCAATTGAAGCCCTTGGCAACCGCCAGATTTCACGTTCACGAAGACGAGTAAAGGTTGCACACCTGGAGGCACCATGCTCGGCTCGATACTTGGTAACAGCATAACTGTATAAATACAAGAAATAATAAAAATGACACGTAATACTTCGTGAAGTGGAATAGTTAGAAGATTTGTATGGATTGTTGGACAATGTACCTAAAAGATGTTTGTCCTCGTATTTTGATTCTCTTAACGTGTACAACGCTGTAACAGCCTTGTTCGAGTCCTCGTAAATGATCACCATCGAGCCGTACTCGTAGTATATTGGACCGATAGATGAGAATTTATTTTCTGCAAACAGTTCACCAGTTATTATGCACAGGTTGATTACAACCAAACATTATATTATACGATTTTATCATGTTCACCTTTGCCTAAGAATTCGGTCAACATGTTTTCGTAACTCCTTTCGGAGAGATTTGGCGGCAAATTTCCCACGAACAAAGCTAAATTTGGTCCATGGGGATCCTGTTTAAGCTGAAGGTAAAATCGCATCAATTCCATTTGCCTGATCGAATCTTTGCCAAGCTGCTTCACGATTTCCCACGGCTTCTCGTCGCGGCACAAAACTCTTTCGGTGACTGGGGAAATTCGATATTTACTTTACTATATAGTTGTAATATAGAAGAATAGAACTGTATTTCATTTCTAATGGGCGAATTAAAAAGGAATTTACCACCATGATCCAGAAGAATCTCGCTGCATCTGTAATCTTCCGATTTAAAATTTTGCAAACCGAACTTTTGAAGCGCTTCCTCGATCAAATCCGCGATCGTTGTCGCCTCTGTGACAGGTACTATACAGAACGACTCTGACACTTGTAATTTGCCCGGATAGACGCGTACCTCTCCGCTTTCGCTATCCCTGGAATTGAGAAATCGAAATTTCCTTCCTTCTGTTCTGATTACGTCGAAAACGTTAGAAAGTTTCTTCGGATTGGAAACTTACTTGAACCGTAAGAAGACAGCCGGACGTTTGCCCTCTTTTCGATTCAAGTTTAGAACCGGATTTGGATCGCATAATTCCGTTTCATCCGTGGCGTACACGTCGGTGAGGTAAAAGTTGCCTGAATCGATAAACAAATTTCAATATAACGTTAAACTTAAATATAAAACAAATAATAGAAAGATATTGATACCAATGTTAAATTTCAAACGATCTTTCTGTGTAGATCATAATATTACGAGTACACAATTCGAATAAAGTTCAAATTTATTTATTTTCAATGTATTTTTAACTGTTTGTTCAACAATTATAGATCAAATGTATTCAAAAATTAAAAAAAGCGTTTAATTAAAAAAAGCAAAATGTATATATATATATATATTTCTAACTACTGTTCACAGTTTAAAATTAATAGAATTCCATCTTGTTTTAATTGAGTTCGCATAGAGAGAGAGAGAGAGAGAGAGAGAGAGAGAGAGAGAGAGAGAGAGAGAGAGAAACACGTAGCATGAAACGAAGAACAATTCCATTGATACAAAACTATTCAGTATGCAGTTGTCAGTTTGATCTTTACGTAGGAGTAAAATATAATGGTCAACTGTTTTGTTACTGTGGGCGTATAGATACATCCGACAGATTGAGTTCACGTAAATGTTATTGACGAAACCTATACGTATGCGTGCAAATTTACTTCTAAAAAGATAAGCCTTCCTTAGCGTTTCAATCCTTGCCTTACTTGTTAACCATTATTCCATTCTCTAAACCCAAATCTAAACAAATAAATTTCTAACAACGATAAAAAAAAAAGAACAATAAAATTACAAAACTCCATCCAAACTATCCAACACACATAAATATTGTGATCCAAATTCACGATACCAAGATCTTTGTTCAAACACGTGTTGGAGAAACGAATATTAACCGGCACGCTGCATTTCGCGATCTAAAATTGAATACAATCGCACGTACTAGGATCTCTCGTGATGTGAAATGCGCGAAGCGCCGACGTCAGGACCTGTTCGGTGGTGGCTTGCCGGGGCACCGTGATCACGCGAAATATCCGTCTTCTGAGGGAATTGTTGCCGTCGTACACCTTGATCATCTCTGCGGGCAAGGGAAAACGAGATCGATGAACAGATCGAGCATGGACGGTGAGCCGCACGAAATATATTGAAATACCTTCGTCACCTCTTTCTTTATCTTCTTTCTCCTTCGGTGAACGCGGATCACGTCCGTGCGCGCTACCCGGTCCTGGTTCGCCGTTGTCACGATACCTTGCATCCCCGCTGCTGAACTCTTCCGATATGCTTCGTGCTGGAAAACAAACCGTGAATCGTTCTTGTAGTTCTCAGGATCGTTCTTCCATCGAAAATCGAATTTCGATTTTATATATAATAGCCATCGTGTACAGCACATCGTGATAATAACTTATATATATACGTATGTATATAGATATACAAGGTGTAAGATAAATGCATCGTATTGTTTCTTTGTACGTACTACCATTAAAAAGAAAAAAAAAAAAAAAGAAAGAAAAAAGATGCAAGATATATGTATATATATATATTATAATACTTGCTTGGCAATCATTACTCAGATAACATTAATGGTGTAATAATGGTAGGAAAGCATCTATAGAGAGTAGCTATGACACTTTCGCAAATTGGGGTTGGTTCAAAGTAGTTGCTTTTTTTAGTTTAGGGGATTCGTAAGTACGGAGATGTGAGTGGATCAAACGTGTTATCCGGATCGGATCGATTTGCACCGGATGTGATATATACTATAGGGTAATATACTGCTATTATTGAAGCGCTAGTATACGGAACTAAATCAATTTGATATCGACACATAGTGGTTTTTGGATTATGTAATATCGGTTAAGATTAACAATGTGAGATATTCTGAAACTTTTGTGCATAATTTTGCTTCGAAACGGTGTATTATAATTATTATCATTTGTATTAAGACACTGTTATAAAGTGATTAAATAATTCTTCGAATTTTCTCTATTTTAAATAAAAACGTCAAACTTTTTATTTTTCTCTAAAATATTTTCCACTATTAATCAATATTAATATTACATAATAAAATAAAGAAATCGAGATACATATATTACACAATTAATATTTAAATTGAAACGAAAATTAATTATATTACTAAAATTATATTTAATTATGCACTAAATATTTCAGACGCTTCTACGAGATATATCGATGAGACAATACTACCAATGATAGTACATACCGATATGATATGTCGTAAGATCGTAAGAGAAGGAAGATAGTGATAAAAAGGACTACAAGGTGTTACATATACTGCGCTACAACGTTACGTAATGTCGTACTTAAATAATTTTCTTTCAATTAAAAAATTCGAAGTATAATAAAGTGACACCTCTTACCATCGGGCACGATGGGTTTGCAGAACACACATGATAGGAAGATTTATTTTCACAGTAGCATTCTTGCAACTTCATTTTCATCGCATAGTGGTGTGACAAGCGTCACGGTAACTCATCATAGCATCCAGCGGCCTGAGTGTGACAGTACATGCACCGAGAAGCAACACATACACACATGCTATAAACGTAAAATGTTATAACGAAATAACAAACATTCATAGACAGAGAGAGAGAGAGAGAGAGAGACGATCAACGTGACACGTGAGGTGCGATTTTTCTTTTCAATTCTTATAAAAGATTATGTTCCTGTGCCCGCTGTAAAATGTAAATCGATCGACACGGGATCTTATGTATCGAAGATAATATTTCTATTAAAACGTTTTTAAAACGTTTTATTGAAATACTTATCGAGGGAGGATTAATTTTAAAGAAATTTTTTTTAAACTTTGTAGACAACATTTTGTTGGTTTTATTTCCCTTTTTTTTTTTTTTTCTTTTTTTGCAAATTATTGTTCCGTTAGCGATAGGTAGGATAATGGTAGATGTATTGATTAATAAGCTAAGTGAAAATTATGTCTTAGAAAGGGTGGGGTCAACTTTGAGTTGTTTAATTTTACTGTGCATTGATCCGTAAAATGGAATTAAAGTTGACAGAGTTATATCTATAATGATAAATCGTGTTAAATTTATAAAACGTGCTCGAATATTTTGAATCAGCTTCATTCTCCATTCGGTATTCCGACGAGCAAATTTCTAATCTATTCGTTGTAATATTCCTTCAAAAAAATCAACATTTTAGTCAAACAATATGTTTTTATTAATATTTGCACGCCAGAAAAAAAAAGAGATTTTCTTTTAAAGATGAACACGAAGATTTATTCACTTTAAAATATTGATTAATAGTATAAATAAATAATGTTGTCCATGAAAAAATCTTGAGGGGGAAAAAAAAACGATGAAATAAAAATTTTGAAGATTTTATTTTTTTGCAAAATTAAATGGATTAGAGATATTATAGCAATTAAATATTACTATTTTTTTAAATATTGAAAAAACACTCATCTATGGCGTCATCCTAATTTACAATACTTGTGAAATAAATTTTTTATTTTTATAATGACGTAAGACGAATGAATTGAAACACATGAGATAGATATCTAATAATATTCATTATATAGTAAATAATTCATTGTACTTTGGCATAATTTATAAGGGAATTATAATTCTTACGTCATTTTAAACATAACGAGTTCATACAGTAAAAGCAAGCGCATTTTTTTGCAGTGCCTCGAATTAGTACTTTAAACAAGGTTTTAAAAAAGCAGCATTATAAAAAAATATATATATATATATCGTATTATATCGTAAAGTAAAACCATGTTGTTAACCTCTTCGGTACTGCATTGATAAAAATTGGCACGCGAAAGTTCTACAAAAATCGTGTAAAAATTAAAAACAATATTACAAATAAAAATTTCGAAAAAGATATTCGAAAGTTCTATCAAAATAAAATTTCAAGATAAATTTCAATAAATTATATTTTTATATAGCAGTATATTATATTGAGAGAGAGAGAGAGCAGTCTCATCCGATCATTAAACGAACGACATTGTTTATCACTTAAACTTGATACAACCGGACCTTGAAAAAATTCGGATCGCGTGAACTAAAGGTTTAAAGCGATTCTCGAACTATCGACACGTTAACGAGGAAAAAGGTCAGAGCCAACCTAAGATGCAAAGCGTCGAAATTAAAATAAAGAGCACATTTACCTTTTTTTTTTTTAAAAAAAAAAAAACAAAAATGTCAAATAACATGATATTAAACGTACAGTTTCCTTTCATCAAGAAGATTTAAAATCGACGTAGAAATTTTATATTAAAACTATACTCAAAGAGATTCTTTAATAAGAGATTGATCCGTAAAATTATATTTCAATTTCGCTTTAGTTTTAAAACGAATAATAATAATAAAAGATGAAAAAAAAAAAAAAAAGAAATGCTTTAACACAATCTTTCTGCGTCACATTTATATATCCCAGTTTCACTAGATCTGAACATAGACTTAGCTTAAATATACATTCGATATAACTTCTACGTTTTCCATACTATTTTCGTAGAATGTCAGATTATTCAGCTGAAATAACATCTTTTTAGCTCCATGAATGAAACAAAAATCACATTTCAATCTTCTGCTAGTACCGAAAAGGCGAAGGTAGTAAAAAAAGTAAAAAATGAAAACACTTCGCAACAACAACTTTTCTATTTTTCTATCTTCTTCTTCGACCAACCAAGAGTCCAGAAGAAAGAATGAAAAAATAAATAAATAGACAGACGCGAAGGCGAAAAGAGAAAAAGTTAAGAAGCGAGATATAGAGGAAAGAGTGAGGAAAAAAGAGAGAGAGAGAGAGAGAGAGAGAGAGAGAGAGAGANAAGAGAGAGAGAGAGAGAGAGAGTTATCGAAAAGAAGTGTAGAAAGAGAAGAAAAATACGATTAAGAGAAAAATTAAGCTGAAATGTATACAAAGAACAATTAATCGCTAAGGCAAATTCGATTTTCGCCCGATTCGGTTTCCGACTCGCGCTAACATCTCAACATCGATTATGCTCACACAGATGAATGTCAGATGATGGATAATATTCTAGATACCTCGAACATAAGGAGGGGAAGCATGACATTTTCCATGGCAGCTACGTGGCAAAACTAGTGAAAGGCGCCTCAAAGCTTCGGCTAGACGGCCTGCAGCCCCAATTTGTTCACTCTCAGCGAAATCGAATTGCTCTCCGATGTTATCTTCAAATAGAAGCAAACGGTAGACCGAGTTTTTTTATACGGTTACCATTACACAAGTCTCTGATCTCTACATAATTTTCTTTTCTTTTTTTTTTTTTTTTTTTTTTTTTTCTTTCGACCTCTTGGATACAAAAACACATGGATAATGGTTTTGCCGGTGACTGCGATTTAATCGTGCATAATTGATATTCAACGTTTAACTCGATTAACATTGACATAAATTATAATAGTTTGCATTAATGCAAATTGATATAATTTCAGAAATATTGTAATTAACTTGTTTTTTTTTTTTAAATCATTTCTACTTTCTTTGTGATTCTTAATACACTTGTATATCCTTTTGATTTGAATTGTAAATAATATCGTTGGAATGTCAAATTAATTTAATTATAATAATTTTAGAAAGGAGTTTTTTTACCTTTTTACGGAAAAACAATAAATATTGAAAAAATTTTCATTTATTTTAGATTAAACAATAGCAAAGTGCTATTGTAATTTTTGTTGAATATAAAAATATTTAATTCATTATATATTTCATTCGAAATGGGCATTCTATAGTTATAAATGTATATTTATGAATCAGTATTTCGTTATAAAAAAAATATATCAATTCGTTATTCCCCTTTTGATTTGACTTTTAATCAAATAATCGACAAACGTGAAATTGCAACATGTCAACATTTAAATCGCAAACACTCAGCGTGGCGCGTTACAGAGCACCATAAATTGTATTTTAATCGCCATTATTTACTACTTTATTGCTATTTTATACACACAATACTCGTTGCAAATATTTCTCTAAAAGAAGCATAAAAAAAAAAAAAAANAAAAAAAAAAAAAAAAAGAAATTAAATCAATCGATAAAATAATACTTTTAGCTCTACGTAATTAATAAATTCTTATCTATTAATTCTAATTTCACTGATGAAACTATATCGTTATTATTATTTATTTATACATTTACATATATTTTCTCGTTCATTAAATCTTAAAGAACAGAAGAAACATTTCTAAAACTTTATTTTCATATCTTAAATGTTCAACGATATTAACAATCGGTGTAACTGTATTTGTAAAGCCACGTGAATCGATATAATAATCGTAAACGTCATTACGTCTATTGAAAGCACATTGAGAAATAGCGATTAATAACAGCGACAGCCACAGAAGCTATAATGTTTCTAATATATCTAGTTACTTTGATCGCAAAACTTG
Organism: Apis laboriosa; assembly: GCF_014066325.1. Lineage (NCBI taxonomy): Eukaryota > Metazoa > Arthropoda > Insecta > Hymenoptera > Apidae > Apis > Apis laboriosa. The sequence continues at coordinate 5,486,621 of NW_025224966.1, forward strand.
TTTCGAATATAATCGATATCAAAAATTGTACTTTCTTTTGTAATAAAAAAAAAATCATATCACTATCACATCATTATTAAACATGATATGTGTAATATAATATATAAATAAACTTCTCAATATTTTGATACTTACATTACAATTTTTGTAAATAATATATCTATAATTATTTCTATCAATTTCGCTAATTGTAAATGTTGTAAAAATATGAACAATTTATAAATATGTACTTGATGCGTACTTCTTACAAATATTTTGACACTTGTTAATTTCCAGTTTATGGTATCGATAAATCAACAACAATTCGTGTCGTTCTGATATGTTGGTGTATAAAATAAATCTCCTATTCCTAAAATTAATAATTTCTATGTATCTTTTTCGAATAAAAATATCTTCTTGAAGAATTCTCGATAGAAATTTTTTACGGATTTTTAAAAATAAAATAAAATAAAATAAAATAAAAATATTCTACGAATTTTAGTAAATTCGACTATTCATTACCTATTGTTAACGTATTTTTTTAAAACTTGTTCGACTAATTTGAAATCTCTCGGATGTTTCGCGCGTAACAAACGGAACAACCAACAAATATCGAATCCCGTCTAAATATTTTCTCTAAGTAACCTCCGCGAACTTTCGAATCGTGGTATTTCAAATTTCGCGAATCATTTATCGTGAGAGGCTGAGAGTGCGAGAAACTGGAAGACAGCTGTGATAAATAGTTATACAAAGGACACGTATAACGTATATAGAAGAGAGAAAAGAAAACAAAAAAAGAAAAAAAAGAAAAACAATATTTTCAATAAGAAATAACAATCTAGCAGGATTTTCTTATAAAAAAGATTTTCGAGTAAAAAAAAAAAAGAATGAGAAAACAAGAAGGAAAGAAACGCAAGATAGACCCGTGACAGAAACAAGTTCGAGTGTTAAAAACACGAATGGGGGGGGGGGGGGGGAATTGTTGTTCTATCCAACAGATCGAACATCGCATGCTTCGAAGGAAAGAAAACACGTATATGTGTATATAATATATTATAAAATTCGAGAGTGGTACAGATAGTAATAAATATTTTTATACACGCGTATATCAATGAGTGAGTACTAAGTATCATGCAAAAGATTTGTTTCTAATCAACGATATACAATATATAGATATTATTTTATAGTATGGTCAAAAGTCAAGTACGAGTAATGAAAATTATCTTATATTACTTTATCTCATAATTCTTTCTCTTCTTGTTTTTATCCCGTTTCGTTATTATAAGATAATAAACATTATCATATACAATTATAAATTTACATATCATTAATTACACCATTCATTACATTTATATATCATACACAATTTTAAATAAATTTTGTAAGAATTTGGATAAATATATTTTTCTAATTAAAATTATATATATATATATATATATAAGATTAGACGTATATAAATAGATAATACACATCTTATATATATGAGACACGTGTACGTGTAAATTATTGTTTAAAAGAAACATAGGAAAAAGAATACGACAGTAGTGTGAATAAAGAAATTTTTATTTTTGAACAGAAAAAACGTGTAATCTATTCTATCTGGATATATATATATATATATATTATCCTGATTAAAATGTAACGTTGCTACGAGTATCATCGTTATTGTGTACTAACAATGAGTACAATGTGATCTTTGCATGACAGTGTTCTTTTCTTTAAATGGTGCATCAAGTATTGACACTATGACATTTTATAGGAACTCGATAAAACGTGTGCTCGATGTATCGTGAAGATTGATCGACCATGAAATTCGTAACACTCTAATTGAGCCATTATTTGTTATCTGAGTGTAATATACTAATATCATCAATAGAACGTAACAATAATTTAAAATTGAAATATATTCACGATTTGAATTTTGTAAGATCTTTTAAAAAATAAATAAATAAAATCGAATCATTATCTTCGTTTTATAATAATTTTGTTTTCTTATTATTTTTTTTTTCACTTTTTATAAGAAAATACATACAAAAAAGATATCCTCTAGTTCTCGCTATTTTAAAGTTCGTAACTAATTTTTTCCCTTACGACTCTTCGTTTCCTTTTTTTTTTTTTTTTTTTTTTTNTTTTTTTGTTTTTACGTTATACACATATACGATCGATCGTCTAATAATAAAATTTCGAATAGATCGGCACAATATCGATAATTCAAGATATAATATGTGTATATATATATATATGTTTATATATATATATAGACATATTTACAATACACGTATACGTGAACATAATTTCATTCCACTACTTCCGTCTATTATCCGGTCACGTGTTACACATCCTCTAATCGATATTTGAAACGTATATTTTGTACAATATAGACACTTACGGCAGGAATACTCACGCGCCAGGGCTTCTTTTCGACGTACTTGTACACCGATGATGGCCTCCATGGGAACTTCCGTACGTGGAATGCTGACTGCATGTGGTGGTAAGTAAATTGGTTCCAAGTTCCCAAAGGTGCATTCTTGCGGGATATTTTTATAACAGTAAGAGTGCAACTGTAAGCAAAAAGTTATGAGGTAAGAACACATTGAAATTTATGATATATAATATATAAAATAATCAATTTTTACAATAAAATATCGTTAAAAAACATTTCGTTTCAATGATAAAAATTTGCACATTTATTTATCGTTCCATTTATCGATCTTCTTTTCTCTGATACACAAGACAACCACATTTTTTAATACGCAAAAAATAATACTCATCCTTGTAAACAAATGTGTATTTCATATTCTCTGAAACTCTGCGCTCATTATTTTAACAAGAGCACTTCGAACAAGTTCGCTCGATTTCGGAACAATCGATGTTATTTTTAATTAAAACAATTGAGCAATCGTTCAACGATTTCCAAACGATTTCAACTTTTTCATCTCCGCTTCGAAAGGAGGAATAACTACGTTAATTTCTAACTTCAGAAATAAAATAAATATGCATATATATATATAATATACATATATATTAATAATATATAATTAATAATATACATATATATTATTCTTATTTATATAGAAAGATTCGTCTTCTATAAGATTCTCGTCTTCTAAAGTTTCTATAAGATTCGTCTTATAGAAACTTTTAAATTGATGGAGGCTCGAAATGACAAAAAAAAAAAAAAAAGAAAAACGGAAGTTTAGAAAAGAGGAGGGAAAACATTTACCGTCATGCCGCACCACTCGCAACGAAACCCGGAAAGGCACTCGGCAGAAAAACAATTTTTCTTGCAGACAGCGCATTTCGAACTGCTGGGAAGATTGCCTTCTCGCCAGTGATGAGTGTGGTTTACCTGCGCCAAGTCCTTCCCAGGTAAATACGTGGCGTTCTCCTTGCAATCTGCCACGGCAAAATCCTGGCACTCCGTGTGCGCGAAGTATTCGCATACTGAAAATCGTAAAAATTTATCAATCGTACAATCTACCACCATGTATGTGCCACAATCGTGGCGACATACGATACGAGGGAAAAGAATGCAAATTTCTCGTTTACTCCTTAGTAATTGAATTATTATAGTCATGGAAAACGCTTATGCTAGTAGAAAATATTACCATGTTATCAATAAAGAATATGAAAAGACACTTACTTTCACAATGTATGGATAGATTATCATCGAGCCGTTTACGACAGACGTTGCAGAATTTTCTTCTATGATGTACCTGTTCGGACCAGCAGTGTGCAACTGGATTCTGTGTGCAACAGAACAAAACCTCTTTTATTTCTCATTTTTTTTTCCCCCTTTTTTCCACACACAGAAACGCGTTATATTCGATGAAAAAGAAACTACACGAAACTTTCTTTCTTCCTTTTGGAAAGTAATTATCGTGGAAAAAAAAAAAGAAATTAAAAGAAAAAAATAACCGAGTGATTTTAGAACGCAAATAGTGGTAAACGACGATCGACCTCGACTGTTTTTATTCGAACTACTATTTTTTTCACGGAAGAAAAGAAGGAGGAAGAGGGAGTTGGGGGCGCATTAAAAATAAAGTCCGTCTAAAATATCATAGCCGTGTCGCTAATGCAGAAACTGTGATGTTCACGAAGTTCATCCTCCGTCGCGAACGAGAGAAGTTTGGACTCAGCCATGATATCGTGCAACCATGAGTATTCTCAGCGGCGTGTAAATATAGGTCGCGGAGGGAAGACTTCACTTCGTCTCTGGTCACACGAAAGAGAGGAAGAACGGAAACCGAGGGTATTCTTACCTTAATGAGGCTTGCCGCGATGCTGGAGCAGGGAGAGACGACGGCCTTGAGACAGCGGTCGTGCACCACGAAGTTGCAAACTGTAACGAAAAGAAGAACAAGGGAGAAATTGAGAGATTTGTAATTTAATAGTGTGCAGGTTAAATTAAGAACGAGCCACGATTTTCTTGTTTTCTTTTTTATTTTTTCTTTTATCTGGGATAAAGAAAAGAGGGAGAAGTCTTCTCTTGAAAAAAAATTCTTCTTTCTTAATGGATCGATAAAATGTTTTAAATGTCCAACATTAGACAAATATTTCGTTTCACTTGTAACTTTTTTTTGAATTTAACCTTATTGTTATAATTATAGGGAGGTATTTATCAAATTGCCAGGGGATGATACAATGTCAAAATAGGAGAAGATTGTAAAATGAAACTGTGACATTTTGGTGATATTTTGGAAATCGAAAATACGCACAATGGATAGACAAAATAAACGTCACCAATTTACAGTGGCTAATGTAAAACAAATAATTAAAGTTTACTAGAATTTAAATCATTGGGTGACTGCCAATACATTTGATACATTTTGAACAAATACCATTCAATAATTTCTACATATGCCTGTATTGTTTCAAATATAGTTTTATTACGTACTGTTGGAAACAAGATATTTCTAGCTGTTATGTAAAAGTGCAAAGAATAATTTATAATTTCTCATCAATTAAAAATCTAATTGTACCGGATAGAATATTTTCAATTTGATTTATAGAAAAATTATTGTCGTAGAGTACGATTAACGTTTTTAATTTCACGTGAAATAAAATCAGAAAATCAAAATTTCAACGAGATGGATTTAACCTATTGGTGAAATCTAAGTCTGGCTCATCGCCCACACGATGAGGTTGATATCCATTACATAATCTGGCGGAGACAAATTTTCGAGCATTGGAAATAAAACATTGATAATAATAGATATAATCGGTTGATTAATTAATTTATCCTAGTAATAGATCCTGGTGCGATAATTTAAAATCCAAATACATCCAAATTTATCCAGAGAAGATAAAAAAAATATTCAATTTTTATAGAGATATTAGAAATAGAAAAATGAAAAGAGGGAAATATTTATTTCGAAGATTATTCGAAGATTAAGCGAGAAGAGATTGAACAAAGAAAATCATTGAACAAAATTTATACAGCGTTCATTAATTTAGCTGCAGCGTAAAGAACATCTCATTTTGAACCCTTGAATCAGAGCGTGAAATTCTGCAACACTTTTAAACCTAAACGGGGACTAAGCGGGTAAATATATTAAGCAGTTAAATGTCGATGAACAAAATTTCCAGGGCGTCGCATAAAAGCAATGGTTAATTATTACTCGATTAATTTTCTAACTAGTTTTTGCGTCAAGCTAGAAATATTTAATAAAAAATACGAGTATTAATTTTAAAATCGGATGTATTATTATGCAAATAAAAAATGAGGAAAAAATTACAATAAATATGAGAAATAATAAATATTGATCAATGATTAATAAATCACGTTATGCGATATAATTATTGATTTAATTCCCTATCTCTTCTTTTCTTTTCCTAATTAACATTTTGAACGAGGAAAAAATTGGTTCGATTAATTTATTTTCAACACCTCTCATGACGAATAAATATTTTTTTATAAATCAAAAATTTCATTGATCAAAATCTTGAACGTTATATTAAATTTATCGTCGGTTTTACTTTACTGTTATTTCTGACGCGATATCGATTTATTGACTCTTAACATGTTATTTACGAACCCTTTGGTTTCCACTAATATTAATAGCAGATATGAGTATGCAAAACCTTTTAGAACATGTATCGGACCGCATCGATATTCCATTAAACGTACTATTACACGAAGCTGATCGGGAAATGTAATTTTATAATAAGGACACGTTGCTTCGGTAAAATACTGTGCTTCCATTATCGTTCAAGTTTGCAAATTCGTCGAAGAATCATGGAGGGGAAAGTTTCATATAATTACGCTAAGGATAGCTAGATACCTAAACATGCATGATTAATTAAAATAAGGTTTAGAATCAGGAAAGGAATTTCTTTATTCGACCGTACATTTTATTTTCGTTTTGATTAAAGTTTTGCAAAAGTGAGAAAAAGAAAATGAAAGATCGTATAGTAACAATCGTACAAGTTGTTCAAGTTTCGATAATTTTAGTCTTATATTAATAATTGTCTATCCTGTATTTCAACACTCAAACAACATTCAATTGCAGCGTGTCTAGTATCAATTCTTATTTCAATTCGTTGCATCGTAACGTTTCCACTCAATTGTGAGGTTTACGATCTGTTTGTTGCCTTCTCTCGACAATAACGAGCCCTCAAATGCATTCGGGAAGTATGCCCAAACGCGTGCACTTTTCATAACGCAACGCTTGTTCAAAACACAGAGAGCGAAAATATAAGGACAAGGAATATCGATCAATACTTTCTTTTTCTCATTTATATCCTGTATTCATCACGAATTAATAATTATAATATATTATTACATATTTAAAGAACTTTATTTTAAATAAATCTATACGACTTAAGGTAACAATTAATTTCAAAAGAAAAAAAAAAAAAAAAAAAAGAAAAAACTTAACATATCCTATTCGATATCATTTTACGAAAAAAAATCCTCCTTTTCCTGGAAATTTGCAAAGCTTAACCTTGACGTGAATTCGAGTTATTTTTAAGTGATCATCTTAATGTAAAGAACATTATCGCATCAAACGTGGCTCGAAAAAGCTCGTTGCAAACGAATCTAACGTTGGAGAGAAAAAATAATATCATGGAATATTAATCTTATCGATTTTTTTAAGTAATCGATATTTGTCGCGTACAGGTAAAAAAGCGACGTAACAGGGTCCCAATGGTATACGCTATATTTCCGGTTTGCTAAAAATAAAGCCAGCCTTGAAGAACTGTTCTGTTATTCCACGGTTTTCTTCATAACTTTTTTTTTCTTTCTTTTTTTTTTTTTTTTTTTTTTTTTTTTTTTTTTTNTTTTTTTTTTTTTTTTTTTTTTTTTTTTTTTTTTTTTCCATAAATTTCTTTCCACCGCATCGCGAGGTGAACGACTATTAATAAGTTGAACGACATTGCCCGAAATTCTCGAATCTCGGGGTATTCATCTTACAAACAGCTCTCTGAATCAACGGGGCGAAAAATAAATTTATCGAGATGCTGTGTTCAAAATAAAATATTCGTGTTGACGCGTAACACAATCTTATACAGTCGAGTGTGTCGACACTCGAAATTTTAATTCGAAATGTAAAGAAGAATTTATGAATTAAATTCTAAGGTACTGTCGAATCATTCATCGTTTTTCTGAAAGAAAGAACAAATAATTCGTTAAACTTTTCTTGTTTCTTTAATACTTGTTGACGTTATAATATCGATTAATCTTTACCATTTCCTTAATCAAACCGAGAAAATCAACGTTTCGAACGTTTCGATTAATATCAAACAGAATTAATTCTACATTTCAACGTATATTCGATGTTTTTACAATCAAACGAAGAAATCCAGATCCTGCTACATTTCTAGCAACAACCTCGAGAGATCTATCGTGATCCGAATATTCGATATCGATCGAGACTGAAAATCCCACTGAAAGCTAAAATTAAAGATATCGAGTCCAAAGTATTCCGAATATTCGTGTAACCTTTGATCACACACGTATCCATCTCTTTCAGAATTCTCTTCTTAACGTACCACTGTTTTCTTATCTTTTTATATTCATTCAATACTTCGATCGTGAAAAAAGAAAAGGGAAGAAAAGAACAAGAAAAAGGGGACGAATTTGGGGAGATATTAAGAAAAGATATAAATCAACAAGGATGAACGGTTTTTCGCGGAACAATATCTCGTTTGATACGTCCATACGTATTCTAGAAATCGGAAATCTCGATGGCGTTGGCGTATCGAACAGAAATGCGTCGATGTAGATGTATACACGTTTCAGATATTCCTGATCGACGAGTCTAAACGCACAGCGGGCCGCTGTGTCTTGTTTAAAAGCGACATTCCTGATTGATCTGATCTCGTCTCATCTTGAATTCCGTTTCTGCTTGGGCTCTCCCTAATTGCCCGCGGTAATACCGACCAACTGCATTGCTCTGTACTCTGTGTTATCGCTTCGGCTCGATGCTTGTTGTTATGTTAAAATGCTTCCCTGTTGAACACGTTCTTCGAGAACGAGTGATGACTGTCGAGTGTCTGGGGCTCTCGAGAGTCGAGGATACTTGTATTTAACGCGTTCACTGTTGATTGGAAGAATGTTTTATCATCTATGTGCGTATCGATATACGCAAAATTATTTTTAGAAATAAAAATAGAGAAGAAGATTGAAATATTATATAATTTAAATAAGAGTGTAAAAGAGTGTTTTTTATTTCTTTATCTTCATTAAATTTTTTAAGGGAATATTTTCGAATGTCGAAAAAATTGATAACGATAAACTCGTTATCCTCGACTTGTAAAAAATGAAAAACTGGATAATCAGTTATCAATATTTAAATTAAAATGTTCACGGAAAATCCATAGCTCTGGAAGAATATTTACATGCACTCGATTAACATCGCTCTACATCTTTAACAAACTTCAACAAATGCAGCTGTCATCCATCCTGTCAAAATTATTCGACATCGTGCCCTTAATATTCATGAATCAAATCCATCGTTCGATCAAACGATAAAGTAACCAAGTTGCAAAGTGTCCGCGGATGCTTACTCTTTACGGTGGCCTCCGCTCCTCGACGAGCTCTTTCTTTCGCGCACACCCTCACACCCCTCGACCCAAGCTAACTCTCTCGCCGCGTACTCCTTCCTCCTGCTCTCTCCAGAGTCTATCAGCTATCCCACACCACCCCCCACGATCAATGCTTGTGAAAAGGCTCGATGCGCGCGCCCTCGCCTTCCTTCCATCTCGATTTTTCCTTAACCGAGTAGTGCTGTCGTTGCTCTCGAATTTCCACGATAGAAAAGGGAAACAATTCTTGCAAAATCTTCCAAAGTTATCCGTCTCCTTTTCCATTTCTTTTTTCCTCCTTTCTTTCCCTCTTTCTTTCCTTCTTTCCGCAAAGAAAACGGGATCCAAACGACAAACGACAATTTGAATTCTCGCTATTGTGCTCCTCCTCCCGTTCTCTTTAGTCCTGTGCTGCAAGGGGTAAACACTCGAATGGGAGTGTGCGCAAATCGTGACGGGGTGGGAAATGTGGCGCCCCGTTATCAGCTCCAAAGATGGTGGGTTTGCGAGAATCGTGCACGAGGAAGCAATTATGGATTCTCATGGAAAGTTGTTGCTCGTTGTTCGAAGATGAATGTTTGGGGTTATATGTTGGAGAAATATTTGTGGACAATTTGGAACGATTAGTAAGGGGTGGTTGAGTATCTGTCGCTGTTGATACCTCGGGATCTAAATGCTCGATAATATCGGGCAAAAATATTCGAATGTCACGAATTTGAAGAACTAGGGCACAGGTTTTGAGCTTTGACTTTTTAGATGAATTTTAAAGTTGAACGAAACGACTTTTGAAATTTGAACCTAAGTCATCGAGTAACTTTTAAAATTGATGAATATCTAAAGTTTACGTAGATTAAGATGCTAAATATTCAAGACAAAATCGATTAAAAATATAACAAATTTAATAATTATAATAGAAATTACAGTTGCTCCTTTTTTTTGCAGTTTAAATCAGTTTCTACTTGTTTAAACTTTTTAGTTGAGTGCAAAGTTGAAAGTTATTCGAGCCAACGTATCTCGCATCCTTAGTCTACGAGTCGAGCACAATCACAGGGGATAGAAGAATGAAAATTCCAAATTGGGAATTCGATTAAAAGTTACAAGGAATTAGGAAACGACGGTCTTTTCTGGATGAACGTACCACCCTCTGTACATACGATGAATGGGCACTTGCCATTCATCATTCTTGGAGGTCAGCCAGCTTCAACTTTGCACGCCGACCAAGGTTTCGGAGCCCGTGAAAAGGCGGGACGAGCATACTTCGGCGGCAACGCGCCGCGTATTCGATTTCGTTACCGAACGCGCTCATTATCGATCGGTCCTCTGCCTTGCGGTTTCTCCGTGAAAAACTTGCCCCGACACTGGTCACAAACTCCTATATATATATATATATATATACCACTTAATCCCCTCGATAAACCATCCTTCCAACCTGCCTCTCCCTCGACCGATTTTTTCATGTTCCAATAAATCTCGTCCGGAAAATCACTTTCCATTTCACCTACATTCGAATATATACATATATTCGAAGAAAACTCGATATATCGTTTATAAAATGGAAAGATCGATGCGCAAGTGTGGACCATCCAACTACCAATCCAAAATACATACAAATATCCACCCAAATATCCTCGATCTCGCGATAAACGTAATTAAACCTCGCTCAACGAGTTTCACCTACCGTTCCACTCAATCGCATACGTAATCGGATGAGCGATGAAAAGACTAATAAACAAGGAATTGGGGTAGGTTTCAAAGAGAGAGAGAGGAAGAGGAGGAGGGATCTCACCTTCGCAGATGTACCCCTGCTGTATGAGGCCCCACAGCATGTCGGTGCAGCTATGGCAGTACGTCGGCTTGTGAAACGTCTTCTTGCTGAAGCTGTGCCCATGGCTGGCTGGAGTCTCAGCCGAGACCGACGCCATGTTCCCCGTTCCACCGCGGCACCGCTCACGCCAGATTTTCACCGTGAAGCTACACAGGGCGCGCCGCGCGTCGATGACAACATAATTACACGGCAGCCACTACGTGATCTCGAAACCGTACGCGTACATAATTGCGTTGCTGCAGCTGCACCCGCGGCTGGCCGCTCGGGTCCCTCGCGTCGTACCGTCGTCCTCGTCGTCGCGTAACGTGCCTAACGCGCATTATTCCCCGAAGCTGCGCCCCCAAAACCGACCGACCGACCGGCACGGCACCGTGTACGCGGCCGTGTACAGAGATTGCGTTTGATCGTGCACCAGTCAGCAGTCACCACTGTTTCGCGGCTGACCATCACCGTCATCGGCCGCTGCTACTGCCGCCTCCGCCTCCGCCGGGAGCTTCACTCGCGGTACGACGACGATGCGGGTGTCGCGTTCGCGCATCCGAGCCACGGAGCGGGCGCCGAGTGGCCGCACTGACATCAGCCCCTTCGTCACCACCGTCGTGCAGTGACGGAATCATGCACAGGCCAGCTGGGTTCTCGCGCGAGGGTGCCCCCCTATTCGAGGGGGTTACCCTCCAAGATCTTACCCCTCCCTTGATTAATTCTTTTCCTCTATCTTCCTTCTTATCTTATATTCCCTTCTACAACGTGTTATCATCTATTTTTCAAATTTCGAGGTGGTACGGGAAAATATTATATATTCCTAGTCACGTAGTATGATCACGTAACGATGGATAGGTCAAGTGACACGATCCTTTCTCGTGAACGAAGATACGATCCTCAACGTCCTGATCGCTTTCATAATAAGTCTTTCAAATATTCTCGAACGCGTTCATCTCGAAACGTCTCGATCGTTCTTTTTCTTTTTTTTTTTTTTTTCTTCCCCCAATTTCACAGTCACATTTTTCTTTTCTTTCCCTTTCTTCCTTTCTCCCCTTTCTTTCTCTCTTTCTCTCTTCCAATTTACGCGACGCGAGTACACGCGCGCGTAAGTGCACGCACACGTCCAAGAACGAAGACTAGGGCACTGGGTAATCGTGGTCCGGTGTTATCGGGTCCGTGAGCGACGTCGGGACGGCGCCGCTCCACCCCACTGTACTACCTTCCCGACACACGACAACGAGCCCGGAGGAGCAGCTACGCTTCCTCCGTTTCCGTTTTCGTACACGCCACTGGCCGAGATATCGACTCCCGGTGCACGCGAACAAAGGCAGCCTCTCCCGAAGCGAGAAACACGCTTCGATCGGGGCCGGCAGCAGCGAAACGACACCGCTTTATACACACACGTATCGGGCTTTCGAGGCCGCCACGACTCGCCTCGACGACGTCAAAGGGACGACCAGCCGTCGACGCTTTGCGCTGCTCGCGCGCCGACGCGGATCCGCAGCGTTCCTCTCGCGCAACGCGCTTCACGTTTCATGCGTGCACACAGCCCATTCCATCGTACGAGCCGCTCCACGTACCTCGTCCTCCTCCGTCGCACGGATTTTATTGCTCGTTTTCTTCGAACGAGTCGTTTTTTCGTCGTTTCTTTCTTTTTTTTTTTTTTTTTGAAAATCGTTCGTTTGAGAAGCTTTAGAAGGAGGTGAATATAAAACGCGGATGGATGATAATTGGAGAAGTTTTGCTCGCCTCTCGTCTCGTTGATTGACGTTTCATCTCGCGTTGTATGTCGAAGCAGAGTAAAAGAGTAGTTCGTTTTTAATTATTTCGGTATTACGGATTCGAGTATTTCTATCTATGATATTAAAGTCAAAAATGGTTAATTTTTTTGATTAGCTGCCTTGTTGTTCACTTATATGGAATATTTTATTGAATAGTTGAAAAGAATTTGAACGGGAGTCGACGATATAATTAGGAAGAGTAAATGTCTTGTCTCCGTTATTGATTTGATTGGATGTAGATATGTATATGATCGTGAAAATACGTAGTACAATCTAAAAGGGGATAAATTTAGTTATTTATAACTTTATAACTTTATTTAATAATTTATACTTGTAAATTTCGTCGGAAACATCTAGCTTATTAAAATTTAATTATTATTTCAGGTAATTTTAAGATAAGCAAATTTTATTTTTTATAACTTAATGCAATTATGATTATATTAACACAAATATATTCATTATTATTTTATATTAATCATTCGAGAATAATATAAAGAAAATATAAAGAAAAAATTCAACTCGTTATCTTTTATTCTTTCATCTTTCTCTCTTCTCTCTTTTTTAGTCACATACACACACATACATATATATATAGTGATAAGATGAAATCAATTCGTGAGAAAGATACATTTTGAAATATAAAAAAAAAAAACCAATACTCAATCTTGTCGTATCATTTGTCAATAAAGAAACTTGTAATTAATATTGATAGAACTTGTAAATCGTGATAATAAGTTCTTCGAAACATCTGTTGTGATAAGTGATCAAAGAAATATATATGTTCTCAATTAAAATTCTCTTGAAATTTCTTTTTTAAGAAACGAAATTATTATTAAATTTCAAATTCTCCATTTCGATTTATTCTGAATCGTGGAATAATTTGTACTTAAAATATTTCTTAACATATATATTATTCTTATAAAATATAAATATAATATACAGAAAATATATTCTAACTTGTGTGATCAATCGTGTAGTCGGTTCTTGTCAACTTATTATATTTGATTAAAACTAACATTTTCTATCCTGCGTTTTACGAATAATACAACATTGTTATTTGCGATATTATTGTCACCCATCATCGACTTGCTGTTGCATGAATCCTTGAAGTACGTAGTCGACAATGAATACCACAAACGTCGATAATGAAAATCTCGACAGCGTGGTTCGTATAGGATTTTTCAATATCCAATCGGAAGTGGATGAGGAAACGCATTCGCGTGTCCATGTTGTGTTCATTCCCTTCATTCAACAGTTTAATGCACGTTCATGCTGTAACTTTAATTTAGAAAATTAAATATATAGGACAGACAGAATAATCATTTGCCAATTTATCATTTTCAGATTATAAATATATATATATATTAAGTGGAAAGTTTCAAATTATCATTTAATAAGAGGAAAAGGATGAAGAAAAAAAATTTTTTTTTTACATCACATATTTTATTATTGGACGGAGCACAAAGCATCGTCTTTTCAAATATAATATTCATATATTTATATAGTAAGTACATATTCATATATTTAACATTGGTTCGTATTATTTCTTGAATTTTATTTAATACTTTAATTCTTCTTTATCATCAAATTCTAATAATTCTGAGCGCTTAATTTCTAATTTTGATTTCTTCTTATACGAAATACTATCGAACAAAAGTTTCTTTGCTATTGTATTGTTACGTATATTCATTAATCTAACGAAAAATATAATGATTATATATAATAATAATGTGGCTAAAGTTTACGTATATAAAGTGCTTATATGGTACAGAAAACAATGCAATTATATCAGTTTACGTGCACCATTATTTATTAATACTTAAAACGCAAAATAATAAACGTATTTAATTTAAACATAGCCATTTTTTTTTATATAATTAAAATTATTCTATATATTGTTTGGTGAAATCATTTATGAATATATAGATATATGTATGTAATATAAAATGTGATATAAAATAAAATAAACAAAAAAATAAAATTCCTAGACAATATGTTGTTTTCTTTGGGTTAATTTTATCATTGTAATCAATATTTCGTATTATTCTGTATTTTTTTTTTTTTTTTTTTTATCTCTATTCATTTCCCTTTCATTATACAAATCGAATTCCCAAATAGTAAACATTCATATTGCCTAGCAATGTTAAACGATATTTTTATAAATCTTGTAATCATTGTATTGTATTAAAAAATTTTAATCAATTAAGAAAATCATCTGTTAAGTATAGTAAATTTGGTCAAAATAGCGATGTCACAATGATATTAAAAAAAAAAAAAAAAAAAAATTATTGATTGATTTCAAGTTTTAAATTGACTTTTTAACTTAACTTTGATACTAATTTAATTTATTCATTATTTGTTATTATTAAAACTTACTATTACTAAATTTTATTTAATCCTTGAAATACCATCACCTTAATATTTTAATTTGTCAATTTACTTGAAACTTTGCATTTTCGTTATATCAACCAAAACTACTATACCTCTTTCAAACTCGTTAAAGAAACTCGCAAAACAAAAACGAAATAAAATATCGAAATAAAATAGAACGTATAAAATAGAATATCAAAATGAACCGGTTGAAATGATATAATTCGTGGATGTATACACCACGATACATTTCGATCTACATCTAGATAAATTATAGAAAACTGGTGGATACTTATATAGTTTTCAGATATGTATAACGCTTTCTATTAGTTTGTATCAATACCATGAACAAACAATTCAACGAACAGTGCTTAAACTTTATTGTCCTTATGCAAATTCCCAAAGTGTTCGCGTAGTTGTTCGCATATATTTATCGCGATTACTATGAAAATTTTCTCTCTCTTTCTCTCTCTCCCTCTCTCTCTTTTTTTTCTCTCTCTCTCTTAAATACAATCAGTGAACATTTTTCCATATTTGATAAACTATATGGTTCTAGTAACGATACAAACTTGCATATTTTAATATCGATTTCTATCGCCCGCTATTGGAATATAAATGTGAAAGAACGAATTGGTGATCAAATAGCGCAAAAATATATTGCTATAAGAAGATGATGATTAACAGGAACATGAATATTTTTATAATCAACTGCATTGAAAAAATATCATAAGGCGATGCTTCAGCGAAATCGATATTATCGTCAGTCATTTCACATTTCCAGTCAGCATACACGGAATGACCGATTTTAAATTTTATAAATTTATCTAAGAAAATTATGCTAAGTTGGAAATGGAAAAAAATGACATAAATGACATAAATATATTCTTGAAGGATTTTAAATCTTTTTGAGTTACACTAAATTATTTTTATATAAGAATAATGTATCTAAAGCTAACTATTTTTTTAAATTTTCTGATTTTAATATCAGAATACGTGATTAATGTTCTTCAGATGTGGTTTTTTTTTTAATCAATCTCGTTCCGATTGATCTTTTATATGATTTATTTATATAACAAATAGTCAAATTATAAATTGAACATATTTATTTCCAACTCAACATATTTCGTGAATAAATAATTTCTTTAAAATAAGTCATTCTGTATAAAACAAATGATTTGTATAATCATTCGGTGAAAATCTTTCCAATGGATTCTCTATTATTTCACCTATTATTAATCAATTCAATAAAATTTAGAAAATTTTACAGTATATCCAGTTTAAAGTCTATGAAATAATTGATTATAATAATTGAAATTTTTTATTATAATTAATAATAAACATTTCAAAATTATTTTTATTTATTATATTTTAATAAAGAAAAGTAAGTTAAAAGATAAATTATAGATTATTGATTAAATATTTCTATATTCAATTATACTTTTAAAGTTTAATTTAAAAAATTATTATATTTTATAATTTTGTTTTTTTTTCTTTTCAAAATTTCATAATTATTCCATACTTTTGAATTACATAAAAATATATAAAAGATCTGAATGAAATTTAATTAAATTATTTAATTATTTAAATAATAAATAAAAAATATATTTAATTAACTGGAAATGCTGTTTCAAACTTCTTAAACAAATATTAAATTCGAGTATTCAACTATTAATTATAACAAGAAAAATTTCTTCATATAGATAACGATTGTTGAGAAATTTATAGCATATATATGAGAAAAATATGTAATTTGCTCATCAAGATTCAATGGTATCAAAATGCTTTTATTAATTTTGTTATTTTATTTTTCTTATTATATTTCAATTCATATTTCTCAAAAAACTTCAATTTTCTATATGCAGTATATCTATTAAGAAGAATTATGTTAAACATATATTAGCTATAAATATATTATAATATATATACATATATATTATATATATACATATATAATATAATATACATATATTAGCTTTAACTGAAAAATTTTATAGCAATGCAATTAAATTCTTTTCTAATCATAATTTTTTTTAATAATCATTCGAGACAATAATTCTTATAAAATAAAATTTTTCAAATTTTAATTATTTTCTAAATATTTTCATATATTTTTTCAAATATTACTTCTTTATTTTTTTTCAATTTGCTTTCATTTAAATTATAGAATTATTTTTAAACAGTATATTTTTTTAATGCCAAAATCAAATTCATTGATTATTATTTATAGTAACTATAAAACACAATTGTCACAATTTCACTATTAATAAAAAAATTAATAGAGCACAATAATTTTTTTTAAATACGTCAATTTAAAAAGTAATTAAATGCAAATGAAAATTTAAGAAGCACCTCGCGAAGAATACACTAATACATCTATAACTATAATATTATTGAATAATCATTAATTATTTAACCCTTTATATAGTATAAATAATTTAATAAGAGTCATCCATGAAAAAAAGATATAACAGTTTATATAATGATTGAATTCTTTAAATATTGTATACAAAAAAATTTGAAAAATATTTCAATCTTTTTACAACTATATATAAATCATATTTATTTATTTATTATTGCTTATATTCTAATATATATATATATATATTAGAATGGAAAAAATACACAAACAGTATTTGTAATTCACAATTAATTTAAGAATTAAACAATGTATAATTCAAATAATATAATTATAAATTTACTTGAAAGCAATTATTTGATAATATCATCTTCTTTGTAAATACTATTAAAAACGAAAAGGAAATATAATAAAAATAAATAGAATCATTTTAAAATAAATAGAATCATTTCAAAATAAATAAAATATAAAGGGTTAAATAATATATGAACTTAAAAAAACATGTATATATATCTATATAATATATAATTATAAATATAGTATAGTACTGCTAATATTTTAATAAAGAGAAACAATTTGTTTATTTTTTAACATGTATAGAATAACTAGATTTCAATGATTTTTCAAACAGTGATTATAACTTTTTATATGTAATTACATTTAAATAAAATTTTATAATAAAAACATGATTTTAATTAAAACATAATTTAAATTTATCTTTGCAGTACCATACATTTAAATCTAATTGATAAAGCTTATTGTAAATAGAATTCTGGAATGTTGAAGCAGTGTTGTAAGAATACACCACTTACATTAAACTGGATATATTGTTTAGAAAATATTATCCCAGACCATGATCTTCAAAAAAACCTTGTGGAGTTTCCTCCTGAAACATAGAAATAATATTATTAAATTAAAGATCTAAACAAAAGAAATATCTAAAGGATATGAAGAGGGATCAATTTCTTTGATGCTGCACACTATCAATAACGCAAATATACAATAATGAAAATATAAACAAACACGTACCTAGTTCGTAATTAAGTAATCTCCTTGATGCAGCTTCAAATGATGAACTGAACCCTTTTCATATAACTGAGTATATACTTGTATGGATACACAAAGCTGCACAAAGCACATATTCATTTATTGCTTCGTTTAAAATGCTTAAGCATCAATCAAAGAAATGTCTGTATTGCATGCTGCATACAGAATGTCTCTGCATTTACAATTAAGTAGAAATTATAAATTTGATAAAATTTAATGCACAAGAAATCTTTCTAACAAACAATGAATAAATTAAAATTCTAACATATTTATTTTATATAGAAATAATCATAAATATATTATTCAAACCTGAAAGAATGTAAATACAATAAAAATAAATATATACATATTGAGTTAATTACATGGAAAAGGAAATATATAATGTTGTATACAATTGTATAAAAATTGCTTTGCATGTATTTATTGCATGTATTTATTACCATTATTATTAATGTGTTAAAGTTATAATATTAAAAATTGACATTGTTTATATATATACACATGTACACATATAAAAGTGATATTTTTAAACATTCATCTCTAATTAAATACTAAAATAAATTATATATATATATTTAGATAAATATAATACTATATCACATGTATGTAAGAGAAAAACTCTTTATGCAATTAAAAAATAATATAAACATTATTGAAATATTTTTCATCTTCATATATAAAAAAATGATGACTTTCTAAATATGCATTATTTTATTGCCATAGTATGAGACTAACTATATTATTTGCTATTATCTGTTCAATGATAAAATGAAAAGCAATCTTATAATAAAAAAAAATTCTATAATATATATAATATAAATATTATATTAATGTATAATAAATATATTATATATATTATAATAAATATAATATAAATATTATATTAATGTATAATATATATAAAGCTTATATATATATGAAATAAATATATATATTATAGTTTTATGTGTAGTATATATATATATATATATATATATATACACGATACATAATAAACTATATGAACTATTACATCTAATTATATTATAGCACTCGTCTATAAAAAATATACTAATATTCAAATATTAAATTTATAAGGATTTTTAGTGGTATGTAAAAAATTTATGTTCAATAACTATAGAAAAAGTAGAGATGTATGATGGCATCATGCAGTGGATGAGTTTGCTCCAGTTCTTGATTCATGTAGGTTGACAGATTGGCCATGGAGGGCATGCAAGAACGCAGCACCTATAAAAGCCCTATCTCCCGCAGGGCACCTTCCACAGCTTCATCCTTCCACAAAAAAACAAATATTCTAACTAATCTTTAGTGTATTTCTACATGTGTCCTTAGTAATGGAATAATGATCTTGAGCTAAATTTTATTACTATTATTAAATTTATCTTATAAAATATACAATGTATAAAATATATTACAAAATATACTAAAAATCAAAAAATAAAATTAAAATCTTTTTTATATACAATACTTTATTATATTATTTTTTAATTAATAATTCAAATGTATCTCAAATGCAACAAAATTATAATAAATAGTATATTGATAGACTAAACATGAATTTTAATATTATTTACTATAATTTTTATATTTTTTATTTTCATTATAGTTTATCTTTCTATTTAAATTGATAATATAAAATCAACTTGGTAATAAACCAGTCTCTTTCTAGTACAATATGAAATATTTTCATTACACACTAGTTTCTTAAAAATATTAAATTACTATTATATTTTATGATATTATATAGAAATTTTAATTAATTTGAATATAATCTTTTTCTAATCAACATTTAAAAACTTTATGACACAATTGATAAAGCTAATAAATAAAGAACATACTATTTTTTATTATAAAAATTTCTGTTAATACATCACAAAATATAATATTTATACTTTGTGTAAAGATTACAATTATACTTTAAATTTAGAAAAACATTTGTACATAATAATATTATATAAATATAATTATCATATATATTATATATCATCTTTTATACAATAAAATAAAATCACAATATAATTCAAAATCTTGTGCAAAAATGTCAATTATTAATACTAATCAATTTATTCATATATATATATATATATATATATATATTATTCAAATAAAATATAGCTATGAATTATCTTATATATGAATGCTATAAAAAAGATCTATAAAAATAAACGTACAAGCATACTTCCGCATTGTAGGAACTTATAATGAATACCATTCATGGTATCATATAGATCACAAACAATATCATTACATAAAATCATTAATATGATTGACCACGCTTTAATTTATTACAATTTCAAAATATATACATACATTTCAATAACTACTTATGAACAACAGCATTTCCATAGCATTATATTCTTTATAATTATTTCTATGAAAAATAAACAATTAAATTACAATATAACTTTTACAATATAATAAAATAAAAAAAATCGAAATTAATATAATATTTATTATATTATATTATATTATATTATTTAATGAATTCATAGCATAAAAAAAATAATAAAATACCAATTTGTTCAATATAAAATAAAATTTTTAAAAATTAAATATATATTGTTTTGTATAATTATCTTACAACTTACAAAAAGAATATAAAATTTTGAACAAATAATTTAAAAGACTTTTTTGTGTAATGAAAATGTGATCTTTAAAATTTGTTAGAAAAAGTACTGTTTAAACAATATTATTTTAAAAATATTTTTTTATAAAATTTCTGGTTATGGTATTTAATATTGTAACATTTTGAAGATCTTATTTTAATATAAAAAAAAAACATTTATTTTGTTGAATAAACTGAATTTTTATTCTTATTATGAATTAATTTTAAAAAAATTGCAAATTATAGCAAAATATTTTATAATCTTAAATATCAAAAAATGTAGAAAAAAAATCAATTACATTTAAAATTCGAATTTTTTTCATTTTATCAATTATTTTATTTTCATTAATATTAAAAATTTTACATTTAAAAAATTTTTTATATATCTTATCTTTTACATAATTATTTAAAAATCTTTAATAATTATAAATACAATAAAATACATAATTTACTTTTATCATATTTAATTATATTTTTTTATTCCTTTAATTATAGCATAAATAAAATAATAATCTGTAAAATATTAAAGATATTAAAGATAAAAATTTTTAAAAATAATATTAATATTTTTAAATTTTCATGTTTATAGAGATTATATTTTTATATTTACAAAATGCAATATATAAACTATATGTCTTTGAATAAACTTTAAATAAAATATTGTTGTAATATTGTAATATTGTTATAATAATTATTATATTATATTTTCTTCTATATATTTTCTTCTATATTAAGAAAAAAAAATAATAAATGATAATAAATTTTTATTATTTCTGTATGAAAAAGTATTTCTAACATGAAAAAAAAACTTTAAATATGATTAATTAATTAAATATGATAGTAAAATGTCTTATTAATATTTTCATAATATTACCTATTAATTACATTGTAATTATATATAATTATATTATAATGTATAATTATAAAATATTTAAAAAAATTATAAGTTTATTTATCTAATATAAATTGATTTTTATAATAATAATTAATTTTTTAAATAGTGTAATTAATTTACTTGAATTTAGAAAGTATTATTATAAAAAAATATTTAAAATAAAAATAATATTATATTATTGTTAATTTTGCAAAATATATTAAATATAATGTTCTATTAAATACAAAAAGAATATAAAATACAATGTAATTGATACAAAATAATATGGCAACAATATTGCATAACATTAATTTCATTGCTATAGATATGCTGTTGCGTACATTATAAATAAAAATTTACAAAACGTATAAGCCCACTTATATTAATAAGAAAATAAGCGTATAAGCATTCTATACACACAGCATTAGCTACAAAGAAAATAAAGAGTTACAATATTTTTAAATATGAAATATATTACATTTATCTATATGAAAAATTTATTTTACTTCATATTATTAGAAAAAATGAGCAGACACTTTTTATATTTTCCTGATTTTATAATATATATACTATATAACTATAATTATTTTATGACACATTATATTCAAAAAAAATGAATCATATTTATGATTCATAATAATAAAAAATATTGCCAATGATTGTTTGTACAAATTAACCATAATAAAATTTTTAATATAAAATTTTGTACAAAGCATAACAATAATTACATATTACAAAAATACAATTAATACAACATACATTAAACATTAATAAAAAATTTCAAATATTTTGTGATAAACTACATAGAAGAATAGAACTATTTTCAAATTGTAAAAATATATAATATATGTAGCATATGAAATATATGGAAACATGAAAAAAATATCAAATAAAAAAAAAAAAATAACAACACATGAATCAAAAAAATTACATTCCATCATGCAATTTAAATATTATACTGTTAATAAACATTAACATATCATTACAACCCAGTTCCTCCAGGTATTAAAACAATATGGTAAATATTTTCATATTAAAAACTATTGTTTCATATCTTTAATTTTTTTCTTAATTTCATTTTTTTTAATCCTAATATTATAATATTTTATATATAATATATTATATTATATATATATATATAAATCATATATTTAATATCTTATATATATATATATCTTAATATAAATGTATACATATATATATATATATATTTCATCCATTATATATACCATATTATTTTACCCAGAGTAAATAGGCTACAAACATGCTCCACATATACATCAGCCAAAAGTTCTAGTATCTTTTATAAGTACCTCTTAATCAAAATGAAATTTGATTATTTTAATAAGAATGTTACACACCAACTATTGATGGTTAAATATAATGTAAGAATCGTTTTAACAAATTTGCAGGTACTAATATAATAATGGATATTAATAGATAAAATATAATAAAAATTATGTTAATTTTCTTAAAACCAAAAAAAAATAAAGGTATATATAATAAAAGTATATCATCATAGTCATTAACAAAATGTATATGTTAAAACGATTCTCTAATATTACTAGAAAATAACAGAAAAAAATTATAATATCATTAAAAAGAACAAATCACAACTCAATGGGTACATCCCCATAACTAACCTCCTGTAGTAAATCCTGAGCTGCGATGGCTTTTAGGACATTTTTTTTGCTAGTTTCTTGAATTTCACCACCAACCAATAATTCATCTAAGATGAAGTATGCTTTCTCAAAATTGAAAATTATATCTAATTCACAAACCTATTGACATATTTATTAATATTAAAAATACTAATTAACTATTATATAAAATAAAATAAAAACATTGATATTATTTTATTTACAAAGTTCTAATTAAAAATTAAAAATATAATGTAATTTTTAAACTCATATTTTCATAGATTACATTCATTAATAAATCTAATAAATGTATGTGTCTAATAAAAGTATGTAAATTTTAAAAAAATATAATAATAAATAAATAACTAAATTCATACTTACACTTCCAAAATATTTATCTAATAATTCAACATAACGATGTATAATTTCTAATGTTAATAGTTCATTATCATTTTGTTCTATTGCACAACAGAAATATAAACTAGCATATCTGTGAAACAAAATGATTTACTATTTAAAATAATTTATCATTCAAATAATATATATATAATATATGTTTTATCAGCTAATAGAAATTTTTTACATAATTATAATATACCTTTTATAGACAACCTTAACATCTTTCCATTCTAAAAAACTTGACATTTTTGGTTTTCGTGCCAATATTGTAGTAATTAATTCTCGTGTAATTTTTTTCTTTAATTTATCAGGATGAGCCACATACCATTTTTGTAAACGTAATTTTCCTTGACGGCTGAATAATAGCATAAATTGCATCTAAAAAATGGAGTACTTTTATACAAGTAAATTTAATATTATTTAAAATGCTATTAATAATATATATATATATATATTATTTAATTTTGACAATAGAATTAATAACAGTTATCTACCATCTTTAAACGAATTTTTTTCTATAAAAGGATTATAAAATTAATCACAGCACTTTTCGATAAATCACAATAAAAAAAATTTATTCCAATTTTAATATGAGTAATTCTGTTCACATTTAATCATACATTTTTAAGAGATGGCGCAAGTATCAGTGAAATTATATCTTGAATTATTAAATTGAATAACTTCGATCTAAAAGAATCTAATCTTAAAGAAAAACATATCTTTTAAGTATTATAAGAAAAAACAATTATATAATATAAAGTGTATTAAAATGTATAAAAAAAATAATATTAAAATACATATAATTTTATGTACATAAAAAATGATATAACAGAGTTATATAAGGAGTAAAGAATAAATTTATCATCAGAGACTGCGTATAGTTTATCTTTATCTCATCTATGACATTAAATCTGTTGATTTTATATATTTCTATATTTTATATTGTTATTTGAACATAAACAAAAAACAAAGCATAAAAATATAAACATGACACATAATGCTTTTCTTATTATGAAATTTAAAATCATATGAAATAGAATCATCTTCCTCTATCCCTGTCTCATTTTAACTAATGTAAACTTAAATCGCACATAATTTAATAAAATAATTGATATTTTTGTATGTATGTAATAATTTTTTTTCATTAAAATTGATTTCATTATCAAAAAGTTTCATTTTTCTGAAAACGGTCTTGATTATAATAATTTTATTTTATCTCTGTCCTCCCATTATTTGTACTTTCTCTTGGCGCTCAGATTATAAATAAGATATGGTATCAATTAAACATTTTATTTTCTTTTTAATTATACAATATATTTAATGTTTAATGTAAAATAAATTATATTTCTATCATTAAATACAAGACAAAAAGGATTTACAATTAATACTATAATACAATAATTACATAATAAATTAATGGAATGAATATTTAATACATATTTTTAATATTTTTAAAGAAATATATTATAAATTATGAATTTTTATATTATAAAATAAAAAAATAAAATGCAATGAAATAAAAATAAGATATTATTAAATAATAAATCAAAAAAATATAAATTATAAACATAATTATATTCTAAAATTTTTTTATTTATTAAATAATACATAATATGAGTCATATTTGATGATTACTATGTCTTATTAAAATTTTTCCATAACTGACGTTTTAAATAAGATATACGTCTTTCAAGTTTATCTTCCATACCAAAATATTGGTAAGATATACACAATACTTTATATTTTTTACATTTTAACAAATGAGAATATAATTTAATTAAACCATTATAATTTAAATCTTCCAAACACATATCATAATAATCAAGTAATATTAAAGCTATCCTGAAAATTAAATATATATTAGTTATTATAATGTTCTTATAATAAAATTTATAATCATCTAATTTTAAATTATTCTTTTCATACTTAATGAAATTTTCATCTTGATTAACATTATCCACAGGAATAAAATTAAGGTTTAAATCTATACATAATTCAGCATCTGTAATATCATATTATTTAAATATAATATATTATTTTTTAATAAATATAAATATTTTTATAAATACCTAAAACAAATCCCATTTTGGTATTTATATTCATCTTATAATAAGATGCAGATGGTAACATATTTTGTAATGTTGTTTCAAGTACATCAACATATGCTTTCTTTTGTTTTGAACGTATATTTACAATATCTGGTACAATTTCTTTATTAAGAAAGGGTCCTAAAACATATTTATTGAAATTTAATATTTTTTTATTATGTTGTATCTTCAAATAATTTATATTTTTACTTACCAGAATAATCTTTGAGTGCATATTGTGCATATCCATTAATATTTAATAACTTTAACTGATGAGATAATTTATTTTTCTCATCTATAATAAATATTAACAACAATCAAATATAATCATAATATATACAATTATAATATATAATAATCATTCTAGTTATAAATATTAAAGATATAAGTAATACTAACCAATTAACATTAGTTTTGAAACAAATTCTTCATTTAATACATATTTAGCATGTGTGTTTTGTAATATTTTGAATACAGCAAAAGACCATATAAGATTTAATTTTATAGAATAATTAAATTTTTGATTTACAATTGAATCTGGTATATATATCTATATAAATATAATATTTATATAATACATATTATATAATAATAATATTATATTTCAATACATAATTTTTAATTTTAATTTCAATATATTTATAAAATATATATTTAAAAAAAAGTAAAAAATATATAAAGTTAAATATTTAAATGATAATTTGAAAATGCAATGCAAAAAATTAAGTAATTATAATTATCTTAGAATTTCTTATATTACATACCTTTATTAATTTATTTATATAATCAGAATAATAACCTAATATTGCAAATGAGTGTAAAATGTTTGCAATTTCCTTGATAGTATAATTAGTTTTAGAATTAATAATATCTTCACATATATAATTTAAAAATGTATCGTTTCTATATCTGATTTGTGCCATAGATTTTAATATAGAAACTGTAGTTTTTATTTTTGCAATTTTTTTATTCTGTATAAAATCCTTACAAATTTTTTTAAGTAATCTCTATAATAAATTTTAATTTATATTTTTAATCATTAATTTTTCATATAGAATATTAATATTAATATTAATTAATTAATATAATAATAAATTAAATATATATAATTCTCTCTTATGATCTTACCTCATCTGAATAAGATAATTTACTCATATTAAACATTAAATTTGAACATGCTCCTGGACTTAATACATTATGATATTCAATAATATTTTGAAAAAAAAAATTTAAAAGCTTTATATTTCTATCGCAATTACATGCTAATTTATTTATTTCCTATATCAAATCATAAATACATATATTTAAATTTATATGTGTAATATTAAAATACATAATAATATATGTTAAAATACGTAATAAATATGTAAAAATTAAAATATATTATTTCAGCTTTTTACCTTAATCATTTGAGATGTTGATAAGTCATTATAAGCTGATATATCATTGTTTTCAGTGTTAATATTCAAATCTTTTATTTCATTAATTTTTTCTTGTGTTTGTATTAAATTTTGTTTATATATAGAATTTAAATTATTTTTATCATTTTTAGTTGCCCATATTGTAATAGTTTTAAGAACATCCAAAATATCATCTTGAGACATTAAAGATGTTTTCATAATTTCAAATAGTTCATTTATATTTTGTGCTTGTTCAATTTTAGTAACAATTTCAGGTTTTATATTTAAATTATTGCATAATTTTATTTTTAATTTATTAAATTCCATATATTGTATATTATTCATTGTAACTTGTGATTTTATCTCTTTTACTTGATCATTATTAAGCTTTAATAAATTAACAATAAAATATTTTTATTAACAATAAAATATTTTATTATTGAAATATTTTTAAAAAATCTATTACATAAAATAAATTTATAGTCATATAATTTTATTTGAAAATATGAAATTTTACCTGAATGTTAACTTTAGATTCAGAAGCTACTGTAGTTGTATTTGTAGTCAATGTTGCATTTAATCGCCACAAAAATCGAGAAGTAAGTCTACTTGCAATAGTATAAACTGTTCCATTAAATTGCAACATTTTTACTGTAATATTAATTTATATAATTATGAAGAATAAAAACAATGACATATAGATTCATCACATACATACATTGATTTTATGAAAGATTTTTCTTAAGAACATTAAATAAGTTCTGACTTATATTATTTATTAAAGAGTAATTTTAAAAAATTACAAAAATTATTTTTTATAAATTATAAAAATCACACAAAATTTTTCATTATGAGGTTAAGTTTTAGTTCACTATAACCTTAATCATAGGTAAGAAAACTTCGTTATAGCGTCAACTTTCATTTTGTATTCAAGGATACAAAAATATAATTCATTTTATAATTTAATATATATTGTTGCTGTGTTAAATTTTTCTCACCTTAAAATACAATTAAAAAATCTATTTTATAAATTTATATTTACTACTTTTTTTTACTAGTACTAGATAAACGAATGATAATATAATAATGTAATAAATGTAATGAATGTATTTTCTAAATTAATAAACTAATAAACTAATTTGAAAAATTAGTTCTCATTATCAATTCCGTATATTTTATTTAAAAAAATTAATACAATATATGATAAAAAATAAAATTTATTATATATATAATATGTTTTATGTTATAATATTAATTAATTAGGTTTTTGTTTTTTTGTCTTTGTGATCAAAGTAGTGTTATATATTAATTATATACTAATTATTATTGTACAATAATTATTAAAAAATTCATATATTTTCTTAAAAAAGACTTATATCCAGATAATATTTTATCTATGACTATATTTTATTATTGAAAAGAAATAATCTAACCTATTTTGATTGTGATATATATGTCATAAAATAATAAATATGTATATGTAAAAAAAAAAATGTATGTATATAAATATATTTACTGTATATAAATTTTATTTTTATGATCTACATTCTATATTATTAAAATATTATCTTTTATAAATTTTGAATATTTAATAAAAAAATATATATATTTTTTAAATATTATCGTTTATATTCATATATTTTTTTTTAAATATAAATAGCTTTTAATATTTTTTTGTTCTAAATTTCATTATTTATAATTTGATTAGATTAATTTTAATTAATTTGATAAGATTAATATATATTATACATTAAAATATTTTTTATTTAATAATTATATTTATCAGTATTTATCAGTTTTTTTTATTAAATATATAAAATAAAAATATACTAATATTATAAAAATAAAAATATATTTAATTATATATTTAATATTATATATTTATTATATATATAATATATTATATATTTAATTTAAGAAAAATAATAAAAAAAAAATATGAAAACATAATTTGAGAAAAAAAAATATGCATCATATCTATTATGAAAAAATATATAATAATTATATATATATAAATATAACAAAATAATTTAGATAAAAAAAATATGTTTTTATCTGTTATTTCAATAGATTTTCTAATAATATTTCACAAGAAATTAAAACATTAGTAAGTAAATAAGAATATGTATATAAATATTTACTTATTTATTTATTATGAAAAAAATATTCTCAAATATATGTATAATACTTGTGATATAATATCAATTAATATTTTTTTTCATGATTTAGAAATATAACAAGATATAATATATAATTTTATTAAATATTTTTTTATTTTACTTTTCAATTCATTATTTTAATTTTGCAAATATTTATTCATTCTATATTACATTTAATATTTTGATAAAAGAATACATAATATCATATAATGTAATTTTAGAGATTATATTCACATATTTTTTTAAAAAAATAAAATCATCAAATTTTAAAAATAATTAATAATTAGGTTGAAATGATCATTAGCAAATATATAATATATAATATATAATATATATTATATTATATAATATATAATATATAAATATCTATATATGTAAATTATATAAAATTTCCAAGATTTTCTATTCTGAGTTATTCATCTTGGAAAAAAAACGCAAATAGATACTCTTATTTCTAATCCAAAAAAAAAAGGATAAGGATTTAAATGATAGATTAGCCTAATGTAATTAAAATATACAATGCCTATTATACAAATTATATTTTATAGTTATAAATTTGTATTTTATAGTTTTATAATATTTTATAGTTGGGATAAAACTTTTTAAAAATTAGATAATTCAATTTTCTATTTGTGTTCAATAGTCTAATTTTTTTGAATAATTTTAGAATAATTGAAGTATTAGTTATTTAGAGTATAATGAATATTTTTAATCTTCATTAAAAAAAACAAAGAAATAATAAATGAATATTATTTATGTGAAATATTTAAAATAACAATTATTTAAATGATATATCTTATTTGACTAAATATTATTTTAAAATATATATATACATATTTTAAAATAATTATACATTGGTTTATTTCAACAAATAAAATTATTTTTTTCAAATTACTACGTTAATTGA
This sequence comes from Apis laboriosa, assembly GCF_014066325.1. Lineage (NCBI taxonomy): Eukaryota > Metazoa > Arthropoda > Insecta > Hymenoptera > Apidae > Apis > Apis laboriosa. The sequence goes on from NW_025224966.1 coordinate 5,517,062, forward strand.
TTATCAATTAAAATAATTTGTATTTGATTACATATTATTTGAAATAATAATTCATTAATTATTTTTTGAAATAATAATTTCTTAAATAATTTTCGATTCTATCAATTATCAACTACGTCAGAAATAAAAATTTTACTCATTGTTTCACGCACACAATTAAAAAAAGTTGTGAAATTGTTTTAATAAATGAAGTGAAATAAAAAATTATTTCGAAAAAGTTTTGATTTATTTGAAAAAAACAAAAATTACTTTTTATTTCTAAAGTAAAATTAGTAAAAAAATTAAAATTAAAATAATAATAACTGTTTTTTATTCTTATTTCAAATGAAATTTATTCAAGTTTAGAAAAAAATAATTAAATGTTAAATTCTATTATAAGAAAAAATATTGAACAAGCAAAATTAATTTCATTTGTTAACTTATTTATTTGAAGAAAATTTGAATTCGAAATTTATTCCAACAATATATTTTACATAATATATCAAATTCTTTATTATATTGTACAAGTTTTCCAGGAAAAATTTTCTTTAGTTTTTTTTTTCACTTTAAAAAGAAAAACTAACTAATAACCTCTACTTTTAATAATCGTTGAAAAAGAGAAAGGAAAAGAAAGAAACAAAATTTATATAACTTCCGTTTCGGAAAAGTAACTATATAATTTTTTACGTTTACGCATATCCTGAATCACATATTTGCGTATATAAATGAAGAATTTCAAAGTTGAAATCTCGAAAAGATGTGTGCGTCATTCGTGTTATGAACAACCAATACAAACAAATAGAAAATCATTTTCGCACGTGGGTATTCGTCGGCGGGAAAAGTAGGGAAGGCGATTTTCGATTCGACGAATCGGAACTGTCGTTCATTGGTGGCCGATCGTGCAAGCGCATGGCAATATTTAAAGCGACACGAACGTGGATCACGGGGACGTTTTCCATGAGCATTGACTGACAAACAGACAAGTTTCTGCCTGCTTTCCATCAACCAACAGTCTTTGCTCGGACATTTAACGGAAAGCAAGACGAGTGTTCCAGTCCATACTGTTGTGAAACGTGATCGCTATGGTTAACAGTATTAATTCTTTGTCGTTCTCTGGCATTGGTGAGTACAATGTTATATTACTTTTTATTATTTTATTTTTAATATTGCTAGATATTTTTTTCATTCATATATTTTTCTTCATAAGACATATGAAAGTAAAAATATGATATTAAAAAAAAATGTGAAATGTTCAATATTCAATATAATTCAATATAGTCTTTGAAGAAATTTTAATAATTTAAAAGTTGTAATTGTTAATTTCCATGTTTCCATTTTTTAATATTATAAAATGGATTTAGTTTTTCTTTTTCGAAATCTATATTAAGATGATTCTATGGTATTATCATAAATATTTAAAATGATGTTTCAATCAGAATTTAAAAGAATATAATTGAGATAATATTATTAATGTTGAATAAAAAATAATTTAAAATATATATGTATATATATATTTCGCGAAAGTAGTGGTTTCATTCATCAATTATATATTTCTTTTTTTCAACACATAACATTTGAAATGATATTTTTAGATTTAATTAGAACTTAGGAGTCATTTTCAATTCTAGTTTATATGTATTTTATTGGAGCTAAGCCAATATATTCGTAACGTATTGTAAGAAATATCAAAATCAAAACAAAAAATTATGTAGAAGTTGTTTTGAAGAATAACTTTTTGAAATATTTTTTTTTTTGTAAAAATTAATATGAAATTTACTTTATAAATAACAATTTTTCTTCATATATAAAAAGTATTTTTATTTATTTTTCGAATGAAAATAATCATATTAATAATATTGAGACCATTGATTGAAAAATTAATATTATTTGTAAGATGTTGAAAATCTAAACATTTATAGGATTTCACCATGTTTATTTACATTTAAAGTATCAATTAATTTGAATATGCCATATATTTGAAAATTTCAAATCATTATAGGGTAAATGTGATTATTTTTGTATTCAAAATTTGCAATATCATCAAATTTAATTATATAAATCGAATAGTTCGTTCAAAAAAATATTTATTATCTGTAACTCTTTCAAGTAACATGAAGGTATAAAGATATTAAAAATGGACCAAGTAATAATAATGTATATCCAATTGAAGAAAGAAAATTACTTAAAGCATGTAAAAACATTTACAATTAATTTTATCTTTTCATTTAATAAAAATAATATACTCATTAATAAATAATGAAATAAAGATCTTATCTAGAAATAACATAATGGTATATCAAAAAGTTTCATTAAACATATTGACGAGAAGTTCCCATTAAACATATATCGATATTAAAATTTTATTGTTCTTGTGATATGATTTATAAATTGCATAAGATTACTTACAAAATTGTTTCATCAAGAGGTCTGTAATTTTTTTTTTTTTTTTTTTTGATAAAGAATAAATTTTGATTGACCTAATTTTATTTAATTTTATTGATGCATTCGAAATTGCCAAACGTCTCTCGATCAAAAAGTTGTGTCTCAGCGAATTCACCCAATAATAACGAAAAATATGTGTGAACGTGCTTTTTAAAAATATAGTGTCCTTTTACGTCAATTTCTCTTCATGCATATTATTATTAAACAGTAGAATGATAATCGAATTAAAAAACAATCATATTAGATGTATTGTATCTTGTGATATACCTGGTTTTCTACGTCAATGATTCAATTGTCATTTTTCTACGTCAACGACATTTTCGTACGTGTTTCGTTGATGGAAATATTATCAGAATCGTGCAAGTTTATTGACTGTTACATTACATTAAATTATAATGGCAAAAATTATAATTATTTTAATAAATTTATATATATTTTTATAATTCACTTTTATCGTTCTGTAAAGAAACTGTGAAATAATTTATCATAAAATTGAATTTTTATTATCATTATATTATTTACTATTTATATATTTTTATTACTATTATTCAAATAGAAGTATGATATATGTTAAAAATTAACACAAACGCATATACATATGTTATCATTATATTTCATTTTCTTAAAAAATCAAATTGGTTTTTGTTCATGAATTTTTATGTTAGTATAGAAAAACAATTATATACGATTATATACCCGTATAGAAGAACGATCGAATAAAACATCATGAAAATAATTATTCTCTAGGTTACGATAATTACTTCCTTTCATCTTTGTTATCGCAATTTCGGTTCGAACATTGTTTGTTTAATAAATATGTAGAATGGATCTGCATAATTTATCTTCTACAATAGTTTTATAATGGACAAAATATTAATTATTTGTTTAATTACATTTTTACCTATTATTAATGTCAGTAATCAAACGATTAACATTATTTCGTTAATTCGATTTTAAACTATATAATTGATATTTGTTTAAAGAATACACGAATAAAGGAACACATTTTTCGAATGTTCTACTTAATATCAATTCTTCGAACTAAATTAATTTATAATTCTAAATATTTAAATATTTAATATTTAAATAATTCAAACTATAATAATAATAATATTCTTTAATGTTAATATTCTTAAAATTAAATATTCTTCTAATAATAGTAATATTCTTTTTTTTTTATTTTTAATTTTATTATATATTTTCAAGTTCTTTAATTCTTATTAATACAGAAAAAATATATTTCTATATTTAAAAATAAAGAAAATTTATAAATTAGAAAAAAATTAAATAATTCTAAAAATTCTAAAAATAATTATAAATTTCTCAAAATTTTTTTCTGTGTAAATACTACAAATTATAATAATCTATAATATAAAATAATATAATAATATTATCTTAATGAAAATGAAATCTTAATTGATCATTAATGTAAATTTACGATAAACGAATGCTTATATTCATTTTCGTAACAGAGATTGAAATCATTGTTTTTACATGATTTGCAACGTGATTTATTATTACGTGATTTATTATTATTATCACAATAGAACAATTAAAGAATCTTTTAATATGGAAATCCTAATGCAATCATGTCATCCATTTTTCATTTGAAATTAAATGTTTGCGAAATAAAATTTTATATTATATTTAGACACAAGTTATAATGCAAATGATTTGTCTCGTATAGAAAAGCACGAGTAAATAGAAACTTATATGAATGGAAAAGCACGCGTGATTATGCCAACGCCCTGAGCTGATAATCTGTTCGTAATATTCTTTCGTAATAAATTCAATAATATATTTTTCCTTCATCAACCGAAATGTCAAATTTCAAGTAAAATAAAAATAATTTACAAAAAATTATTTATATACACAGAATAAACTTATAATTATTTAATATTACTTACTAATTATTTATAAAGATTGTGATTTATTAAATATATATATATATATATGTTTTCATTTCTGATATTTGGCTCGATTTCTAAGCAAAGAATCATATTATTATTTTCAATCTCTTTATGATTATTTTTATAATTTATTGTATATTAAATATAACATAATCTCATTGATTCATATATTTATCTTGATGAATTTACATAAAATGTAAATTTTATATTATTATGTTGATAAAATTATTTTGATCTATTTTAGATTATTTTTTTAATTTTTTAAAATTATAATAATATTTTTTAAATATGTAATAAATTATATATTATTCTTGCTTCTTACGGATATTTTTATAATTAAAGTTATGCCGATCTTTTGTAAAGACAAATTCAATAAACTTCACTTATCGCATTTATCATTAATTGCTGGTGTCACTATCTTGATTGTGCTAATAATAATTAAAAACGACCCTATAGAATGTCGAGAATTCTACTATAATATTTTAACTTATACAATTAACAATATAATAATGAATTACATAAATCATGTTATCATGATTCGTAAGAAAAATCAATTATTACATAATTATTATATATAATGAATAATTAATATAAATAATCAAGTAATGAAATACAATAGTACGTATATGTAATTATTAAATAAGTTTTGTGAATTTAAAAAACCAGTTAAGTTAAAAAAATTTTCAAGATCATAAAATTTTCATATAATAATAAATTGTAAGTTTATGTAATGTTATTATGAAAATGATTACTATAACAATGACATGATACATATGTACTCGATATTTTCAAGGAATATATTTATTAATCAAAAAAAAAAATAATTGTATTATTTTTAATTTCAAAACTTTGTGCATTTAATTAATTTATATCGAAAAAATAAAAAAAGTAACAAAAATTAAATTTATTATATATAAATATAAATACTTAAGTAACACCTGGTTATTCTTTTTCAGAGAATAATGGAGGCAAAGAAGGAGCTGCAGATTTCGAAAAAGCAATCAAAATGTGTGGTAAGAATTAATGTTGTATCATCTCTCATATAATGAGAATTATTTATTTTTATGAATAATTTTTTATTCTATCAACTTTTATCTTTGACTCGTTATGAATTATCAATTTCTCAAACTCAAAATTTATGAGAGAAAGTAAAATTATAAAATTAAAAGTCGATATTTTATTGGATATCGAACTATTCTTTTTGAAGATTATTATCTGCGATTACTATTTAGGATCCAAGAAGAAGACAAAATTTGTCCCATTATTTTCGCTACTTAAGAAATCTTCCAGAACCTCATAAAAGTTTAAGTATACGACTATGATCCATTGTTATATCTTGGATCCTTAAATTTGATTGTAATAGTACTTGAAATAATTTATGCAAAAATTATCGTCTGAAAACAAAATTTATATTATCTTTGTCGTTATTTCTTAAGCACTTAAGCAATAAATTAACTGTACAATGTAAATAATGGAATAATAAAATTTTTACATGCTATTGTATCTCTTTATAATATTTTTATATATAATTTTAGGGTACGGAAGATTTCACTATGGCTTTCTACTTCTCTGCGGAGCAATGTTCCTCTGTGTTGGTTGCCAAAACGGTATAAACGCATATATCTTACCATCCGCAGAATGTGATCTTAATTTGACTTCTGAACAAAAAGGTCTTCTGAACGTCTCCTTTCTCTTAGGTAAAGTATATCTATCTATTTAAGAATTTATAGAGATTTAATATAAAATTATATTATCTAAAGTAATATAAAATACAAATATTAAATACAAGCGAAGAAAAAAATGAAAAAAAAAAAATAAATTATATCTTGGAAATACAAAAACACTACTATAAGCAATTGTCTGTGCACATTTATTGCAATATGTTAGACACGTTTGATAGCACTTATTTCATTAAGAAAGTTGAGGAGCACTTTTTATATAACATCCCACTCGTAACTTGTGCGATTAAAGTTGATTAATTTTTCCCTTAGGTACAGTATCTATAAAAGATAAATTTTGTTATTGTTTAAAATATTAATAAAAAATATTATTAAAAATAAAAAAAACAATAGAAAGAAATAAGTTAAGTTAGTTATATCTTTTTAAATAATATATACAAAATTAGAAAAAATTAAGAAATAATGTAAATTAAACAAAAAAACATAAATTAAATAATAAATTATTGAAATACTTAATATTTATTCAATATTTAATATTTAAATATATTGTAATACGTATTTTTAACATATATATTATAACATATTATAACATGTATATTATAACATTTTCTTTTATTAGGAGGAGTTATAAGTTCCCTTTTCTGGGGAATATTCGCAGATGCCTACGGAAGGAGATATATTCTTCTCCTTACTTTATTAAGCGACAGTATTTTATCAATTGGAGGAAGTTTCTCTCAAAGTTTTAAAGTGCTGTTAATTTTTAGAGGTCTCAATGGATTTTTGTAAGTTATTATGCTTCGTTGCAGTCATTTTTTTATTCATGATATTATACATAATACATGAATTATTCATTTTTTTAACAATTATTTTTTTCATCTCAGTATCGGTGCTCCTGGATCTCTAGTCTATACGTATCTTGGCGAATTTCATGCACAGAAACAAAGAGCAAAAGCAATTTGTTACGTTGGATTCTTTTGGACTTTATCATGGTTAATATTACCCGGTAAACTTTTTTTTATTTTTTTATTAAAATTATCATTTTTATTTATTAAAAATTATATCAATTACATTTTATATCTTGTTTTAAAAGTTTAACGTCAAATTTATTTATCAATAACTTTCTAAATATAATTGAAAGATACATTGATAAATTTTTTATTATGATTTCACAATAATATTTAATTAAAATAAAATAATAAGCATAAAAATTACTAAAATAGTAAAGGCATTTTCAATTTCGATTTATTAGGTTTGGCTTGGATCATTATACCGCTGCCAATGTCCTTTCAATTCAACGGAATATTATATAATTCTTGGCGACTTTTCTTGGCCGTTATTGGAATACCAACGCTAATGGTAGCTTTTGTTGCAAGCAGATATCCTGAGAGCCCAAAATTTTTGGTCTCTCAAGGAAAAACGGAGGAAGCACTGACGATTTTACGAAAAATCTACGCGATAAACAGTAATTGTGACGAGGATGAATATCCAGTAAGCATATAACATATAGTAAATATTAATGATAAAAAAAAAAAAAAAAAAGAAAATGTCATCGATAAAATTTAAAAGTTATAAAATATATTAATTCATATATTTTCGATCTTGGTTAAGATTGGCTTGATACTATAAAGTATCAAACTATGAAAATAAATTTTAAATATTATTATTAATGATGTATATTTGTTCGTGCACATTACAGATAAAAATTTTATTATCTGACGATATGTTGAATATTAATAATCGTAAAACATCATTCTCCGCGTCTAGAATATTAATGGAATTATTGAAAAATATTTGGCAACAAGCACGTTCGCTTGCATCACCACCACTTTTGAAATATGCACTTCTCTGTTGGACCATTTACTTCGCAAATATGTTCGGGTAAGTTATTCATAAATCATATTTAATTCTTCTTGCAGATACAATCTTGTCATATCTTAATTAAATTCTAGTTTACTAACAACTATAACATATGTATATGAATAAAATACTTTTAATATTTTATATATAATTTTAATAATGGAAATGTGTTATATACTTTTTTTCTTTGATCAATTTATTTTATTCTATTAATATAATGTTAATTATTCTTTACAGTTATTATGGATTCGGTTTATGGTTGCCAGAATTGTTTAATCGTTTCGAAAATTATCATAAATTATTTCCGGAACAAAGTGTAAGCGTTTGTAAATTGATCCACGAGACTGATCTACAAACTATGAAAAATGTTTTAATTAATTCAACCGACGTGGATAATTGTTCTCCTAACATGGACCAAATGGTTTTTATCAATTCATTGACGATTAATGCATTTTGCTTATTGGGCAACATCATGTCCGGTTTTTTGGCAAACCGTGTTGGTCGACGAACGATTCCAGGTAACTTTAAATTGATTTAATGAAAATAAAATAATTTTTAATATTTCTATATATTAATATATTTCAATATTTCTTTTTGTAGTAACAACCATGTTGTTAGCTGGTATTTTCGGTTTTGCGATATATTTTGTCCAATCTTCCCTGCAAATTCTCATGGTGAGCTGCATGTTCTCATTGATGATAGGCACAGCGAATTTCGTCATTAGCAGTATAGTAGTTGACATATTTCCAACGCATGTAGGCGCTGTTGCGATTTGTATGATGACCTGTTTCGGAAGAATCGGCGCCATAGCTAGTAATTTAACTTTTGGAATGTTGCTCGACATCAGTTGCGAGGTGCCAATATTTTTAGTTGGTAGCATAGTGATCCGTAAGTTTTTTTTTAATTATTTTATTATTTTATTCGTTAATGTTGATAATAAATAGTGGAAAATAAAATTTTTTTGTTGCATTCGATGTATAATCTTTTAAGTTTTTAAAACTTTAATGCACTTATTTTATATTCATGAAAAATGGTAATTCAACAAAATTAATTATTTAATTCGATTAATTTTCAGTTGGAGGATTATTAGGACTGCTTCTCTCAAAGAAAAGAAGTTGAATATTTTCTGGTAGGAGAACGGAAGAAACAAGAATAGAGATTACGCTTATTACAACGTATGACATTTAATCATTCCATATTTTATTATTATTAATAAATTATATCATTCAAAAAGTCAGTATTTTTATAAACATCAATGAAAGACAGTTTATATAAAAAAATAAATAATGGTTATTTTATGGAAGGTAACATTGAATTGTCTTTCCTTGAATTCATATAGAATTTCACAATTTATGTACATGAACATTATTTACATATATATTTAAATAACTATGTGAATTAGATCATATGAATAGTATTTTAATTCAATTCATTATTAAGTATTAGATAATGCATAAATATATTTATGATTATATTATCGAATATATTACGATTATATTATTTGTTAGTATTATATTATATTATATATGTGTTATTAATCATTTATCATGATCATTTCTTTATAAGAAATATAAAAATTATTTTATTAAAAATTTTAAATTTATAAATGTTTTAAAAGTTTACAATTGTTCGAATTGAAAAAAATGAAAATTATTTATTTAAAAAATTAGATATTAATTTATAAATTTTAATTAAATGTCAGTTTTATAATTTAACAAATTTTATTTTTATAAATTTATAATAAAATTTTTTTAGTATATCTAATAGGAATTTAAAATTCTTGTTTAAATCTAAATTTTTAAATTCAAAATTTTCGTTATAAGAAATTTATAATTATTTTCTAAAACCTATTTGTTTTATAAATGAAACATTATTGTACGTATGCGTGATATGGATGCATAAATCAGATATGTAAAATATTTTTTGATCGTGTAAATATGAATGTATTGTATGAATAAATGAAAAATTCAAATTATACATACAAAAGAATAAAAAATTTTTTAAAAAAATTATTTTTTGTTGTCTTTATATTATTCTTCCAATTTTCCTATATACTTATGATATATTTATATATTCACAAAATAAAAAAAATAATGTTTTATTCCTAAGAAAAAATTTTAATATATATTATTGTTATTATATTGTTTTCAATCGTTGAAAGGTAAAGTAAGTAACGAAGTCACGTAAAAATTTGCAGCTTCATATATTTCTTTCTTTTGTAAAAATGAAAGGCGAGAACTTTGTAGCATTTCGGTATACATAATCGTCGCCATAAGTATGATTATTCTGCCCAGTACTAAATACAATTATATATTGAAAATAGCATTAATACGAGTTCTCAGAAGAGGTGACTATAATATCATTGTTTATATTTTTTACATTGTCGCTCTTAATCAATATTTTTATTACTCTTTATTACATATCTACTAATTATAGTTCTTGTTACTATCTCTTTTATTTGTAAGTAATAATAATAACATTGCTGGTCATCGGCGCAATCGTATATCTATACAGAATGTTCTAAAATAAGTAGTTTGCATTAAACTGAAATGATTTCTTCTAGAAAAAAATAATATGTAGTGAAATTTTTCACATAGTGAAACAATTTTTATTACCTCTTATAAAATTTTGAGATAATTTGTGAAGAAATCATTTTTTTTATATGCAATACTGCATATTTTAGAACACTTTTTATTACTTTTTTACATTTACATTTAAACGCTTCATAAATGTTCAAGACGCATTTGTCGTATCTATATACAATATTTATATCACTTGATCGATCTTTCCATTGATTAAAGGAAAATTGTAAAATGTTCATAATTTCGTGATTTTTAAAAATTTTATATATATATTAAAGACACTTTATTCTATTATGATTTTTTCGGATTTTCAATTCCGTTAAAATGTTTCAAAAACATTAAATTGCCATTAAAAATGTAATGCGTCGTAATCTATGTCATTTGCCTCAATATCAATAAGTTTGCGATGTATCATTTTAAATAATACTTTATGTTCTTTTTAACAATCTGTTAAATATTTCTTTTACACAGACAACAAATATATGGAAATATATGTACATTATGCTTTTTACATCGTAGCATTAAGTAAGACACATTGAAATTATTTAGTAAAAACCTTGAAATTTCATTCCATAAAAGTTGCAAAATTCTATATTTTTATCGATAATAATATTTTCAATAATCTTGGTTCAATTCATCAATTAAAATCTTCATCATTCAAGGTTTTTTAATTAAATGTTAGTTAATTATTTGGACCTACTGTTATTTCTTATTTACATTATGTATTATACATCTTATCTTAATTATAATAGAATTATCGCAATGAGATTCGTGAAGCAAAAAATTATTGATAAAGCAAAGCAAAATTATTTACAAAATCTTTTTTCTCCTTATCAAATGCATGTTTTTATTCGAAAAATCACTCAAGAATTATCTTTCAATTGTTAATTTTTTTACGTAATTAATTTTTAATCTAAATTAAATTTGAAGAGTCTTTTTAAAAATAGAAATTTTTTAAAATATTAGATTTCTTGCAGATTTGCAAATTTTTCATATAATATAATAAAATAAAAATATAATACATAATTATTAATTTAAATAATTTCTATAAATTATTACTGTATTGCTTTGAATAATTATTTTGATTAAATATATATAAAATTTTAATTGTGAAATTTAACATTAATTATTCATTATTTTCCAGAGATTCTTCCAAATAATTTATTTTTTTAATTAAAATCAGTGATCACATTTATATATGAGCAGATATCCTAATATTTAAATAGGGATATCTGTTTCCGAAATTATTATATATTGACTAGAAAGACGCTATTGTATTGCTAATTTTAAGAAAATTTTTTAAGTTCTGAAAATTTATTAAAAAAAAATTTTGCATTATTATTGTGATAGTGACTTTAATTATGAAAAAGACTTTATTCGTTGTAGCTATTTCTTTCGAAATAAAAGACTTCTCGTGTAAGGCACTAGAATTATTGTATGACCGACTTTATTAAGAAAAGAAAAGAGCATAAAGCTCATTTAAATTTGTATTGTTAATGTGTATTGTTAATATGTATTAGTTGCAGTATTAATTGCTGTAATATTTACTGCTCGAAACGATCAAAAAATTACATTATATCAAAAAATGTATTCTATTCAAGTAATATAAATACTATTCATTTTTTAGTTATTAAAAATGTAAAAAAGAATTATTTATATAATTTTAATTTATTAAAAATTATTAATCATTAATTTCTTAATCATTTCGAACAGTGAAATGTAAAATTTGTATTTTCTAAATATGTTATCAAAGATTTTTAAATTTTGACAGAACTTCTATCAGATGGTTGCATAAAATCTAATATGATTCATTTTTCGAACACTTTGCTTAATTTTCAGCGCTATTTTGTAATTTTTAATTATTATTAAGCAGGAAGACAAAGAATAGTACTTTGCCTTGCATGAAAATTATTCGCTAAAGCAAAGAGTAAACAGCAATATTCAATATTTATTTTTAGATTTTGCAATATCATCGAAAAGACGCAAAGTGCTTTTAATAATTATTAATCGTTGCACTATGCGTATTACATTATTAATAATTTCTTGCTCTAACTGTAAGTGGCTAGAAAGGCACTATATTTCACAGATAATTCCTGCGGATAAATGAAGAACTTCCATCTTTTGAATACAGAGAATATTTATTTTGAAATCTTGGTACAATGAAAAACAGGATAATTTTCTTATTTTTTATTATTAATCAAATGGATTATTAAATAATGTATAATGTATCTCTAAAATTCAATTTTTTAATTATATTTTTTCTTTTTTTACCTTTTTCTTTCTTTGAATTTATCCCATTTGTTCACTGCATCATTTTTGGCCCACTATGCATGTCTGCCTTTGAGAAAAATTACATACTATTTACATATTTGTATAATTGTACAACTGCAACTACTTATAAAATATTCCTTTATTTTTATTTTGAATCATTATATAGTATTATACAAATCAATTTATTAATATTTTAATAGTTATTATTTAATTGAAATATTAAAATTTCTTTCTAATATTTCGATTTTCTTCAAACATGAAATAAATTGATCAAATATGAATAGCATGGCAGTTAATTTTAAAATTTTATAGTTCACATCAAAATACACTATCTTACTTGTTAATTAAATATTTATTAATGTTTTATTAAATTCATGTATTGCTTTATGTAGATTACAAAGCTACGAGGAACTTCATAAGTACATTTTATGTAAAACTTGAATTTAATAAATTAAAATTGTTAAACAATAAAAAATCTCATTATTTAAAAAATTTTTAAAACTTTATAATACAAAAAATTTTTAAAGGACACAAAATATATGATTTGTAAAAGAAATTTAACTAAAAGAAAAATTTTAATAAAAATAAAAATCAAAAATATCAAGTTTAAAAATTTGAAATTTGAATTCCAATTGATGTATATGAATTTTTAATATAATATATATGAGTCACGTTTCAATATTCATGAAAATATATAAACCACAATATGCAATGGCTGCTAGAAGTTTCCAATTACAGTATAATATTATTACATTATTGAAATAATTAATTTTTAAAAAATAAAATAATAAACATAATAGTATAACTTATAAAATAACTTATAAAACTCGTATTATCAAATTTTTCATGAAAGGAATTTTATTATTAATAATAAAAATTTTATTATTACTTTTTTTAAAATAGATTTATAGTTTGGCTGGAAACTTTTGGCACCAATTTGAATTCATGATATAACTCAATAATTGATTTGGTAAAATAAAATTTTAACATTAATATGATACATAATTGATATAAAAATTAATTCCGAAAAAATAATAAAATTTATATATTAAACAAAAAAAAAAAAATAATATGATGTATGTATATGTCCTCAAAATTTCAATACTTACGAAATTAGTTGAATGCCACTCGTTGAATCTACCGATGATAGATAACCAAACATAATTTTCATAACACTAACACTAACCTCATTATATTTTGTTATGTAAATATATGATCAGCTGATTCCGCGAAAAGGAATACGAAAGAGATGTTAAATATAAAACAAAACAGAACAGAACAGAATGAAGATAATATAATAAAAACGAAGATATAATAAAAGAAAAATTTCTTGTAAAGTCATTTTGAAACTATCTTATCATTGTAATGCATCACTGTAACTATATAAAATATTTCAAATTTTATTTGTTTTAAAGAAGTATAATTTTTAAATATGCTCAGTATATTTAAAAATACTTAACATCGTTCATGCAGCTAAATTAATTTATCCAAAAAAATACGTTTAAACGATTGTCTTATTCAAGATGTTATTTTATATAATATATAATAAACAATTTTTATACAAAATATTTATTAGCAACAAGTGAAAAATGAATGATGTGAAATGAGATTATTTTTGAAGAACAATCGATTTTTCATTAAATCGAGATATAGGTATCAAAGGATTCTACTTTTTTCTTTTTTTATATATAAACTAATCATTTTATTTGTTCTGAGAAGAGTACGAATAAATATTTCGTCCGTCGAAATGTTTTTTCTTTTTAACAATTGTCAATTAATTTTAACAAGACTATGATTAAGACCGGGTCTAGCAAAGTTTAAATTTGCATACGTTTAATTACAAAATATCGTTAAGTACACCGTTAGCTATACATCCTTTCTGGTATGTTTATGGAAACTGTGTCTCGGTAATAATTATGAACAGACATAACCAAATTTTTTGTCTTCGCCTGTCATAACAAAAAAAAATTTCACGAATTATACGTAGAATGTCTGTTTTCTGATTTGCAAAAATGAAGATTATATAATTCAAAAATAAGTAAACTTATTTTTAATCAAATTTTTACGAAAGGAAATAAAATATTTATACAAATTATATGGATCGTCGTGTTGCGCTCCGCGTTTACGAAGATCATTTCGAAAAATCGTTTTCAGACTGACCACACGCGTTTGGTTCAATTCCAGCGATGAGCCAACCTCGACTATAACAGCAAGTTAGAAAAAAAAATTATAAAAAGCAACGTAGCTGTCCGAAATAGACGACTTTTCGACAAAAAATTTTTTTTGTCGTTATTTTCATCAGCGATTCTTAGACCAATATATGTTACGATTATATATAAAGCGTTCCAAGAATACATTTCCATAATTACAATCGTTTCAAAAGTATTTTCGAGGTTAACATTGTTTATTTAAACGATACTTTGTAAAACGATGTTATAGATATCATGTAATTCTAAGAGTGCCAACTTTCTAACCTCATATATAGATCTAAGAATCACTACTCACCATTGCAATAGATATAACTAGCTACCTATAAACATTTTTGTATACATATGTATACACATTAATATATAACATTTAAGCGACAATATACGCATCACAATATATCGTTCGGCGTGTCACATGAATCGTATCGCAATAGATTACAATCCATGTTTCTGCTTTTATATCGATAAAAGCGGTTATACAAAAAAAAAAAAAAAAAAAAAAAAAAAAAAAAAAAAAAAAAAAAAAAAAAAAAAAAATAACTAATAGCTCGAAAAAAACTATTCGATCAGTCAATTGTGTTTTATAGATGCTTGTATTGCGTATGCGTATGGATGAATACGTATGACTGGTGGTACATGTTACATCGTATGCACGTATAACATCATCGTTCCGAACTGTACATGCATTTTTTTCTCTCATAATAGTCACATTTTTTACTTTTGCGCAAACCGCTAACTTGCATAATGTGTTCCTTTCTTTCACGTTAATACATGTATTTGGATTTGGAGGCAGATCTTAATGAAGACTTTCGCGATAAAATTTGTAAAATTCCACTCACTTATATTAATTTCGTCATATCTTTCAAAACTGTACAAAATTAACCGAGAAAACAGTACTTGTATATAAATTCAACATTTCTTCTAGATTCAAGTCTATGGACTATTGTTTATTAAGCATGTGTTTGTTTCTTTGCATACATTATACACATTTTTAACAAATTGATTGCTTTTCTTTTATCGTCGGTGCTTCATAAACGCGTTCGAAAAAAAGGAAGGAAAAAGAGACCTGGTTCGAACTTTTATCACAGTATCGTATTACTGTAGTACGAAGCTCTCGGGCATTTTGGTGCGAAACATAGCTGGCACGCGGAAATTCTCTCATTTTCTCTCACTTTTCTTAGATACACGCACACATGCATTCGTTCTATCACTCGTGCATTGCACCACAAAGGAAGCTGGGAAGGCACAGTGTATGTACATATACTTATGTACAGCACCGAACGGCGATCGGAGACAACTATAGTAAATGTGGTACACGACATTTGAATGTTCATGAAAAATCATTATAAGATTATTATAATTCAATGTTGAAATACCGACTTACAGCATACAAAATTAAAGAATTTGAGAAAAGTTTTGTAAGTTTCTCATAATTGCAACATCGAATAGTAAAAATCTTCGACAGAATTTAATTAGATAGATAATAAACTGACGAATATCTAAATCGAGCAAATTTTTTTATATCTTTCAACTAACAAATCTTTCCTCGTATTTGATTAAATTCAATGTAAAAGCAGGAAATTTATATTACAAATATTATTATTTTAATCATTAAAGTAAAAGTCTTTTTAAAGATAACATAAAAACACTAAGTACTTCCTTTGATTCTGTTGGCAGTGTTCTCGTTTCTTGATAATTTAAATGGATTTTTAATCCATGTAACCAACGAGTTTTTCATATTCTCAAACACCATTGACTAGACCTTACCGGAAGCCCAAGTTTCTGCTTCCTTGCAGTACAATGATTAATCATAAACGAGGACATGGCCAGACAGTACAGACATTAAACTTATGATCAATACCATAAAAAAAGAGCGACATTGATCAATTTTACTCTCGCACTTTCCATGATTTCAGTTAATATTGTTTATATTATAATATTCTTAATGCAAGACACATTAACATCAAGCTTAAAAACATTAAATATCACTGACTAGACCTAGCGGAAATTACCGCTTCACTTTTTATGAAATCTCATTTAACATTATCAAGAAAGTACAACAATATTATTGACCAATCAAAAAGAATATGCAATATAATCAAGTTTTAGGATAAATGAAAATCGAGTACCACGTATACTATGTGTCTTCCGTTCATAGGCACAAGAATATAAAACGCTTTTGTCAAATGATTCTCGTTTTTCTGTTAATAAAACGACGCTGTTCCTGGATGTATGGTGGCGTACTTTGGTAAGACTGCTGGCGGCGATCCACGTCGTATGAGTATCCGTTGGCAGCCTTTAGGACGGAGCTTCGTCGCTGCTGCGTCAGTTTCACAGATCGGTCCTCTTGGAGGACGACGAGGAGGAAGAAGAGGCGCAAACGGACGAGACTGTGTACCTTCATAATGAGTTGTAGGGATCACCTGCATGGTGCTAGGAGTACTTCGAGCCAACATGGACAAGAGGTGACTTCCTGTCTTGAGTACTTGGGTCCCCAGCCTTTGGCGAAGCTGATACGGACGGAGTTGATATCAACAGGACCAGAGGCAAAGCCTGAAGCCTGATTGCTTGTTCTTGTGGTACCATTACCATATGGAAGCTGTAGAATTTTGGTACGATCAAAGATATTCAGACAAAAGCCTGGAGGCACACGATAGACAAGTAGTGTTCTAGACTCTGGATCATCCAGAGTAGGTGAATTCACAAAGATTGGGCTCTCAGATCTGTTATATGCCCACACACCATCTGCTTCTTGACTAAGCATTAAACCTACAAATAAGTAATTGATATTTTTTATCTTCAATAATATTTTTTCTTTGATAATTTTATGTTCATTAATTTTATTGATAATGTAAATAAATCTCATTAAATTATTTCATATTTTTACTAGAATATATTTCTACTATATGAAAAAAATCTTACCAAGACCAATTTTGCTTCTTGTTCTTTGGACTGCAGGTGGTGCAACATGATTTTTAGCCAATGTTGCTAAGCAAAGGCCATCACCATCATGGAGGGAATCAAAAACATTTACTGTTGAAGGTTCTACAGGATACAGACGACCTACTCTACCACCCAATTCCCAATATGCTAATGTACACCATTCTTTTTGTCCTGTTTCACCTGCAATATATAAATATTATTTTAAATTACAATTATTATCATTATCATAATTCTTAATAAATATTATATGAAATACAAGTAACAAAACTTGAAATACACCATCTTCTTAATTTTATCTTTTTTAGAATTTATTAAGAATAAAATGTTACAAATTGTATGATTGTAAACTTCTTTTATGATATGGCAAATCAAGTGCATTTGCATAATATAGTATATATATGGCATAAAGATATAATTTTAATAATAACGATTATTTTTTTTTTAATTCCTTTTTATAGAAAGAAAGAACTTAAATTCAACGACTATAAGCTTGTTAATTGAAAGTTCTCGATAGCGTGGGCATCAAAGAATTTAATCTGCCGTTTTTATGAAGAACTTCCATGAAACGCGATACAGACATGTCTCGAAACAAGATGAGATCTGTCATTAACGAGAAGTCTTTCTTTCTCAGTAAAAGTGTTCACTCGGTGAGAGGCTGCGGGCGTACAAGCGGTATCATAAAGGACTTGTCGCCGGAAAGTCCCACGCGTCTCGCCAACCGTGGGGAAGACGACGGCGCCAGATTCGAGAGTAGACAAGAGAGTAGACGGAGAAAGGAAAAAGAATCTGCTACGACGCAGAAAATGAAAAGTTACATATATTTAGGATATAATGAAAGATAATATTTTCAATTTGTCAAAATGATAAAATTTTCTAACAAAGTAATAAACAATACTATAATTTTAAAAAAAATACAAAAATAAGATTTTTTCAGATAAAAAGTATCTTTTGATAAAAATATCTTTTTGATTTTCAGATACTATAATAGAAACAAAGTATAAGAAAAAAAAATTAATTAATTCGTTGCAATAATGAAAAATATTTTCATGATATCTTCCTTAATAAAAATACTAATTTATTTTTTATATATACAAGAAATAAAAATTATTGCAAAGAATATATCGAGTGCTAATATTCGATTTACCTAATATAAAAATTTAGTAAATCATAAATTATTCAACTAGTATCTTTTCTTCGTTTTAACCGATGATTAATAACACCGGTCAACATTCATGTGATATAGAGTATTCTGGAGCAGATAAAACGTATTACAGGTGGACTTGATTGGCGCCGTTTTATCAGACAGTCTTAAAAAGGAACATCGAAAACGCTTTTAAATATGCAAAACACAGACGGAGGATAAACGACTTGACCAATAAATCGATCGTAACTTTTTGCTATAATTAACGTGTCGCCACGACATTGGCGTCCGAACCTACCCTAACCTGTTCCCGATCAAAACGTGTTTACGCCATCTTTTAACAGATTCGTGAACTTCAACTTATTGCTAACTTCTCAGCAGTAGGTAATATTTCGCATAATTGTTACTGCAAAATTTCAATTGAATTTAGCAATTTTCCGTCATTTCGGAATAAATTTGAATCAATGTTTAATGAAATAAGAATTTATACAAGACGATGAAAAGCAAATGAAATTTTAAAAATGAAGATAACGATAGATGGTAGGCCATATAGAGTTCGAGAAACTGATCATTTCAGCAGAGGCTGAATTTAGAGGTTAAGAGTCAGGAAGAAGAGATGTGAAATACGGGTGTGTCGAAGAGTACGTTCTAGCGTGTGCGCAAGGGGAAAGAGACAGAGCGGGGCTCCTGCTTCTACCAGATAAAAATAGATATTACGAGTTTACCGCGGCGCCAAGATTGCGGGGTATCGCGACGATTACGTCATCGGTAGTAGCGCGAGTGGTTGGAGCAAGGACGCTTGTCGCGTCGGTCGCCGCCGCCGTCGCCGTCGTCGTCGTGGTCGTCGTCGTTGTCGTGACGAACCACGAATTTTCGTGTCTATCTATGATCATCTATAACCAGCCGTTTTCGATAAACTCGTGGCTCGCCCCATTCAATCATGGCGTTTCGATTGCAAATGGACGCATGTGCCGCCAAATATACACGGTCATTTTCATCAAATATTATTCAAGTTTGAGAGATTTGATTTCTTTCTTCTTCTTTTTTTGAATATAGCTCGATATCAGATGAAATTTTTTATTCTCTTAAAATAAATGTTCGATCAAAATTTGTAGGTTAAATGCTTTTAAATAAAAGTAAAGTAACGAATAAAGATGGAAAAAACTCTATTTAATTAAATAGATGAATTATTACTTAGTAAATTTTATTATTCATAAAATTTTAATATAACATCCTATTTTAAAATTGTATGCTAACATAGATGATATGGAAATTATACAAATTTATTCGCAGAGGCCAAAGACTCTGATGTCTGAATAGATCAATTGTACTTGTTATGTTAATTACAAATTATAAAATTGTTTTATAATATATGGTAAGATATATTAAATAAGTATATTATGATAAATAATAATAATATAATATCCTATTACATTCTTCAATATCAAGTTGTTATCAAATTGTTTTTTTAATATTTTTTTCTTCTATGTACAATACGATTAGATTTATCAATTATTGACAATTATAGATTTTCACGAATAAGATATTCGATATTAATCAATTTTAAATGTATAAAATCTTTCAATCATCTACTAACTAAATGCTATATTGTCAAATAGCAATCTACATCAATTTATAGGTTAAAACTAACCAAATATAACATGATTGGCGTTTTGTCGATTGTTTTACTATAAAATGGCAGATTGTTTATCAAAGCGTATAATAGATCAAAATAGAATTCGTGCTTTTCTTAAACGTGTTTAAATTTGATGAAATTGCGATAAAAATTGTTTATGATTAAATTGTTTATGCAAATTCGTATTCTTATAAATGTAATTAAAAAAAATTAAAATAAAAATTTAGTCACTTTGCAAATATTACATTTTTTTTTAATAAAATTTTTCAAAAAATAAAAATTTCTAATTAAGAAATAAATTGTACTTTAATTATGAAAATTAAATGTTTTATTAAAGATTCAATTATTTCGTTTATAATTTAATGAATACCGTTATATCACAATATTAATAAATGCTGTTCGCTCATTTTATATTTATATATAAATAATTCAACAACCATTCAACATTGCTTACCATTATTAAGCTTCGCATGTTCAGACTAGCTTTATCGATCACCAACGATACTATGAACTTCAGTAGAAATAAAAGACGAGTAAAAAAGTATTCTTATTATGTAGTAGATTTAATCGATATTTTCAGATTTTCAGCAAATATTAATCATAAACAATCGTTTATGACTTTTAAAAAAAAAATCATAAGATAGTTTATGTTACGTGTTGATCTGATACATGGTAATTGAAGTAAACTACCATAACCTCTTCAAATTCTTTCATCGTGTTTGCAATAAAGTTATATCCTTCTAGTGTGATGTATGATGAATGGACACTTAATCACACTGACATCTTGGAAAGAACAGCATACTGACATTGCAACTTTCTCACGTAGCTAAATATTTTTGTGTTTTATGTGTGCTTTAACTCTTTTAAAACGAATTTTTTCAAACTTTGGTACTTGTATGTTAAGTTGTACTTGATATTCAATGCAAATAAAGTGAAACATATAAATTTTGATGAAATTAATTTAACTTGCATTATATAATGAAACATATACTTCTATATTTTTCAATGTTAATTAAATACTTTTTATAATAAATTTAATACTTTTTATAATAATTCAATAAAAAGATATATTTAAAATTTTTTGAATTAAATTATTGAATTAAATTATTGAATTATTGAATAAACTATTGAATTAAATTAGAAAATTCAATAGAATGCAATATATTAAAATATAACGTCATCATTGAATAAGTCAACACAAATATAGTTTATAATTGTTATAAATATCTTTATATTGTTAAAATAAATAAAAAATAAATTGTTGCTTTTTTCTCAATTTTTTTTTTTAATAATTCACGTGTGGTTGTCAACAAAACGTTTGCCTAACAAAATTACGGTTTAATGAGCTCGAGCAAAGGATTACGTACTCGAGCATTCGCATACGTCTCATGCGAGCAACTCTGGAAAATTGAAAGCAAATTGAGCCCTGTAATAAAGTAATTCTGCCCGGTACTCTGAAGATCACGATAAAAGAGCAATTGTGGAATTCGCTGCAGCTTGCAGTTAACTGTCCTCGTTTGTATACCCGTCCTGTATTATTTCATGTCTTCCAACCAGATTATACGTCTAGCAATTTTATTCGAAGGACCGTCCTCCTCCTTCGACTAAATGGCGACTCATCACTCGTCAACCGTGTTCGACTTAACCGTATTTCTGAATTTAATAACATTTCTTTTATGAATATTTCTTTTCTGAAAAATAATAGTGATGAATCTTTTTGATAAATTTAGTGAAATTTTGACTTGTATGTATCATATCAAGCATTCACTTGTCTTATTACTTACTATCAATAATTTTATCCAAATTCATCTTAATTTATAAAATTCTAATGGAATAAACGAAATCAATTAATCATAATTTCATAATATTACTTAGAAACGAATTATAAATAGTAATTTATTCAATAATTGAACAGAATTAACAGAAAAAAAATTCATGACATTACGGTTTCATGGCCTCACGAAGTACTAAATACACTAGCCTCCTTTCGTGATGCCATTTGCCAGACGATTCGCAACGCGCGATTCATAATCAATCGACCATCGAGCGATTCGAGACCTCTCCAGTATGGGTGCAGAAAATTTTTCTAACGGTTCAGGAAATCGTGGATCCCCGAGAATCTGTTCTACAATAGCATACCAATTATTCGCACCAAAGTGCGTGAAAACGTCAATAAGGGAAAAAAACAACGTGTCTCGAGATACTATTACGATATGATTTCAAAATCTGCATTCATAATCGCCCAAGTTGAAATTCTCACGAGGATTGCAAACTATTTTTCGAGGTGTGCATGATTATTTTTAATTATTTCCATAGAAAACTCTTTGTCATAAAAACTTCCAGTATAATAATTCTGATGTTAAAATCTAAGAACCTCTAATTCATCTTCAACAGATATTAATCCCATTTATAATTTTCATTATTGCAGAAAGGCATCGATATCTAAAGAAACTGCGTATGTAAGCGGAGCCATATAAATCTTCTTCGCGAAACGAAGAAAAGGGGAAAACGTAGGGATGATGGATGGTTTTTAGCGCAATTAAGAGCATGTGATCCACGCCCGACCATTTTCAATAGTCGAGCCACTTCTGGTCCGGGAGTCTTCCGATTCGAGGGTGTCGTCGCGAGGGGATAAATTGAAATGGTATAAAAAGCACGTATCGCGCGAGAATTCGCAGAAACGACCGGCCATAAATCATTTGTATACGAGTGGAAGATTCGTAGGGGGTAAATAACGACTGCTAATAAATTCTCCGGCGGCGAAGGGAGAGGAGGAAGAAGGGCGCAAAGAAGGAAGCACGTGGCGGGATCGAAATTAGTTTGGTTCCGCGAGGAAATCCTTGCCAGAAGTCGACGAGTTGAACGCGATTACACACTTATGGATGCGGGGAATCTTTCCTTTACTAGCGAAAAATTCGTTGACTAAAATTGGGCAATCTTCCAACACTTTATATCAACGATTGCCAGGCAATCGAAAACAATATTTTAATTATGATCTCTTGAATTTTTGAAATGTGTACCTCTTTGCGCGATACAAGTGAGTATAAACATCATGAGTATAAAATACTGAAAAGAATTTTTTTTTTTTTTTTTTTTAGAATAAAAATTTACAATGATGAAATTCTTTTTTAATAACTATTACTTATTAAGAGATTATATTCTATATTCTAGTAATTTTTTCCTTCAAAAAAATATATAATAATATAATATGAATTCAATAATCATTATTTAATCAGTTCGTCGTTGCAAAAAGAAGCAAAAGTAAACAGTTCATATAAAAAATTCGTCACTATCTGCAATTACGAAATATACGAGAAAATTTTAAACATCTGTTTTAATCGATATACCACACATAAAGCTGTTCGGTGAAACTAATCAAACTGAGCTTCTTTAATTCTTGGGTCTCGAGTTTTCTACGATTAATAATTATCTGTTTGTATCGATCGGCGTATCCACATCGTCCTTCTGATGAAATCACAGATTTACAGATGATGTTTTCACCTGATAAAGCTAATCGCTGTCGTCTGAGATAGTGTGCATCATTGAGTTTATCGTGGAATATTTCGAAATTCTCACGACCTACAGAAACAGCCTTGACGATAAATCCGTATTAAAAGATGCCATACTTCTTAATCTATTGCAATGATTCTATCTTTTAGATTTGCTATCATTCGAAATACTCTAGATTTAGTATTTAAACAAAACAAATTATTTCTCTTTAATAAATTTCTTCAATTCTTTAATTTCATATGTGCGTTTAAGATTCTTTTACTTTTAATAAAAAAAAAAAAAATGTATCATATTTTGCATACTTTTTTTTGTGATTATTTTTCAAAAAAAGTTAAATTTGATTCGAGATATTGATAATTGATAATTTTACTAATTAATGAATAATATCGACATTAAATTAAGTGCGATAATCAAGTATATTCTTTTTAATTGGCATTTATGAATGGTGTTTAAGAAATATCCTATACTTGCGAATGATAGTACAAGTAGAAAATATCAAAACTAATCAGACGTCGAGATAAAAATTTTAATTACAATCTTTAATTTTTTTTCATTTCAATCGATATTCATTTATATCAACTTTCTATCTAAATTGTATATCTAAATTTAAAATAATCTACTGTTATCAAACAATACTCAAATCAGTCAAAATAATCATTAAGTTTTTAAATTATGAAATAAAATTAGAAATTGAAATAAAATTAGTAATAAAATGTTCTTCTAAATACAGTTAATCCCTGTGGCGATTTAGAGAATTAAGTAGATAATGCCGTTATGGTCAGACCTCAACTGTTCGTCTTCCAAGAAAGAGAATACTTAAAGTTCTCATATTGCATACAATTTTAATCACACATTTCATCATTTTCAATCTCTTTTTTTCTTATTATTATCAATTAATTTTTTACAAAATCCTCTTTTTCCTACTCCGTTTATTTTCAAGCACAAAAAAATATACATACAAATTAGGAATTCGCTTTTACCTTATTCAACCTTATTTCAAATCCTCATTTTAAATTCTACTCCATTCTATACTCTCTGTCCTCGACACGTTCGTTACGAATACAACAACGACGAAGAGAGAAAAGAAAAAAGAGAAGATATGGTAGTTTGTACTTTCTTGTAATTCCCTGGTCGATCGTGAATGAGACTCGGTGCGAGAATCGAGCGTGAAACCATGTGACGAGAAGTGTGCGCAACGCGTCGAGTGCCAATGTGTTTTCCCAGTTGGGTCAAACACCCTGAGCTCTTAGATAAGGTTCCCAACCTTGGCACGGCCAAGCCGGCTAACTACGTTACGTATGTAGGTGCACCCGCGATAGAGAAGGCGCGTGTACGCACGCACGATGCACACGGTGCGTGCGATCGCGGTGCGTAGTCGGCGCACGCGCCGCTATCAGGAACGAAAGAATCGCGAGAATGCGAAAGAAAATAGCATTACTGGCCTGCTGATATATAATTGTTATTAATAGTGGTGGTGTGTTGTTTCAAGCGATAACGCGTATCGTAAATACACGAGAGGCATCTCTTTCCGCTCGAAATTCTCTCTTGAAATTGAGCGTTTGAGGTTAGGATTTTAACTTTTCTCCGGCCTGATTTTTTTTTCCCTTAAGATTCACGAGCGAGATGGATCGAGATTTCGCGATGTTTGGAGGAAATTAGGAAAGTTATTCTCCATTATAATAATCGTAGAAATGGTGTTTTTAATATTCCTAGAAAATCCCTAGTATCTCTAGTACGAGATCTTAAAGGCGGTAAATTTGAAACGATTATTTACATTGGCAATTATGATCTGATTATCTATATTGGCAAGAGAAATTAGTTTCAAAAAATAACGAGAACTTAAAATAAAGCGCGAATCACACGATAGAATTCGAAATATCAAATAAGAAGTAATAATTCGAATGTCTTCAAACGTCTGTCCAAATTCGAAACTCTTTCGTTTTAATTATTGTATAAATACTTATTAAATCACAAAAAAATGTCATTCTCACCTCGGTTTAAACTTGCAAGAAAAATAATTCTCCTCTCAAACGAACCGATCGTTAAATTCCAATTATCAAGAGTAAAACTTTCTTTCTTTCCTTTTTTATCTTTAATATCCGTGAAAAGATCTCGCAGGACCATTCCAGCGTGACGTATGGCAGTGCAGCTGGAACAAGAGTGCGGCAGAAGGCAGAAAGGCGCACGCACATGTGGTCGGTCGCGTGGTAGTAAAGGTAAAGCAGTAAAGGCAGTGGCCGTGTCGCCTATATATGTATATCGGCGTCAGACATGACCCTTGTCCTTCAAACGGCCTTTCTACGACCGTGCGCCTCGGTGTAGGTATACCATACGTGTCGCATACCTAACGACACGCGTAGCGCACGAGAAAGCCGGCCACCGACGGTAAACTTCTGATTGTTTGCCTTTCGATCTACGTGCCTGTTTGCCGGCTCTGCGCCTCTATACAGGCTGTATCAAAAACTGTGGAGATATTCCATGTTCTATTATCGCGAAGTTTTCATCAATATTTGAAATGAGAGTTTTTCCTCAAGATTTTTTTTTTTTTTCAATTTAAATTAGATACGATAAGATGACGTGTTGGAAGTGTTGGATTATTTGGTATATCTTTTTTGTTGAAATTTTAGTTGAAATTGAGATTCGTTTACTGTAAACTTGACGCGATAAGATGGCGTCCAGAGTTGAGCTTTTTGATATATTATCGTGAAAAATTCGTGGAACTTGGAATCTATCGCTCGTGACTCGATATGATAAAATGAGTGGATTTCTTGATTTAATATTGTATGATTCGAGTGATAATCGAGATTTTTTTTATTTTGAATTCGATGAAAAGATGTCAAGTTTTGAAAAATACTTAACATAAACGGATATTAATTTTGTAATAATAATTACTTTTAAAAATAATTCTTCGATTTATATCCCACATATTACAATTTTTTGTATTTTTATAGATATAGACGAACATTTAACGATCCACGTGTAACAATTTCAATCTGAAAGAGATTAAAAAATAAATCCACAATAAACATCGGGGATTAGAAGATAAATCGCAATGAATCTCGGAAATTTGAAACGATTGTCTTCAAAAGAGCTAGCGTGTAATTCTAATCTTAATATTTAAAAGACCGGAAGGAATAAAGATGAAGAAAAAAAAAAAAAAAAGAAGAAAAATTCGTTCAAACATCTACCAACCATATGCAACCGTATTCATAACAATTTGAAAACGTAAGTAAAGCACACGGTAAACTTCTCGCTCTTATGAAAGAGGTCAGTTTCTTCGGACACACGATATTACCAGGAAAATCAGTCGGTCACCTTGCAAGGAGAATTTCTTCCGTGTGTACGAGCACGTTACGCGTATATGGTGCACGTGTGGGTGCATTTAATTGAACAGCCGAGGCGAGACCGAGCGATAGGAACCACGTCGAGAGAGGGTTTTAGAGCCAACCGGTGTTTACCCGCGATAACAGCCGATGTACACGCGGCCAGTGGCGCCTATGTTGCAGCCAGTGACGAATCAAGCCGGGGCACACTGCCATGCAACACCATTCTCGGTTTGTTTGGCCCGCGCCTTTCTAAAATTAACCGTCGCCTAAGTGTAATTAAGACCAGTTCTTGTTAATCCCTTTTTCGAGATCTTGTCTTTCTTCCATTGCCGACGACGGGACGACGGAGGCTGGAAAGGAACATTCGACGATGTTTTACATCTTCGATGAGATTTTGAGAAATTCAATAAATGAGAATTTATTTGAGAAGACTTAAATTAGAAATAAAATTGTTTTATAATAATATAATAATAATATATAGAGACGTAATTGCGTGTGAAATTTTTAGATATAATTTTATTCTTTTTTTTTTTTTTTTTTTTTTTAGTTAGGTTAGGTTTAAGATGCAACGATCAAGAATAAGTTGAGTAATTGTAAGAGATGATTATGCGAAGAAAAATCTATTGTGCGATGAATTAAATATTAGAAATTGAAATATTAGACTGGTATTAAAGGTAAAAATAAATTTACTATTATGCCAACTACTCTGATGTTCATCCTCCAAAATTATCTAGAAACGTGACATATTAATTGTTCTGAGCGGTATATTTTAAAATAGTCTCTTAGGTAACAGTTTTATTTAATTGAAATATCACAGGACGAAATTCGCAGAAATTGCAACAATTCATCTATTTATACAATCTCCTAATAATCATTAAATGTACAATAATTAAATTTAATGGCCTGACAGAATTTAAAGAAAAAAAATTTATAAAAACATTAAAGATCAATTATTGGATAGAAATTGAAATATGTACAATATATTAAACTATATTTAATATTAATTGAGACATAGATTAGAATTAAGAAATAATATGTAGGTTAATATCGTAATTGAGATTCCTGTGTAGAAATGATTCATAACTGGTGGAATGATACGATCGAATTGCACTATAACATATAGATATAACGTAGTTGCTAGCCATAGTTTCTGGCTTGAATTGATATTACGAGTGAACGACTAGAAGTCGTTAAACATTCATTTAATTAGAATTGCAATAACCATTCTACGTTATTAATTTGCAACTATTTATTATTCTCGCGATAAAAGTACGATAAAAGTATTTCACTAGCTAATTATCGTACAAGTTTTTAACTTGAATTTTCGATTAACAATATCAAATTCTACAATATAAAAATTTTAAAAAATTTTTTATACACAAACATTATCGATAACCATTAATTTTTTTGATATATTTTATTTTATTTTTCTCCTTTTTCCTTTAAAAAAATATATATTTTCAGAGATCAAAGAAAAGTAACACTGAAAAACAAATTGATCTTGGTCTAATTTAAAAACATTTCTAAAGAATCGAGAAAAAAAAAATAAATGGACACATCGTTAACGACCAATGTATCACCAAGAATAGACAGGAAAATAAAAAAAAAGATTCTTAACTAACTGTTGCACGACAAAAGTATAATATATCTTGGTGTATAGTTAATAAAATTGCGTTCTTATTTCCAATTCATTCGTAAATCGATCAATCTTTGCCAGTCGTGTTAGCAGGTAAACCAAGAATCGTTTTCATAGTGATCATACGTAATCGGAAACTAGGAGAAACTAGATGACAACGGAGTAAGATATGAAACTAGCCTGGATAGCCTTGAGGCGAGTCCTCAAGGGACCAAGACCTCCGACCATGGGACGTTTTTAATTTGCATAAACGTTATTTTCCAGGACACGCGGCATTCCTGAAACTCTATCGTCCGTAATCGTGATTAGTAGGGAGCATTTATTAGTATCAGACTGAATGCCATTTCGAATTAATTCCATTTATACAGAATTACTTATATACTTAAGAATTCTTAAAAGTATTAAGGATTTTTAATCATTAAATATCATATAATATTTTACGTAGTATCATTTAAATACGCCTGACTGATTTTTATATAATTTATTATTCTTTTACTCATTAGTCTTTATCTAACAAAATTTTAACGATCATCTGATAGCTTGAAAAAATTAAAATTACTTTCAATTATGATATGACATTGAATTTACGATATTTTATTATTATTGGAAATTTTTTACTTTATTAAATAAAGATAAATACTCACCTTTGATAAGCAATGATATTCGTGTAATTTTTCAAATATTTTGTATATAATATTTATGGAACGTATATTGAATAGTTATTTTCCATTTGTACGCGATCGTTAAAGTATGATAAATATGAGAAACACGAGTAGCTCTGGTAATGCAGCTAACACGTATATCTCAACGTAATACAATACTAAAATATTCTGCTAAACTCCGATTATTTGTACGTATTTCATCGTTACTCGCACGAGTACAAGTATTATTGTAAGTGGATAATTTCGCAATTGTCACCGCGACACATTGTAAAATTTTCTAAAATAAGTTCTATTCAAAAATTGTAGCAAAATAACAAAAAAAAAAAAAAAAAAAAAAAAAAAAATATTGATTCGTTTCATGGATCCAGGCAAAATACAAAATATCGATATGTTACACAATGGGTGGCATGCTGGTTAAAGGGTTAAGACATTCGTCCTCGAACTGGCGACTCGTTGACGAGGTCACCTGTCGGTCGACCACTCGTGTGGCCACGCGATCATCCCGCGATCGACACAAACGTTTTTCGCCTTCGCAGCTGTTTCTATCGATCCTAACGACGGCGAAACATTAAACTAGAATACGGTATATACAATGCACGCTTCCTGGGTGGGAAACGCGTTTTCACGCGACGCTTTTAGCTTTTCCATTTCGTGACGGTGGTGGCCCGGATCGTTGGAGCTCGCGCTCGTTTCACGCTTCGAGCTCGATGTGCTTTTTGTCGCGTGATGTTCGGATCGAATTGGATGTGAGGTGGAAATTTTGCCACGGTCACTTTGTTACGACTGCCAATTTGGTAAAATTGATAGCTCCGTTTATTGACGCGAATCGTTCAATGAAAATTTGTATTAAAAAAAAAAAAAAAAAAAAAATTGATTTATGACGTGTACAGAAGGACGCGAAAGAAATGACAGTGGAAATTAATTAGGAAGATTGTACACGAAATGAGAATTATAATTGGAGAACAGACGTCGTTATTTTTCCAACAATTCGACCGATTATCTTAAATAATCATTTCTTACGCTAATTTTAAATGAAAATCTAGGACAAATCTGTTGCACTTAGATCCGTGTATCGGTGAACATTATTGTACTTATTTATGGCTGCTAAAAATAGAAGTCATGCAAGGGACTTGATTCGCAGCATTGATTCGGATACTAATTGGTTCTCGATGATTCATGAACGTTTATTACAACTACAAAGGTTTCTTTCACATGGGCCACCATTAAACTCTCGATTCTAGTATCGCGAGCTAAGATAATGCTCGTCGTTACCTTCCATGTTGATCGTGTACATGGTACCACCGAGAGAAACGCTTCGTACGATTAATATTGAAATAGACGCGGAAGAGGAAACGGTTTTTGCGTAGGTGTTACGTAACATGGGTCATTTTCATGAAATACACGATATAGCCCTATGAAGTTTGTGTCATTGTTTTTTATTTTGTTTAACATTATAAAATTAGATTTAATCTAAAATCTAAAGTGAAATTATATTTATGGAAGAATTATAATACTTTTGAAGAATTTTGAAAAAATTGTTACGAAAAATTTGATATATATCCATATATATATATATATTTTTTTTTTCCAAATCATTTTGGTCGAGAGAAATTTTGATGTTACATAAAAGCATTACATCGGATGAAAGAGAAAAGCAAGAGGATTTCCATGAAGAACTGTGTATGCAATGCACACCTATACAAAGATAATGAAACGTATACGATGTATAAAATTTAATCTTGGATGAGAGAAATGGCTTCGAGACGTTGCCAGAACATAATTTGTAACAGTACGTCATACGTAGTTCCATGAACAGAGGGTTGGGATAAATTTAATTTGCGCTAGATTTTAAAAAAAGCTATATACTCTCTTACATATCGGTTATGTTAAATCGAAATGAATAAAATTTTGAATGCATATTTAAATAAATAAAATTACAATTAAAACTCATCACCATAAGATTTATATATTTAGGAATTTGTCGAAAATTATTCGAGTACTAAATTCAAAGAAATCGAGATTGACGTAGAAAATCGAATTATAACATTCATTCATAGAATTACAAAATTGAAATTGAAGTAACGTGTGTATGATCCAAAATCAAATTAAACGTGTTATATGCTATTGCGAAGATTGATGTTGATTCAAGATAGATTCAGGAACAGATGTGAGAATAAATTACATTCCAAACGGGATAAATAATTTTAGTTTGAATAAGATAAAAAAGCAAATATGTAAAAATTAAAATAAACTTAAGAGAAGTTCTCTGAAAGCACAAAATATGTATGAGAAGCTATTAAAATCGATGATCATTTTATATGCAATTTTACATAAATTTAGAAGAAAAGATAAATGAAACTAATACGATAAAACTTAGACAAGATTCGAAGAAATATGATAAAATGTAAAAGCGAAATAATGTTAAATCTACCAAACCGAAAGGAATAAAAAAAAAAACAAATCAAGACATTGATATCCGTATCGTAAAATTATAGGAACGATACAAAGATCTCCTCAAGAAAAACCGACTATCCGAAGAAGCGTTTACGACGAAACAAATAACTTAAAACGATCCGAAACCCGGTAATCTCGAAGCTAAGACGGCGCAACAAAAGAACGAAGACTCACAAGAAAAATGCATCCGCGGCAGCGAGATAAGGAGTCACGAGTAGGAGGTGCAACGAAACGAACGCAAATCACTGAACACAAGAAAAAGAAACGGTCGGATTGAAAGAGAGGGGGAAAAAAAAAAAAAAAAAAAAAAAATCAAACGCGGTCCGATAACGGATAGCCACGGTATAAAACCGGTCGAATTTATCGAGAAAAAAAATAGAGTCTAAACGAGTGAAACACACCGAAGAAGCGTTTAGTAGCTGTTGCCATCAGCATCTTCCGGAAACCTCTCACTGGTCAAGAGTCTCGGCGCTCGTGCGTACATGCTGGAACGACGACAATGCGCGTGTGCAGTTTATTGTCTGTATCGCGTGAGACACATGCTCGAGTAAGAAAGACAGAGAGATAAAGTGTTACGCGGAGGCGTGTGTAAAGCACACGCACATACACGACATTAGAGAAACGTTTCTGAAGCTCTCCAACCATGTCTTGCCTATATAAGATACGTGTTGACGCTTTGTAATGGCAGAATAAAAGATGGCCCGACGCCAGTGAAGGCGCCACATACCAGGCGCCGCCTAACCTCTCGTTTCTATCTATCCCTCTTATGCTCGAACACTCACCGTATCGCTATCTTTCTCGTTCTATACCATGCTAGCTGCACTTCTATATGTTTTTCTCTTTCTCTTTCACATCTTGTATCCTTTTTTTTTCTCTTACATTGTATCTCTTCCATTCTACTCCATCGTATCGGCCGTTCTCTCTATCTCTACTTTTCTTTTACTTTCA
The DNA here is from genome assembly GCF_014066325.1 of Apis laboriosa. Lineage (NCBI taxonomy): Eukaryota > Metazoa > Arthropoda > Insecta > Hymenoptera > Apidae > Apis > Apis laboriosa. The sequence goes on from NW_025224966.1 coordinate 5,550,245, forward strand.
TACATGATCTTTCTTTGTTGTTCTTTGGTCCCTTACGAGTACTCGATCGCTCCTTTGAAAACCTACCTTTCTTCTCCTTTCTTCGTGCTTTGCTTCGTGCTCTACCTCTTCTACGTCCTTCTACGACCTCCCGCGTGTATATAACATACCTACTCGCCGCTGTTCAATTCCTTTGCGAACCCTATGCAAACACACGGCATCCACGCATGCGTTGCGCCTATCGAAAGTCCTATGATTGCGTTACTTGTTTCCCCGTTTAGTGGGGAGGAGTTAGCTTGTCTCGCATGGAGATTCTTCTAGGGCGTTGGTTGTTACGTTGTCTGGAATTTTGATGATTGGATATGCATGGCGAACAACGGGGAGGTCTTGAAACAGGAATTTTTTTTTTTATATGCATATCCATAGATTACTAATACATGCAATATTAATTACATATTAGTTAGCTATATATCACTGATTATATGTATTACGTATATGATATATTAGTTAATTACATATTAACGAGCTATAAATATTTACAAGATGCAATACAACTACGTTAGATAAATGAAAAAATTTTTAGAAATATAGACACACGAATATGTGTAACTTGCAAGTCGAACATTAAATCAATTTTATTTTATCTATTTGTATCTCATTTTTGAATTAATATCATAATTTATACAGATTAAGTCAAAATTATGATTGCATAGAATATTATAGAAATTCATTATTCATTATAAATCATATCAGAATAATAATAAGAATTATAAAATATATATTTAGTTTATCCGTTTTATGAAGTAATAAAAATTTATATTAATATTCGGTGTTTTAATTGATAAAAAAAAATAACTACCGAAACACTCGACAGAAATTTATTTACATTCGCGATACCGAACGAGTTAATTAATATCTTTTTATATTTTTTAATACATAGTCGTTATATACTTTGAAAGAAAATGTTTTCGACACTGTCACGTTTTATCGCTTTGCAAATGAATTATGAGATATAAATCCCGCCCAACTTTTGCAACTTTGTAGAATGTATTACATTGGACAACGTAACAAGTTTATTCACGAGTAAGGTGGATTTTACGGTATTGAACGGGTTACAGATTTATTAGAAATGGAATGTTAACCCATAACGATATCCGATTTTTAAACGGAAAAAATGCGCTTGACTCGAATATTATCTCGATTCTTTAATCCAAAGTAATTTATAATGAAAGTTAATTAATTTTACCATACGATAGGATATTTATCTGAATTTAATAAATATAAAAAAGCAATTGGTAAACCTTTTTTCACCAATAATAAAATGCCTCGAATACAAAGATCTACTTTGTTTCTAACTACAAAAACTATTTTTATTGAGACGGATTGAGGCTGCACGCGAGCATAGTAAGGTAGAATCAATTGCACTTGACTTATCTTAAACCTAGATACGTTTTTCCTACCATCAACGAAACAAGAAATTTAATTCATCAACAATTGTGCCACATATCCAGAATTTGACGTCATCCTGCACTTGTCAAAGCAAAAACTGCAATCGAGACATTAATATATTATATTAAATTGTTATACACGAGCACGTTTCTCGATAAATCTTTCGACAATTACAACTTTATTAGAAATTAGGGGATCTGGATTATCTCAACATTGCATAAAATTCATAATTAAAATGAAAATATAGATACGTTCCTAAACGAAGATTTATCTAGGGATCCCTAGATATATGAATACAAAATTGAACTCGATCACTCGATCCACTGAACCGTTCGTTTATTCTAACGCATCAACCTAATAAATTCTCGTGATATCTCTAACAAAGATTTCACAATCGCGCTCATTTACCTTAAATAAAATTCGAGAAGACCGAGATACATCGAGAAGATCATTTTTAGGGGCATTGTTCGACGAGGATCATAAAATCCACTTAAAGAACTGGTCAAGCCAAATATCGTTCATACATTCCAGTTCATTGGTCGCGGTCTACGCGGTGAATAGCAGCTTTCAAAACAAACCTATCGATCCTCGGGTTCCGCGACAGTGTCATTGCACCTTTGGAATTCCTGCGAACGACCTTCATATTTTTTTCTTTTCCCTCCCTTTTTCGCGTGTATTCGCGTGCGACACGCGTATCATGCGGTATATATGCTCTTTATGCAGACGTTATGAACGTGCATCGCGCACGACAGGAATGCTTGTCTATTTTCAGTCAAGCTATGCGAAAAGAAGAATCGTATCACGACGACGAGAATTTTCCTTTCTGTTCATTCTCTCTTCAATCGTGCGAAATACGAATGGTGAATTTATTTTTGAAATTTAAATTTAAATAATGTTCGTAAATTTGCTTTTCACCCCCTATAAAAACATTATTATAAAAATATTTCACTTCGATAAGTGATCATTTCACTTTCGTAAGTAGAATAAAGATACAAAGATACTTTTTATATAACTCGAAAAAATTCCAATCAAATTTGGAACATTAAAGGAATGCTGGGAGGAATTCTTTTCGCCAAGGATCCCTCTCTTTGTCCCGATTCGAACGTTCCAGACATAAACACCGTAAGCTTGCCCACTTTAAAACGGTACCAAAATCCAAGAATCGCGAATGTTTATAAGAACGCAAACCGCATCGGGCCACACGTTCTCCTGAAGCCAGGAATTCCTGTATGACCACGTTGGCGGACACGTGTACCCGATTATTGCCGGTGAAACGAAGCGCCACGAGAAACGTTGCAGAAGCTTCTTGTAAGCAATATGAAACGATCTGTGCAACGTATAATGGATATTTAACTCTCCTCCCCCCTCCTTTGTAATAAAATTAAAAGAACTTTAGAACGAACGATCACATTCCGTATTTCAATGAGAGAGAGAGAAAAGAATAATTTTTATCTTTTACTCTTTCCTCGAAGAGAATTTTACAAATGAATTTTCTTTTCAATTTTCGATTCTCGCGAAGAGTATACGAAAGCGTTCCATATACTCGTTTCACTTCATTCTAAAATCGTGATTTTTGTTATATATCATTGTTGCTAGTAGTAAATAAGCGATATGATAAACGGATCTTTATTGCCTTAGATACGATAATAGTGATTACGAAGAAATTAGTTTACGACCTTTCATAATTCTTCCGGCATTACGTACTGAATGTTGATTATTGCGGCGAAACGATCCGAGCAGAACGCTACTTTAAGCGGATTAATAAGCGATATGCATCTATCTTGGTCCGGCCGTATAATAAAATAATAAAAATCCGTGGGTTATTATAAGAAGCGAGAATAATAGATCGAGATAGTAATCGATGGCATAAATTCACTCGAGTACTACCGTTCGAGTTACTTTTATTCCTTATTATTATCACGTATCACGATACTATCGTTATATACCATCCATGTCGGGGAGCGGCTGTCCTTATCGTTGTAATTAATGCATCGCACGGTTTCATTCTTTTTCGGATACGCATCGAGAGGAATAATTAAGAAGGACACATTGATGATGAGATTTATGAACGAGGGGAAGGGGAAAAAAAAATAAATTGTATTAATCATCTTAATACATTCAATGCACCACCGATGTTTTCTTGGATTCGTTTGGAAATTTCATTTTGAATATCTTTTTGAAAATGTCTATAATGTGTAACAATACACAGAAGTGTTCTAGATGATCGTGAAAATAAGGTTGAAAAATTGTTGAACAAGTTTTATCCAAAGATCAATTACGACATACTAGATGTTAAATAGAGTGAAGAAAATAATGTTTCGATAAGATATATTGAATAGCAAACAAGATTGAAATTCTTCTCGACGTTTTATTCCCCGTATAGTCAATATTCATCGTGAAATAAACAGAAATCTAACATGCAAGATGGTTCTTGGAAAAACCAAATGTCGCAATTTTTCCTTAATTATTTTAAACATTATTTTAAACATCTTGGTAACAAGTACAGCAAAAGGACGGAATCCCCGGCTAAAAACTTTTTCGTTACTCATCGTACCATATCAGATGCCGTACGAATGAAAAAAAAAAAAAGAAAAAAAAAAAAAGGGATTCTTCAGCAACGTTTCCTGCGAAGAAACTTTCCTGAATAATTCAAATCCAACTGCTCATGTTCATTGCAAAATATTAAGTATCCGTACCAATCAAACACATCTACATCACCAACCATCCTTCTTTCAACGAATTTCGTCTCTCAAATATCCCCCTTTCGAAATATCTCCAACAGCTCTCCGCCAAAAGAAAAAAGAAAAAGAAAAAAAAAAGAAGAAAAAGAAAAAGTTACAAAACGACAAATTCACCTCTTACGTTTCTCTCCTTTACAAGGATTATAAAATCTTGTAAAGTAGATATTTTTCCATTATTTAATATCTAATATCTACACATTCTATCGCGAAAAACTTGGAACATTTGCTGCAATTAGCACGCATAAACGGTACGAGGCTGCTGTCACGCGTGCGCGAATTTAATTCCCAAGTTTTTTTTACCTAAGTCCTCTATCTACTCGCATCACCCCACCAACAAGTACACGCTGCCGATTGTTTTACAGTCTCTCCCACTTGTTCTCCCTATCTCTCCGCGCGCTTCTACCCCACACACCCGACCTGAACGTAAAAGCGATACGCAATGTCTGCCTACTAGAGTCCAAATACGGTCCCTCCCACACGATTCTCATCGCGGAAAGAGGCGCTTCAAGGAAGCGCGCGATTCTTCAAATTCGCCTATCCGTGTAACGATCTATGGGCGATTCTTCTTCTTCTTCTTTTTTAATAATTTTTTAAAAATAAATTAAAGAATTTAAATGGATCGATCAAGATTCAATTTTGGAAAAAAATTAAATATTATATAATAATGATTTTAAATATAATATAATAACGATTTTACATATATATTATTGTCACGATTCCGAGCGATTAATAATAATGATTATAATAAAAAAAAAGAATGGATCGAACTTATAAAATTGTAATTTACACCACTACGATTATACATCGAGCCAGCCAAATTATACGAATACGCCGATACGTTCGATGTTTTCTTTTATCATCGTCGGTTATCTGCCGCCAGAGGAGGGACGTGCAATCGGCTAAAGGATAAAAAAGGCTTCTGAAAGGCAAAGGATGCGTTTGTGTGAGCACCGGCTATCTTATTATTGCACGCACGAAATGGCTTTCAGACACCGTGAGAGGAACACGTGGTCGAGAGAGAGGATCCTGGGAGATATCTGACCGAGGACAGCAAGGAAACTCAATCGCCACCACGAGATTAACGAAAGAGGTTCTCCTTCCTTCTCTCTCTCTCTCTCTCTCTTCCTCGCCATTCATAAAAGCGAACCACTGATCTTTTTTATATCGATTCAATTTAATGCAAAAAAAAAAAAAATAAAAAAAAAGAAAATTGAAATATCGTCAAAGTCGATATATTTTTTAAAATAATGATATTCCGTTGTAACGAATAATTAAATTGTTCAATGTATAATTATTCGTCGAAAGCATGGAAAATGTATATTTTTTTCCGAAAACAATCCTCGAAATTTATGATCTGGATTTAATAAAAAAAAAGTACGTGCTCAACATCGTCAAATCTGTTACGTGATAATAATCGTTGACTTGTTTATGGAAAGAAGACAATCCTATTGTATACAATTTCTTCATTCTTATCGTTAATTTTACATTAATCGATTAGATTATCTAGGAATGATTATATCAACGATACAATAGTCGCCTATCGTCTGTAAAATATCGAGTAGCGGTATTTTTATTCCCGGTCAATCAACCGGTATTTATAGTATCTGTATTATTCCTTTCATTAGTTTTGAGGTGAATTGACAGATTTATCGAGTTAATTAATTATCAAGCAAGATTGTGAGCGTAAACAGCTCTAGGAAATTCGATTACACGCGTTTCTGGAGAGAGAGGAAGAGCGGAATACCAGTTACCGGGAAAAAAAATATTCAATTCAAATGAGCTTCCTGTGCGATACGACAGACGAAATCTTTTCTCTCTTGTTCTTTCTTGTTCCATTTGTTTCGCGTCGCTTTTAAATTTCGATCGATCGATTATACACTATTTTGTATCTCGGCGAATTGTTTAATCTTCAAAGAATTAGAGTCGATTAATTTATTGAATTAAAATTTCTAACATTTTTTTTAACACTTCTAAATTTTTAACATTATAAAAATAATTTCGAAGGAATGGAAACTTTTTAAACTTTAAACTCGACAACACGTAGTAAAACATTTTATTGCTTTCCATTTTATAAAATAATCTAATCGCGTAATATTCACTAACGAATATCAATCTAAATTAAAAGACCATTTGTCACCACTTGATTCGAATCAATCAAACGAAGTATTGCTCGAAGTATCGTTTTATGTTTCCCTCGTTATCACGATTTTTACATGATCAATTGAAAAAAATAAGAAATTAAATCCGAATTTGACGAATAACGAAAGATATTATTTCAAAAAAATCTTAATAAAAATAAAATGTAAAATTTAAAAATAACACAATAATATAGATAACGCTGATAAATAGTAATGTAAAGAAGAAAAAAAAAAATATTGTAAACAACCATTTCTATATGCACATATTTATCTGCTTATTTTCATTTCGACGGTACAACATATAATAAACAAATAAAGAACAATATCATAAACAATACTATTATAAGATAATAATACCGACAACATCCCATTCGACAGTCTCATCTTCCTCATATATATATTTATATATATATATATATATTTTCATCATATCCCTTCGCCTCTAATCATCCATTTATAACGTATTACTTAATGACACGTTACAGGTCGATAGTTTCATTCGTTTGTGGATCGTAGAACCACACCCTTTCTCCTCTCGTCGAAGATATCCCCCCTCGTCGATGCAACACAAACATCGTTCTCAATATCTGAAATCTCGTTAATATCGTTAAAGAGGGGGGGGAGGAAGGATCGATCGCGTGCTGCCGCGATTAAAAAATTTTCCAACAAGGGTCTTTCTGGCCTTCTTGCGTTCTCTCTCGTGAACGCTTCGGCGGATCCGGTGTGGATCCAAGTGGAACGGGAGAAGTCAGGTTTTACGCACGGCGGTTTATGCACCACCCGATTGGCGCCAACCGTTTCTATCGACGCCGATTGAAACACTCGAGAGGCCCGGCAGAACGAGGAACGAGAAGGAGAGCTGTGATACGGATGAATCGTGAGAGCGAATTTCTTGGAATTTCTTTGCGAACTTTGACAGATGGCCTCGTATTAACACTCTTTTATTCCGTCGTGTCATCGTTATTTTGTAATTAATTTCGTAATTCTTCTTTTTCGATTTCAATTTTTCTTTCTTTCTTCTTATTTGTTAGATTGTTTATGCGTAAGAATATCTGAGCAAATCTCTATTTAAACTTCATTTCTTTAACAGTGTTAAAATAAAAATTTTATATAAAAAGTCTAGCGTGACATTGTCGACGTTAAAATTGTCTTAATATTATTCGTCATATATTACAATTACAGGAAATTTAAGATAATATAGAAGATAATAAAACTTCTTTCAACGTCAAGATTTTTGAGAAATTCCTATCATCGAACAGAAAAAATATATACTTTAATAATAAATATAATCAATTTCACACAACTATCATTGACATCCGAATTTCTCTTCAACCTCGCTCTCCGTGAAACAAACTTATTTCAAAAAAATCTTAATAAAAATAAAATGTAAAATTTAAAAATAACACAATAATATAGATAAATAGAAAAACACTGATAAATAGTAATGTAAAGAAGAAAAAAAAAATATTGTAAACAACCATTTCTATTTCTAAAATCTGTGCAATCTTGAATTTGATAAAACGACGAAAAAAAAAAAGAGAAAGAGAAAGAAACCGATTCCACGATCAGCTTTCTCCTTCCAAAGAGGAACTTTCCTCCAATCAACTTCCTCCAATATATATTTCATAGCGCCGACATTGCGCCATCTCTCGCGCAAAACCGGATAAATCCGTCGAAGATCGACGGCAACTTGGATATCCTATAATCCAATACACTCTCGTAATTCAGGTCTTTCTTTTTTAACGCGATCCAATCTCGTTCGAATCGAAGGTGGAAACTCGCCAGTTTACGTGGAACAAGTGATCGAAATTATTTTCGGTCTCGATCTCCCGTGGATCGCTCGGAATTCATTCGTATAGCTGAAACGCGTAGCTTTCGCGCGGGGGATCGGTTAAACACGAATTTATGAAAGTGAACGTATGTTGCATTCCTCCCGGCCAAAGAAACGCCTCTCGCGCTCTGTCTGAAATAATAACCGGTGGCCGTACGTGTGTGTGTGTGTGTGCGCGCGCAACGTTTACGCGCGATAGATAGACGCGATTCGTTCCTGCGATCTTCAATAGTCGCTTTCATAATATCCAAGTCGTCCAAGATCGCGTCAAGCGAGTCGAGGAGACCTGAGGGAATTCCAGCCCGGATGATCTGAATAAACGATTGTTAATCCGAGTACGCGAGTGAATTTTTATTCGGCGAACAGTTTTTGAAATTGTCGAGGGTGTATGAAAGAAAATTAAACAAAATTAAACAATTGCACGATTGCCAAAAAAAATGTAATTAATTATTATATATACGTGGAATAATCGGTTGGAATAAAAAAATTCGATAATTCTTTCCGTTTCATACACTTTGCGTCAAGTGTTGGAAAATGTTAATCATAGCTATTCAATCTGAACATCGATAATATCGATAAAATTATAAATACAGTAGCGTTAAAAAGTTTCTGTTTCAATTCTTTTTTTTTTTTAAAAATGGCGAATCGATTTCCACCGGCCCGTTGATTATTGGCTGTGCTGAAAGTACGTTGAAGTACGTTTGACGAAGTGTACGACAAGAGAAACGAGTTCCAGAACGATGGTTCTGGAGACGGTTGTCGCGATCGGGAACGCGTGATACCTCTATTTTTTCGCGTTTGTCCGAACACGGTGGAGCCGCGTACCGATGTCGTGGCGATATACAGTTGACGAAGAGCACTTCTGGATCTATTTTCGCCCGATCGAAAGATTCAGGCCGTCGACCCAAACGGATCTCTCGAGCGAGGAGCGGCGGGAGAGAGAAAGAAAGAGAGAGAGAGAGACGGCACACGGCGAGTGGACGCGGGTCGAAGCGAGAGGGAAGAACAGAGCGGAGCGAGAGAGATTCGGAGAACAGAGGCAGAAGAGGCTAGAGAGAATCTCGAAAGATGTTTCGAGTCGAAAGAAAAAAACGGAACGGATTAATAATAATGTTATTAACGACGTTGTTCAATTAAATGGATGGATATATATATAGAGATGTCTTTTTAGGATATACTTGAATAAACTTGAAGGTACAATGGTTAATGATCAAAATTGTGTATTTAAATATAGGAAAAACCTGTGTGATGTACAATCTAAATACATTTTTTTTCTAAAATATTAAATTGGCAAAGAAGGAAGTTATTTATTGCTTATCTTGTTTTAAGAAAAATTTATCTTGTTAAGAAAAATTTACTTGTACGCTTATTCACTTTTCCACTGTACTTTTTAATGAAAGATATAATATATACGTTGAGATTGCAGGAAAATAACAATATCAATTTCGAGGAAAATTTTTAATCAAACACACGTGACACGTGTACGAGTAAAAGTAAATAATGCTCTACTCAATGTTCGTTTCGATTATATTTTTTTCTCGATATGTATCGTCATTATTTCATAGGATTATCTGATAACCAATTAAATGAAACCAATTAAATTCAACTTGTGCACCAGTTTTAAGCACACGTTTTAAAATAAACGTAATTCCATTTTAGAAAAAAATACTTAACGAAATTTGTTCCAACGTTAAAACTTTTCTCTCTTTTTTTTTTTTAATCAGACGAATAAATATATCATATTATAAACAAACTAAATACACCAAGTGAATTTTTCTGACAGAAATAAAATAAAAGACAAGAAAACGATAATTTTAATCAATGAAAATTACTTCGAAAGACCAACCTTTCCTTTTGACCAAAAACCAGATAAGCGATTCGATTCATTTTTTTCTTCTTCTTTGAACGATTCGCACGAAAGATTCGAACGGCAAATTATAATAAAACGTGAAAAAGTAGCGGTAACCAACGAGAAGAGAGATACATTAAGAGACTAACGCACTCAAAATGAAACATACTTCGTTAAAAGAGCAAAGAGTACAACAATCTCCTCGACGAATAACGAATAATAATAATAATAATAATAAGAAGAAGAAGAAGAAGAAGAAGAAGAAAAAGAAAAATACGAATCACTGTCGTCCAATCACAGTGTGTAAAAGCATGCAAATGACGAGGACGTCGTCATCGACGCGAACAGCGACGAGCAATCAATCCCTCATTTTATTAAGAGGCTTATTCGCGCCGCGATTTCATTCCGTCTGAAGTGGGCTGATCCAATTCGATTTCATGGCGCCCCCTCTTTTGCATACAACCGTAACACGCTTCCATTGACGGATGCCGCGTGCAAGGACCCGAGGATCGCCTGCGTTTCCCTCCTCGAGAGATAATTTTTTCCCCCACCCTTCGTTTTTAATCAGACGAATAAATATATCATATTATAAGCAAACTAAATACACCAAGTGAATTTTTCTGACAGAATAAAATAAAACACAGAAAACGATAATTTTAACCAGTGAAAATTACTTCGAAAGACCGATCTTCCCTTTTGACCAAAAACCAGATAAGCGATTCGTTCTTCTGGGTTCTTCTGGAACCCAGAAAGAAGAAGACTCCTGCCGTGGTCCTTCGAATGTATAAATGAATCGAAATGTATAGAAACAACTTTCCAATTTTCGACACGTTAATATCAATTATTTATTGGATTGAAAGTTATCCTACTCTTTAATCAATTAATTAATTAAAGCAAGATTTTATACGGCGGGATGGTGGTTAATAAAACGATGGATATAAAAAGGATATAAATGTTTAAGGTTTTTAATAAGTGGTCCATTGGAATGGAGAGGAGAATGTGCATAGGATATAGAAACGTAAAATTGAAATTAAAATTACAATTGCAAGCAAGAGACGATAATTTTGCGAGAGCTGAGAGTACATCAACCTCATCTTGGAGAACTTAATCACACGGGGTGGTTCTTCGCACGTCGCGGCGTTAATTTCCACGTTACATTGCGAGTGAGGCGGCCGCAAGAAATCCTGGCCGAGGAATTAAAAGGCGTAGACGTAGGAAACCTTAATTTCCTGATAACAGATCAGGAGGAGCTATCCACGATGACTTCGAGCCGTGAAGTTAAGTTCCATCGCTTCCATGGCGAAGCCGCTTTTAACCGTATCTCGAATTATCATCGGCCGTCGTATATCAGTAACTCGATAATAATCTTTTTTTTCTTTCTTTTTTTTTTTTTTAATCGTGAATGGAAAGAGCTTTCTCTCTTTCTCTTATTTTCATTTTATGAAATAGGGGGGAGGGGGAGGGAGAGAAAGAAGAGAATAGAAACGAACAAAGAAAGAAAGAAAAAAAAAAAGCCATCCTCGACTTTTTTGCGTGTAACTTTATAATTCTTTTTTCGTGCATCGATTAAACAAATGTTTTTTTTTTTTTATCTAATGAAAAGATATAACGATAACAATACGATAAAAATATTTATAGAAAAAATTGTTGAATAATTACAATGTTGTAAGTACAATGTTTTCGATCCATTTTTACTCTCATTGATTATTATTGATCGATATAATTTTGAATCGTATAAAATACACGCGTTTCGCGTTCTATTGGTAGTTAAAATATATATTGAATTGTGAAATGAGAATCAAAGAGAAGAAATTTTTTTGTAAATATTCCTATCCGTAGTGTTTTAAAACGTTATGCAATCTTTGTTAAATATTTATAATCCTTTTCCAGAAGACTATTTTAACATTGACGTTAAAAAATAATTAATCAATTATCTTGAAAAAACAAAAATTAATCTTTCCCATTTTCGTTAACAATTTTATAAAATCGTATTCTTTAAATCTCCGTTTCATCCCAATTTCCTTTATCCACAGTACTCACAGTGAATCATATAAGCACATATATGGTTTCCTTAAAAAAAAAAAAAAAAAAGCCATTCGTCAAGGATCATAAATCTCCCAATACCAACTTGTAAAATGCAAATAAACAAAACCACCGGCAATTAACTCTAACGATCAAACCGCAACGGCGTATGTAACTTTGAACTTTTTACCTCTGGCTTTTTCCCCCTCGCAGTGCATCGTAACCTCGGCTACAATTCATTTTCTCCTTTACTTATTTTCTCTCTCTCTCTCTCTCTCTCTCTTTTTTGTCTTTGTTTTTGTTTTCGTTTTCCATCCATTTCTATTTTCTCTCGAACAAATAGAGATCGATTGGATCGATATATTATGGACAAAAGGGGAGAAAATTTTCAACAAAGAGAAATCTCCGATTGGGCGAACGAGACGGGCAAAAAAAGACGAAAGAATCGACGAATTAGATGAGTCAGAGTGATGAATGATGAAAATGATGGTGCTCGCGAGGGACTAATTGCTACGTTTTAACTTCCAATTGTTTTCATGTTTAACGATCTGTTAATTTTTCAGCTTATTATTCCCGTGTTCCACAATAAGCGAAGAAAATGCGTAAAATGGTACGATCGTCGTCGTTTTTATCTCGTAATTGGGGAAACTCTCCTTTTTGCGCTATTCGTTCCGCGTTCTTCGTGCGATAATTTGTTTCAACAGGTGTGTTGCTGATACGTATATACGTTCGATACCTTTTAAATACTAACAGTTTATTGTTTAAAAAAAAAAAAAAAAGAAATAAAAATATTCTTTGGATTTTTAATATATAACGATAAAAAATTTCTTCGTATTTGATGAATAAAATTTGAATTGGAAAATAATTTACTTGATTGATTTTTCTTGATTTCTATTCTAGAATCTATCCGTTAGAAAAAAGAAAAAATTTGACAGGAATTATTTTGCACGAGTGATAAAGAAGAAAAAGAAGAAATTTTATGATAAACAATCACGTTCTCGCGTACAAGGAAGATAAGTTTCTTACGTGGAAGAACATTTGTATTCGTTTATTCCTTCTGTGAAGAAGAACTCTCTCCCCTTTAAGGACTTCGATCCGAGTTCACCGCAGTGTCCTTGACCCTATGGCAAAGATATCCTACTGGGGGAGCATCGCAACGAAATCGAAATCAAGATCTACGGGGAGATAAATATCAAAGAAGGCTCTACAAGGAATTGTCTTCGCTTCGTTCGTACGGTTCTATTAAAATTCTCTCAAAATTTATATCTCAAGTTTTAATAAATACGAAAATTCAAAAATATTCTTCCGTATATTTTTTAAAATCACTCGAAATGTTGAAACCGAAATCATCGAAATTATCGAAATCGAGCGGGATCAACCAGTTTTTTCGTATAAATAATAATTTCTTTCTCTTCTCCACATTCGTCACCATCATCATTGCCGCAATTACAATAACTTTTTCCAACTGCACTCATCGTTTCACTCGCCGACAATTAAAAAAAAGCGACTCGAAAACTGAAAACTCGAATAATCCGAAACGCGAAATAAACTCGCGTAAAATAAAATAAATCCTAAAAAGAAAATGAGAGCAACGAGGAAAGATGCAAGACGATTACGTATAGATAAAAGGGGGAGGAAAAAAAAAAAAGGCAAGGAGGAAGAAAAGAAGGAGGAGGAACGAGCGAAGTGAAGAAAGAGAAGTCGTTCACCGGTCCAGTGTTTGAAAAAGAAGAAAAACGGGCTGTCGGGCGACAATTTCCCTTGGAGGCGAACGAGCGAAGATGAGGAGAGGGTTGTCCTAGATCGAGGGATCTCCGGCTGGTCGGAGAGAAGAGAAAACACGAGCAACCTGTTGCTGTACAATGCCGGGTTATCTGTCTCTATTCAGCGGTTTCAGGGTGCGCAACATGTTGGAAACCCCCATACTCCACACCGGATTACACTTTCGAGGAAATTCGTACGAAATATTATGCCGCAACTTGGATCAGATATCGCCGTACGAATTTATCACTCTGGCAAAAACGAGGGATTTCCATTACTCTCTCTCTCTTGCTCTCTTGCTCTCTTGCCCTTTCTTCTTCCGTGCATTACGGGCGGAGGCCGTTCTTTACACACAAGTTGGAATGAAACGATCTTGGCCACTGGCACAAGATTTTGTCGCGATTCGAAAATTCCTGGTGGGTAAACAGGGTTGTAAATATGCCTAATTGGCACGTGAGATGTTGCGCTCCTTTCGGGAACAATCATGCGAGAACTTTGTGCCTCGCTGAACGATTTACGTCTGATCGAGATGGAAATTGTCTGTGCTCCATGTTTTATTAACGAGTCGTCGATACTTTGTGCACGATTTATTGGAATTGGCTAGACATTGTTTCCGGTCTCTGGTTTCTGATTTATGACAGAGATTTACACTTGATTTAGGCAGAGCTTGATTGGTTAATAAATATTACGAATATGAAATATAGCAATATTCTAAAATAAGGTATTAAAATTGAAAAGATAGAAATAGGATATTTTGTTCTCGTGTATCTTCATATTTTTCGCCTTATAATTCTTTTTCCTGGAGGGAAAAATAATTTTCTATGGAAAAATAGTGTTTTAATTCACGATATGGGACGATCTCATAGCGTAAAGAAGTTCAATTAATGTTATTACACGCGAACTATTAATAATTAATACGATAAAAATCTATTTGTAAAAGTGTCTGTAATACCTTCATGCGTGTATACGCGTGTAATAACCGCAATAAAAAGAAAAAAGAAACGAAAAGAAATCTAAAATTCATCATTTTGACAGACTTGGCAGTTCCAGTGTTAATAATAGTCGTAAGATACTAGCAACAGCTATCCTTTTACAAACGATCCACAGCGTGTTTCCTTTAAATACGAAACCCGCCGATTATTTGAAATAGTCCACATAACAGAAAACATATTTTCGACCGGGAGAGCCTGAAAATATCTAACGAAAGGAACATATCCGACAGAGACGCGGGGCGTACAAGAACATTCAATTCATATCCCACGATCCGGCGGGAAAATAAATGAAGCTATTTTCGTAGACACCGCACACGTTATTCGGGATCGCCAAAAGAGACGAGTACAACCGAGATTCTCGAACGTGATCGGCCTTTCGATCGGGTTTAATCAAGATTTCCAAGGTGATGTCGCCACCACGCGCGGAATTTCAAAGAATCCCACCTCTACGCGCAATTTTTTCCCTCGAAACATCTATCCATCCAACCGTCGTTCATACCGATCTAAATTGAATCCATATCTACGAATTTTTCTTTCGAACTTCTCGTCCTACGATCTCTTCTAATCACATCACATTTGTAAATGAACGTTTACAATTTATTACATTTTGTTTCATCGGTAAATTGACAAGAGTTGCCTACTTTCTTCGACCGGAAGAGTTTTTTCCTCTTGTATTCGATTCAAGGATCGAAAAAGCATCGAAATTCAAGAAATGCACTCTAATATCCATAGAAATGCTTAATCCAAATCGACAATCAATTTCATCGATATTTCTCTTATTAAAAAAGTTCATCTTTTTCGAAACGATCATCACGTTTCTTCATCGATCAAATTAAATAATCTTCTCTATCGATTTTTAAAAACCTAACCTTAAAAAAATTCATCGATCATTTTCATAAAAAGTATTCGAGTACCAATCTAGATGAACACGAACGAACTTTGCTTGAAACAAAATTTTTCAATCGATTCGCGAGTATAAATATATTTGGATCGAGACCGGAAGTCGCATTTTCCTCGTCGACATCGGACGATCTCTCGCCCAATGGAGTGCGGTGATGACGCGAACCAGCCATGAATCGACCGTTTCGCGATTCTCTGGCTGGAGACGGCCACCACACGTTTCGATCGATCGTCGCCGGTCGACCGCGCGCCACCGAGCGCGACAGAGAGGCCTAGCGCCAAAATAAATCAATAAAATACCGAGTTCAGCTCGAGTCAGTCAGTCTCGCATACATATAGAAGCCTCTCGTATGCACATACGTAAACCTAGCGAAGCTCTCCGCTTGTGGAAACGAAGAAGGAAGGAGCGAGCGAGCGAGGAAAAAAGACGAGAAGATGCTCGGCGTACGGCTGTGGTGAAAGGAAGAGATACTTACGTATAACCTGGAAACGAGACGGAGACGGAGAGAGAGAGAGAGCGGCACGGAACAGCGGAACGAAAGAAAGAAGGAGAAAGAGCGAGGGAAGAGAAAGAGAGAGAGAGAAAGAGAGAAGACTACAGAGGTAGGTGGTTGGAAAGGAGAGAGAGAGAGAGAGATGACAAGGAAGGAGAAAGAGTGGAGAGGAGAGAGGAGAGGCGAGCGAGCGAGGTCGAGACACGCGGCAGCTGTCTGGCGCCAGGGTCCCCCTGTTCCCTCAAACAGTCGCGCCGAATGCCACCCACCTTAGCCGACCTATTATGCCATTCTGAAACCTGCATCCCGGGAGCCGGCTTTCTCTCTCTTTCCTACCCGTAACCGGCCTATCGGTGTATGCACCACGTTTCCTCGCGACCTGCCGCCTCGTCCTGAAACTGGACACGATCGTGATTCCGTTTGCCACTGACGGATGGATATTTGACGTCATTATTTATTATTAATGCTCTTTGTTTCGTTCGTGGTGCATCTCGAACGTATATGGTATAGAACACGTTGGAAAGAGTAATGGATGAGTATTATTTTACGGAGGATTTTTTGAGTATTGAAATTTTGAGATTCTTGTTTTTTTTTTTTTTTTTAATTTACTTTTAAGCAATATACTTTGCTTTAAACCATAAAAAAAGGAATTGAAAGATGTAGGTATATAAGTTTTCAAGCGTTATATCGGAAAATTAATTTAACAGAAGCATAAGGTTGGTTCGACGGACGTGTTGGTACAAAATACGTTTGGTACAAAAGAGGTTCTGGGTATGTCAGATATGTCGTTTCTTGTTTATGGAATGCTGTTTGACCGATTGCCAACGGATTGAACGAATGCTTTCTGAAACATAGGTGATCATTGTTTGCTTTGGCCGTGCGAAATTAATGAGTATACTTTACTTATGCAACGGCGTGCAATCGTCATCAAGGGGGGAATAATGGCAAAAACGAACGATTGAATTTGTTTCTCATTTAATTGTCAGAAATTTCTTAAGCTAGGATTCTTTTTTTTTTTTTTTTTTCTGTCATCGTTTCGAATTCTTCTTCAATTTTATTACACCGCGAAAGAAATCCAAGAAATCGAATCCAAATAGAGACTCGTTTCAAATATCGTAAAGAGTATTTTATTATGACTTTTTGCGTGTTTAAATTTTTTCGTAAATGAATAGAAGAACAATCTATTCGCAAACAAATAAAATTCCGATTATTATTCCGGTTAAATGATAACAAAATCGTTTCGCAGATATACAATGTGTTTTCTGTCGGTGATCTCGATGTTTTTGTTTAGTTGGCAAATTTGTCACGAAAGAAATGTACATACCCGAGTCACTAAAAATAATTTATGATGTTATGTCACGCTTTATTGAAACACTGAGCCGCGATTTCTTTTTTATCGAGTACACGATTTGCTTCGCGGTTCGGCTGTTTCGTGCCAAATGAAATTCGTAACCAACGAATCAGGAAACAAGCGTGTATCACGTTCTCTATAGCAAATTACACGTGATATCGTAACGACTTCGCGTATCGAAAGCGATGAACCGTGGCAAGAATGTTTTTAGAGTTAAACTCGCTTTAATGCTCTAATGCCAATTTCGAGTCTCGTGGAATTGAATATCGTGCAATTTACGTCAATTAATATTACGCTTATCCTTGGTAAATTTCTTCGATTTCTATAAAGCAATAAATCAATTTTAAGAGAACGACAACAGATTTCATTCGCATTTGAAGAAAGAAATGGAAAAGAAAGAAAAATATGAGAATTCACATCGAATACGTTCCTCCTCCTCCTCCTCCTCCTCCTCCTCCTCCTCCTCCTCCTCCTCTTCCTTTTCTCGTCTCAAGCATTTTTCCCATACGATTCACCAACGTAAGAACACTCGCCGCAACTGCGATTTACTGCCAGCTTGGGAACGCGTGACGTCGACAGAGCAGTGGCCTTTGCATCGGTAAAACCAGATAGCACAAAGCTTCTCTCGATACGCGATCATGATTCGAATTTTCCATAATTTTCCTAATATTCGTTCTTTAATCTCTCAACAATTATCGATCGTTTCTTTCTTTCTTCTTCTTTCTTTCCTCTTTCTATTCCTCCTGCAACTCGTAACACGATTTTTAAAAGACAAGTTACAAGTAAGTAAGTCGTTTTTACCACGCGATGCGCAGCCGACGACGAAAACGATTCGCGTAGTTCATAAAACTCGGGGAGCTTGTCTCCTCCGACGGTGATAAAAACAAAGTATGCAACATCGTCAGATAACGACAATCAAAAGAGGCGTTAAAAATTATCTCACCGAGCGCGTCTCGAGTATTGAGCAATTTACGGACGCATCACGTTGCTGACGCTTAATACGTTTCTCGCGAACGATGCACTCTTTTACGATACAGTTCGATCTACGTGCCTCGCGTTAATTAATATACGAATATTTTAGCTTATACGTCGAACGAAATTTACTTTAAAAATTTCTCGCTTCGCTTTCATGATAAATTTAAAATCGTACCGGTTTCGAAATTAATGTGACAAGTGATACATAATTAATTAATCTTAAATTCTTCAACGAATCCTTTCGAATTATCGAAAGAAAAAAGAATAAATAAATAGAAAAGAATTATCGCAATCCCTCTAATTTTTCGAATCCCTCAAAGCTCGATCGAATCAAACGTCTCCGCGCGATCAAATTAGCATTTCGAAGCAGGAAAATACAGAAGAAAAATAAGAATAGGAAATTTTCCCGCTACTTCAATACCTATCAAAAATCATGCAAAGTTCGAGTATCGCGCGATTTGGAGGGGCTCGGCGATCGCCAGAGGCCTCTTCGACGAAGATAATAGAAATTCGTGGAACGATCTCGAGGGCGGCGCGCGCGGAGGCAGAGAATCGAGTGGCCGGTCGCTTTCCTCGTTCTAGTCGTGGCCAAAAGCGTCGTTTCGGGCGTTCCGCGAACCGGCCGTATTGAAAAACGAAAATCCCGCGCGCTGCGTCACGCGTGAAAATCTGGGCGCGCGTCACCTCTCTGGAACGCTAAAGGAAACCTCTTCCACTTCGTTCTCACGCGTTTTCATACGTATATATATATATATGTACATACAGATGCCATTTAATGACAGTTAGTTAAATGCATCCGCGATAATTTTCTGCGCTCGTAGCAGTATCGATAGTAATTATATTTATAAATTCATGACGCGGTAAGATTGATTTTTAAATTAATTATTCTCAAACGATTAGCGTTTCTCTTTAAAAAGTTAGATTAACCTCGATATATTATAACAATATAATAATATATGATATATATTATAATCGAAACTGAAACACTTTATTGAAACTTTGCTACGGATTAAAACGAAATTCGTTGATAATGAAAATATACACGCACGATACGAAAAGAATCGCGTTAAAAGAAAGAGAGAATTAAAAAGAGTGAAGAGGAAAGAAGAAGAAGAAGAAGAAGAAGAAGAAGAAGAAGAAGAAGAAGAAGAGGAGGGATGAGAATGAGAGAAGAGAGAGGAGGAGAGCTTCTCTTCTCTCACGGGACGCGACGCGTATTTTTAGAGCGACTGGAGATATTGCTCGGAATTATGCAGCCGTCGTGAGCGTTAAATCGCAGGCAAGGATGCCGATCTTTGACCTTGCGAGCAACCTCGCGTCTAAAGCTAATCCTCCGTTCCGCGTAATCGCGGCTTTGCATCGGCGCGTGTTAAACGGACCGAAGCGTAACGTCGATGGAGGGGAGGGGAGGGGAGGGGAGGGAGAGGGGAGAGAGAGAGGGAAAGTGTGGGAAAATGCCGGGCGATTAGGCCGAAATCGGGGTGGTTGATTGTGCTTGGGGTTGTTCTCGTTGTGGAGGGAAGAGGGGGGGGGGAGGGGGGGAGATGGGTGTAATTTTACTCGGGGAAGGAAATGAGAGGGTGGACGGAATGGCCGTCCTTCGAAGAGGTTTGATTCGAGATTGGGATTTGATTTTTTTTCTCCTCCCTTTTCTTTCGGAGGAATCGAAGTTTTAGGAAAGAATTTCGTAGTTTCGTAATTTTGAATTTTTTTTTTTTAGAATAGATTAGAGATAATTGTTTTGTGTTTTGAACGATTGTATTTTGCTTTATTTTCTTAAATATCCTTGTCTAGGTTTTTTTTGAAATAGATAAGTCATTGAAGTAGGTGACGCGACGATAATTTTAAATAATCGTATAAGATGTATAATAATTATTTATATCGAGAAATTGTAGTTACAAAATAATAGGGAATTAGCTTTTAAAATGTTTCAACGATATATGTTTCATTTGAATAACAATGCTAAAAGTAATATCATTGAATTTATTACTTCCTTGAACAATACTTCTTCCTTCGTGTTTACTAGATTTGCATAATTATACACTTTTGATATTTATGACTTCAATTTTTAACGGTCATTATTTTGTACATAAAACTACAGAGAAACACATGTGTACTTATCGCTCGACTGAAAATATGTAAATAAATTAACCGTATGAAAAAGCAAGAAACGAATTTCACAGGTAAATAGCCACGTGCAATAAAAATTAGATAAGTATTGAATTAACCGGCATAAGTCACTTTTGACCCGTGTCACCGTGCTTCAGCAGGCTTGCTAACCAAAGAAAAAAAGGGGGGGGAGGGAGGGAGGGAGGGGGGAAGAGAATCTCATACGTTAAAACCTAAAACAAATATTTATCTTGCAATAACTCTCGAAAGGAGGATAAAAAAAAAAAAAAAAAAAAAGAAAAAAGAAAAAGAAAAATATAGCAAAAATACTCGGAACAAAAAAAAAAAAAAAATGAACGAAAAAAAAAAAAACGCGGTCAACGATGGTGCACGATTGATTCCTCGTAATGCTCCCACAACAGATATTCCATTCTTCCGAGAAATTAAACATCCGGCAAAAACGCATCATCCTTCTGAAATATACAAGAGGGAATACGGCCCGATCCAACGACGACTTTTCTGCGAGATGAATTTTTGCCGTATCCCGGTCAGTAATTCTTTTAACATCTCTCTCTCTCTCTCTCTCGTTCTTTCTCCTCTTTCTCCGACTCGGAAAGTCCTGGCGGACCTGCAAACCAGTTCAGCCGGGAATCTTTCCGATGCTCTGTTCTCTTGGACACGGAAGTGAAAAACGCGGCGAAAGACGAAGAGAAGAAATGGTTCGTAGCATCGTTCAAGGTTAACCACGTGGATATAGGCGTAGCCACCGGCCAATGGCGTAGCCGAAGGATCGATGTACCCACGGAACAACCGTTAAGCCTAATGAACGGCATTTACACCGTGTACATTTTTTACCAGGACCGATTATTAACCGTTCGCCCGTTCGTCTTCTTTCGTCTTTCGAGATCCTTTGAGGATCGACTTCTGTTGACTCTGTCGATTCGCGTCGTACATTCAGGTGTCACTTTTTCCAAGAAATTTCTCTACGTGTTTATTCTCATCTCGCTTGTTATTTTTAGGCAAACTCGCTGCTATTATTCCGATTCTGGGGATGTGCCAAGAAAGCAACTCGAGTATTATCCACCAGATTTCAAAACGAAGCCTTTAAGGACACAGTATTCTCTGTGGTGGTATGGTGGTTAATTCTGCGGGGAGCTGTTTGTAGTGTAAAGGATTTGGAAATTAAACAATTAAACGTCGAAGGATCGAGGCGAAAAATTTGTGACAATTTATCGTTTTAATTAAAAAAAATTAACAAATCGAACTTGCCTGATTATCAAGTAAAGCGAAATATTAAAATTAACTGTTTGCATATTCAAAGCGGTTACCGATGATTTGCGGAATAGCAGAATTCTTTATACGTGAACAAACGAGTCATCGACTGAATTTTTTACTACATATCTAAAAGATGATAATCTGATAATCTTTTTTTTCCATCCGATCATTACAGAAATTTTAAAAGATTGATTTTTACCGCGAATTCAATTCCTTGTTTAAATACTTAAAACGCGAGGATAAGAATTCGTTCAAATTCTTGTAACAATTGTAACTAAATGAATGTTATAAAATCCCCGTCACGATCTATTCTCCGTCGTTTAAGCATCCCTTTGTAAGTACATCGATCAAATACAAATTTTATTTTTACATTTTTACAAATAGAAATTAGCAAAAAAACCACCGATATAATATTAACTTGAATCGAAATCAAAAAAAGAAAAAATCTACTGCAAATTTACTCTAAATTAAAATCTATCTCAAAAATTGAATATCAATGACGAATACTTTTCAAAAATATGACACGACTTGAAAAGAGATTTTAACGATCAACGAGATGGAAACGAAATGGGATATTTGGCGGCTTCCTTTTCTACGCAATCTGTGTTTTCTTTCGTGCGTATACGGCTCAGACGACGCAGATAGACACGGAGAAAGGGTATGTATAACCTTGAGGACATAGTTACCTTCTCCGTTGGTGGTAAGGGAGCCGGGAAGCGGCAGGGGTGTGCTGTTTTTGCACCGACGTTGATCCCCTTCGCTGGGCGCACGATCTGAAAATAAACGGCAACCCCTTTAGAATCTTCCCTCACTTGTGTATTAGGACCACTCTCACTTTTCTCTCTTTCACTTCGCGTTTTACTTTTTTCTTCTTCTATTTCTCGTTTTCAGCTGTCAGCTTTCGCGGAGGATTCGCCTATCGAAGAAAACTCGTGTCGTTCGTTACGAATATTATCGTGATTTATTAAAAATTCTAAAATTCTATTTACGATCTCAAAAGTTGAAACGAAATTGTTAAAATTTCAAATACATTGGATTCTTTTTTTTTTTTTTTTTTCCTTTAAATCCTTTACCTTTCTTTCGTCTTCGAATTACTTATTCAAAACTATACAGATAGAATATAATTAGATTAGATTAGGATTAAAAATTGTTTATCGAGTCCAACGAATCGATGATTCAAATTTTGTTAGAATTCTCGATCCTCCACGGAACCAATTCCAAACTTGTTGTCCCCCCATCTGGAACCAGTTAAAACGGGTTAAACGAAAGGGGATGAAACCTCGTCTCAACCTCGATATAGAATCCACGCGTCCTATTTATAAGTTTCGTATCCCGAACTGACCAGAAAACCAAACACCGCGACCGGTGTTTCGAAGAATCGGTAATGGAGTGCTAACATCCCCCAAGAGACGGAATAGTGGCGTGGAATCTTGTGTCGCGGTTCGGCCAGCGAATATTCGATCGCGACGGGGATCCGCGTCTTATTTATGGACGTGAAAGAAAGAGGGAAGCGTTACGAATCTTCCTAGAACCTGGTATGATGCAAACGCGTGTATACAACGCGTATACAACGCGTGGCTGTCGCGAAAACGTTAAGCCGCATCCTCATCGAGGCTGCAAATCCAAGACATCCAAGATTTTGTTGGCTGGTATTTAAGCGTTCTCGTGGACAATCATTTTTGTCCACGAAATGCGAAAAAAAATTTTTTTTTTTTCCCCCTATTTAAATTTCAAATCTAAATTTAAGATGTGCTTGGCTTGATTCGGCGAGAAGGATGGTGAGTTTTAAAGGATTTCGTTTCCCAAGAGTTATAGATATTCGATGTATATTTTCTACGGCGTATATATTGAATATCTTGTTTCGATAATAATTTTTATTATTAGTCAGAGAGATATATGCGAAGAAATATGAAGGAAGAGGAATATTAACCAAAAAAGTTTTTTTTCTTTTTTATCGTCATTTCAACGAGGATGCGATTCTATTTAATGCCACCGAGTAATGCCATAATCATAAAAATTGCCATGAGCGAATATCGTAGTTAGCAATGGAAAATGCAAATACGATGATTAATAGCACCGGTGGTGATTTCCTCGTTTGGCCTTTTCACCTTGGTATTGAAACGATATAAGAATATCTTCTTCTGTTGATTCGTTTTTTTTTTTTTAATGTATTTTTTTTTCTTCCTCTTCCGCGATACGTTAATAATAAAAGATTAATCGGTGTTTTAGTGTTTTGCTAGATTAGCGAATCGGTTCTCGTAATCGTCGATGTTATATTTTTGACACGCAGTTTGAATTTAGGCAGTCTTTGAGACCAAGTTTATTTTATTATCCGTTTATTTTAATAAAATGGAAGGCTAGCTTACATTCAAAATATTTGATGTAAAATTAGGTGAGCTTTTAGGTTAGTTTATATGGCGCCAATTTGTTTTCTTTAATTCCTGTAGCGAGATAGTAATAGGAAAATAGGAAATTTTGTTTGAAATGATGAAGTTAAGATTAGAAACATTTTTGTAATATAATATTGATATATAGAACATGCCCGATCATAGCATAGATCATCGTGACATCAAATTGAATATAATTTCTCAACACTAAAATTTCTATTATAATATAAATATATTTTTATCAAATATTCATCGAATCACTTATTTTTCCCTTATTATATAATATACTTATGAATTATAATCAATATCTCGATATCATTCAAAAATGATGAATCAAAAGTTTGAAAATATATAATCACAAACACGTAAAATTCAACTGGAGAAAAATTACTATAAAAATAAGATTTAAATCGTCGCAATAGAAATAAAACGTATCTCTGAATCAGAATATCTAATAGTAATAATTTCACAAAGATCATTGGATTAGAGCAGGAAACACGTTTGTCGCGAAAAACTATTTTACAATCCATCGTGGCGACGAGTTATGCCAAGGTATTGCCAGATACCAAGACAGATGATTAATGACAAAAGTAATTTGCAAGAATTCAAAGCGATCGAGAAACGAAGCGAAGAGATCGACCAATGATGTCCAAGTGACGCGATGATGGTTCCACGAATTTCTAGATAGTTCGGCACGAAGATTCCCGAGGGAAATTTTAGCCACGAACGTGCGAGGAAGGGTGACAAGAGTATACAGAGTCTGAAGTAATGGACAATCGTGGGTGGATAATTCATCGTCAACGTAACACATAGCGCTTTCTCGTTTAACATTCGAAACGACCGACTAATTCGCTTGTAAGAATGCTATCTTCCATCTTGGGCCGAGGAGCACCTGTACGACACGTAGGCTCGATTATATTTGTACACGTTAGAAATTCTGATCTCGACTCCTCTCGAGAGCTTGTACGTCCGCTTCGTTGATTATTAATTGTTTACTTTGGGATTTGGATTTGAAGGAAGGAATGCACGTATGTAATCGCTTTTCATTTCATTCCTCGAACACCGCGTTCCATTCGTTATTGTCGGATCGTATTACAGTCTTTATATATTTCGAAAGTATTATTATCGATCGACTATTTTTCAAAGGGGGAAATTATTTAATAATTTCGATAATAATATTATTTATTCCTTGTTGCAAAAATCCTATAATATATTCTATAATATTTCGAATGTTACTTTAAGGTACGATTGGTTAAAACGATTGGATAAAGCGATGAATCAATGAACGAGCGAGTAAAGTTCAGAAAGAAGAATTGTATTATTCGAGAATAACAACACCTATCGATCGTCAATGACTCGATGATGGGATGGTTAATTGAAATTTAGATGAAATCTTAAGTGTTCCGCGCGTCGGCTCGCAAAGATAATAACATTACGCAAGAATATGTGTTTCCAACACATTCCAACGATCCTGTATTTTCATTCGCTTGTGCAATTTTAAGTTTACATAATTTATTTAACATTATCTTTTGCAGATATATTCAACACGCGTGCGCACGAACGCAGCACGTTTCTAGGAATGTTATTTCAAACTTCATAATTTCTTGACAATTTCTCCGTAGAAGAAAGTTAAATGCACGTTCGAAGCTTTATCTATTATTGTAGCTATAATAATAGAAATTCTTCGACGTAGACGCGCATCTTATTACGATAATAATATGATCAAACGAGACGTTTCCAATATCTGAACTACGTGCATATACTTTTCACACAGTTAATTAATGCCTTATAGTAGATATTTTTCAAACGAAGTTACAACGATGGTGCATGATGTCGATTATATATATTATTAAAAAAAGTGGATTGATGTAAAAAAAAAAAAAAAAAAAAAATGCTATTCATCTTCATTAAAGCGCTATTCCTCGAGCTTCGATCGAGGAAAAAAAGGCAGAGAGAGATGCAGAATAAATTAAATATATGGCTGTATAATTTTATTACTCTTTACATCTTAATCAAGATTCTTCGCGTATCATTAAGTTCTTATACGATAAACTCGAAGATTCGTAACACATCGTTTTCATAAAAAAAAAAAAAAAAATAACGAAATAACCTAAAATTTTGTTAAGTTGTAATTAAATTGATAAATATAAATTTTTCACTTGCTTTATTCCACGGAAGAATTAATCTGTTCGTTAAGTAAACTCGAGAGTTATCGAGTTATCGGGTCATCGAATTACTACGTCAGAATTGTATCGCGGATGATTTCTAACTCTCGTTTCAATTTCATAAAATTGGGAAATTCGGATCGGGAATATTTCGCAATAAATTTCTTCTTCTTCTTTTTTTTTTTTTTTTTGTAAAAATCTTTCTTTTCCATTAAATTTCCAGGCACGAATCGATTCCAGGCACAAACCGAGCCACACACGTGGAGTTCGACGACAAGAATACCGGATACTTTCCTCGTATCAGAGCCAACCAAAGCGTTGTTTTAAAGATCATTACAGGCGTTACTTTAGGAGAAACGTTACAGGAGTTATTAACAGCACGATGTAACGCCACATAATTTTATATCGGGCGAAATGAGCCCGATCACGCGACCAACAGTTTTTCGTCGCCGTTGAAAAAAAAAAAAAAGAAAAAAAAAAAGAGTAGAAACATTTTATCGTATAAGAAAGTGAATATTATATCCTTGATGAAAATCCTTTTGGTAAAAAGAAAAAAGATTGTTCCGATAAGTTTAAAAAAGTCAATACAAATTTACGAAAAATAACGAAGATGATTATTTCGATTCGAAGCGACTTAATTATACTATTACAATTAAAAGCAGTTCAAATCAATGAAAAATCTTTACCTTTCGATCCATATATAAAATGAAACCATATATCCATGTATAAAATGTACAAAAATATAATTATTTAATATCTTATGTTATTACACGGAGGCTTTCTCGGTTCACGACGAAATTTTTCATCCAGATTCCAATTTCCTACGATCGCCAAGGATCGCCGAAGGACTAATCGTTTTAGGGTGAGACCGTGGTAGATGGGATTCATTGACTAAAAGAGAGGATGACGTCAGAGGACAACAAGTCGGACGAGAGGGCGGTCGCATTCTTCTCGAATTCCTGGGGCTCGTTCCTACGGGAGAGAAGCATTTCCTGCCGCTAACAGAGAGCTAGAAGGCAGTAACAGTAGCAAAAGGAGAAACGTAGCCGCGAGATTCAACATCCGTCAAGTATTTTTAGGAGGGATTTCATGGAAATATCCTCGGTCCCAATATGCGTCACGAGCCTCGCTTCGGCCTCATAGTTTCGCTCCTTCGCGACTCGATTCTCGGCGAATTTATTTCGAGTCGGGAAAGAAAAAAAAAAGAGGAGGGGGGGGGGGGGGATAATCGAACTAATCTGTTAAGTGAATACGAAAGAAAATTGTATTAATAGTTGGAAGAAATTTAAAAAGATTTATCGAATCGCAAAATATTTTTAGAGATCTTTATTTTCTTCTTCTCTTCTTATTTTAAGGAAGGTCAGGAAATGAGAAACATCTCTCTCTTTCTCTTTCTCTCTCTCTATATATATATATACATATAATGGGTTAGATATATTTTAAACGTACAAACGAATAAAATATATTTATTTCTTCTTCAAAGGATGAAAAGCTTTCGTGTTTTGTATTTAATACATTTTTAATTCGAAACGATTCTCTTATAAATTACTACTTAAAAGGTAAAATAATCCTAATATATGTTCAGCACAAGTTTCTAAATTTGCTAACACTTTGATATTTTCTCACAACGATGCCTCACGAATATCTTAATCGATGCGAATTAAAGAATGAATTTAAACGAAATTTCATCCTTCTAGTTTAAAAAATTGCTCATCGAATTATTTTCCTCGAATACGAGTCGAATAATTAATCGAGATTTGAGAACAGGCGAAGAAAACAGACAAATTCTACAAAATACGTATACAGATAGAACAGTTCCCAGTCGATGATACAAATTTCTCTGGTATTACAAAACGTGGAGACGAGGGGCGATCGAGGACAATCAGTGTACAAATATTTATTCGTCGATAAGGAATAAATTGACACGTAAACTTGGCAACCCATTACCACTGCGTTGATCGCGAGCAAATACGTTTATGTACGTGTTTGCAGAGCGTTTTCGATCGTCTTCGCGCACCTTCGTAGAAGATGAACAAGAAATTCAGCCAAAGCAACCTTCTGATCTGATCCTCAATAAGTTTTATTAGAAAAAAAAGTCGACAATTTTATTCGAGTCGATTTGCAAGAATTCGCGAATGTATTCGATCGGTGCTGGGCTTCAAGTTTCAATTGTGAACGAACAAATTAAAAATCGTTGGCTTTCATCAATTTTTTTCTCCTTTATTTCTGTTCTATGGATCTGCGTAAAATGTAATTTTTGTATTGAGAAGAATTGCTACGCTAAAATTATTTATAAATTATGTATATTGATATTGCGAGCAAGCATCTTTGACACGTGGCTGATGGATGAGAGTTTATAGACAGATTTCAGAAGACATCTTTGTGAAGAAGAAAATTCGAGCGATAAATGTACAAAGAAACGTTTATCTAATCATTATGATTGGATGGATTGAGTTTTGTAAGTTTAATTCTCAAAGGAATTCAAAGAGATGTTGTCGTATAAGTAATCATTTCACACACTAAATACGTTATTCTATTATCTCTATTGCTATTTCAAAGTCATTATAATAATACATAATAAAACAATATGGCGATTCTGTAATTCCTCGTCCCATACACGTACAAGAAAACCCACTTATCAGACACGAGGTTCTCTCCATGCGAGATTGAGAAACGAGCCGACCTTAATATTAGAAATAGCAATTCATTCAATACGACCCACCAATGAGTTTACAGAAACTAACAAGCGCTAAACAGCATATGCTATCTACCTCTAATGACGTATCGTCGTTTGCAACATTTTTAATTAATTCCTACGAATAAAATTTCCTCACTTCCTGTTCACGCATAATATTTCACTTTATAAAACTTCTAAATTAATAAAATAGGATTCGCAAGTATCCAACATTCAATCCAATTAGATAATTCCAACCCGCAAGAAGAAAACGCAAAATTTGAATTTTTAAATTTTATTAATTATCTCGCGATAAAAAAAGGAAAAAAAGTCTCTCAAACTTTTCGAATTTCGCGAATTTCTAAAGATTTCGATTCGATTCTGGAAAAAAAAAAAAAAAAGATCGAGAAAAATTTCAAAGCAAGAGGATCGATCGATTAAATAGAGACGTATCGGCCTCCGTTAATCCGGAAACCAGCATAACGCTTTCGGTAGGATCGTGGCGCGATCGGGACGGTGAAGGAAGCAACGGAATGCGCTTCGAGCCACTCCCGCCTCTCTTTGAAGGCACGGGTTGGGACCGAGTAGCGGCGGCCGAGCTAGAGGCCGAAAGACAGAGGGAGAGAAAGGAGAGTTCTCGTCTCCTCGAGAGAACGACTCCGGGTAGCTCGACGTCGAGGGACGTCGTCGCGGGAAAGAGGGAGAGAACGATCGAGAGGCCGGCGAAGAGTGCGTACTTTTCAGCTCGTTCCTTTCCTCCGAGTGGGCAGCGTTCAGGCGGTCGAGAGGAAAAGAGATAGCGAGGCTGGAGTACTTCGAGTAACGAGAGAGCGAGTGAGAGAGAGAGAGAGAGAGAAGGAGAGAGGGAGGGAGAGAGACGTAAGGAAAAAAGAGATAGCGTAAGCGCGACGGAAGACCGGAGTACTTCGAGTGGCAAGAGAGAGAAAGATTCAAGACGGTCGAGAGCAACGAGAAAGAGAAAGAGAGATGGAACAAATATGTATATATATATATATATATACGATCGAGGGAAAGAGCGAGTTGGAGAAGGAATAAAGAGACAGAGATCAAGAAGAGACGCGATAGTAGGAGTGAGAGAGGAGGAGAGAAGCGTATCAAGGACGACGAAACGAGCAGAGAAACATAAAAGCCAGGCGACAGGCGCCCGCCACGTTGTGTGCATTGGAGAGGTTCGTATTACCGGTACCAGGTCCCTTCCTAAGGATGGCGCTAAGGCGCCTTGCTATGTGTATTGCCCTTAACCGTGTACCGGCTGCCAAGCGTTCTCGCTCTCTCTCTCTCTCTTTTTCTCCCGTTTCCACGGGTATTTCCTTCTTTCAAGGTTGCGCAAATTTCGGTCGCTGACACGTGATCCCGCGCAAAATTTAAAGGTATGGACGGATGGCGCGTTGACCAGCTGTTGACCAGGATCAGGTTTTAAAAATATCTACGGATAGTTAGTCGAAGTGAAATATGACGAAAAATTGGAGAGAATATATTCGTGGAAAGGATATATAAAAGAAACGAGAAGCTGGAATTTCTAGCTCGAATTTCGATTTCTTTTCTTTGTCCGGATGCAATAAAATAGGAGGAGGAGGAGTTTTTATCGGATATATACGTGAGACGATAAATGTTCTTCGATTAGACGGAAAATAATTTTTGTTGAAAATGCACAAAAAATGCATAAATGCATAGCGATATTCAGAAAAAAGTCCACGTGTATCAACATACGTATATCTAGTAATTCATAAATTACTGTTAACTGATAAGTTTACCGTTGTTAAATATCTTTACTTACCTAAGAATGATAATTCAGAATCTAAATAATTCAAGAATAACGTAATCGATACTTTGAAATTATTTTTTAAAAACCGATAATCTAAAATTTTATATACTTTCAAACGTTTTTAAATCATACAAATAAATTGTATGTCGAAAATTTCCATTTCGAAAAATTCTATCGAAGCAAAGAGAGATAAAATATGATCGAGTAATAGCAAGCAACAAAATTAAAAAAAAATACATACTTATTATTGTTATTCCCAATCAGAGAATAAAGCAATCTATCGATTATCACGAAAATCTTTGGATAGATAATTAAATGCACACAAATAACATCGAACGTATAAATCAAAAGTTTCAGCACTGGTAATATAACGCAAGTGTACACAAAAGAGCTTGAAATCTGAAATCTAGTTTCGTGGAAAGTTCTGATAACGATATATAATAATAAAGACGCGCGGAATATCAAACGACGCAGTCAAATTATCCAAGATTATCTGTATGCGCGCATTTCGCCACAGTTTGAAAATAAAAAAAATTTAACTTTAAAAATAAGATAGATCTATCAAAACCTGTCAAAATGACGATATAGATATGTAATTTTTTTTTTTTTTTTATTTTAAACGTGAAAATATTCTCGGCAAAATTAGAATAAACTTACACTTATATTCCAACAGGCTGGTAATTTCGGCCGTTTGCCATTTTAATTGAAGGAACGATAGAATGTCATCAGCATTAGCCGTCGTCTCGGCCGTGGAACAATACGGTGATTCAGGACGGGCTCTGAATCGAGAGCGGGAAGCTTAAAAACGCAGCGCGGCGTAACGCAATACGAACAAGATTTGTCCTCGTGCGTTTGAAAGGGACTGCACGGACTGCGTTGTGCCATGTCCTTCGTCGTATTCGTTGAAATTTGCGCAACCGTTGCTGGAACTCTGTCGCTGACAGCGCGTGCAAAGAGCACGTGCGGAAATAAATCGTATCTCCGCAGAAATTCTTCTTACACATGCTTCTCGTTTCCCTCTTTCTTCTCTCTTTATTTTTATTTTTATTATCATTATTATATTACTCTTTTTTTTTTACGAAAAATTAATCGAGAATGACTTTTAAAAATTATCGATCAGCGCATCTTTTCCATAATTATCTCGCGGGAAAAAATTAATGAGACGGTCGAGAGAGATCCGCCCGTAAATATTTCTTTCAATTTTTTGATTTTGATAAAGTCGAACGCGATAAGTCTTGAATATCGTCGACTTGAATCTACTTTCAATAATTGATTCGATGAAAAAACTGATATTCCTTTAACACTTTCGTTAGTAAATTATGGCTACCATTCTCTTGGAATCAAGTGTTTTTTTTTTTTTTTTTTATCCGCCCGTCACATTCGTCTTATAGAAGATTTTCTTATAAAATTCTTATAAAATCCCTAAATCCCTAAATCTCTCTATTCAATCTAGTTAAAAAAAAATTTCGAACACGAACGCGATATCTAAGATCGCAGTTCGCATCACACGACGCATTTAACGAATTTTTTCCAATCGTTTTCCAATCTAAAGAGCATTAAATATTCCTTCCCTATAAATTCCATTCTCTCGTCACATCCCAGCCGTTCCACCGTTCCACCGATTTAATTGCCACCGGTTCATAGTCCGGCTTATATTGCGGAATGTTGGTTCGAGTTTCATGAATGAAGAAATTTCTCCTATTTCTCGGCTGAATGCAACAAGTGGCGATGCGCGCGATCTTTTATCTCCTCTGCTCCATCGTGCTGGCCCAGTTTCCTTCGTTCATAGCATAAATCTATCACACGTGGCTACATCTACCGCCTCGGTGTGACAGACAAACTCATAACGAGTTTCTTTCTTCGGAGGAGGAATCGCGATCGAAAAAAGATCCCCCTCTCCTTCGTTTTCTCTCCTTTTCTTCCCTTCTCTTTCCTTCTCTCCCCCTCCTCCCTTCCATCACCCGCATTTACGCGACGATGACGAATAACCAGCCAGCGGTCTGATTTTTATCGTGCTAATATTCCTATCGCGAGAGACCTCGTGTTTTTTTCCTCGAGAAACGATTCAACAAAGCTGTCGGCGTGTTAACTCGATCGAAAAGGATTCGATTATTTATTGTTGTAAAAATTAATAAACGTCAAACGATATGCAAAACGGGAATTCGTTCTAATGATTCACGTGATCTTTAGACGATTCTTTAATTGAATTATGACCTCATCGTGCTTACTATGTCCACGCGATTATTACACACGATTTAATTTGTTTTCCTCGATTTATCATCCCGTCTCTTAATTGCTTGCCTTTTTTTCCTTTTTTTTCGGAAGCTTTTTGACCGATATTCCGTTTCTGATAATTATTTTGTGGATCATGGAATATATAATTCAATCGAATATTGAGGTTTTCATTAGTTTCTCTTCTTCTTGTTTCTCCTCTAATTATATTTATTGTTGCAATTGTTTGTAAATGTTTCTGTTATCTCGTTTCATTAGAGAATTTTAAATATTTATTAATTGAAAGTTTAATGTAAAGAAAATTATGTTTACCAAAACTTTAATTTTCATTAAGAAAACAATTTTTTTCGTTGAAAATATTATTATTTGAACCTTTATTCCTTCCTTCCATTTATTATATTCTACCACTATTTTGAAATTTTTCGAAGCTTTCATCCCTTTATAAACGATCAACCGACTCACGTTTATTGGATCTTCAACAATATAATTTCGTATCACGTCTAAACGATTAAACTTATAGGAAGAAGAAAGATGGTGTTGTGAACGTGCCTATACGCAGCTTTCAAGCTTAATTATACCTTCAAGAACATTGGACCCCTGACAGGATCGGTTTATATAAATACAGGCTTTGGTGCGGCCACAATGTCGACAAGAGATATTCACCTCAAGTGGCATAACTCGCGAACCGATGTTATTTCTATTGACGATTTATAAGCGTGTGCCGAAAGCGCGTATGTCTATATACTCGTATATTAAACGTCAGCGGATGTACAGTTCTTGTAGCCAAAGGCGCTATTATTTCGTCATATCGGGCTTGGCACAAACGTTGCCATTTTGTATACAAGTTATCGCTCGATTTCAACCGTCTCACAATGTGCGCGCGTCTATTAATTGCGTGCAACGTGTTGCATTTAACTGTATAAAACTCGCTTATATGGAATAAATTTTGAAAGAATTTTAATATAGACGAGCAAACGATGATTAGAATTTTTCAAAGCAATGGTGTAACACCGCTTGAATTCTTGAAAACGAAAGATTCTACGAAGAAACAAAAGCTGTTTTGTCATAGGTAATTGTAACTTGTTGGAACAAAGTCTTGCGGAAAATCAATTTCAATGGAAAATTGTAATTTCAAATAATCGTGCTTGGTAATTGATTTTACGAAAGGAACTTTTAATAGGTGTGAAATTAATTGTCTGTAATTAAATTGTGCAATATTCTTTTCAGAGAATTGAAATGACAATCTTAACATTCAATTTTCTAACTTCTTAAATGTTCTTTTTTTTTATATCGTGTAATTAAGATATCTAAAATTTAACATCGAGATTTAAATTTATAAATTTTACACGCCATTACTAATTAACATTTAATTTTCTAACTTCTTAAATGTTTTTTTTTTTATAAATCGTATAATTAAGATATCTAAAATTTAACATCGAGATTTAAATTTCTAAATTTTACACGCTACTACTAATTTTCACTCGATTCGAACGTACAATCGATTTTCTTTTCTTTTTTAAAATTACCGTGCAATATTATTTTTCCTTCCGTAAGCAACAAAAGAAGAACGAAACAAATCACCTACATTCATAAATATAAATCATTCAATATCGTCGGTACCAATTAATTCAACCATCCCGAGTCATCGTCGGAAATAATTTCTAATCCGATGCTCAACTTAATTGAAAGTCGCGACGACACCGAGACATCGATCTTCCGAAGACGATTTCGCTATAGCCAACTTTATTACGCAACCAACGCGGCCTACGAGAGATCGAACGAACGCTCCTCTCTCGAGCAACACGCGAATCTATCGATGGCCGAGGGATCTGCGTGTGGCTCCGTGGCTCGTATCGATCCCGAGAACCAGTTTAGGATCGGGCAAACGAAAAGAGAAAAGGAGGGAACAGGGAGCCGACTAGTCAAAACCAGCCGCAGAACCACCGAGCATTGTAAAAGTTTGGTCGTAAAAATAGCAAGGAGCATAATTTTGGGGTTCGGAAAAAATTCTTTCCAAAATAAGGGACCGAGAAGAGACGAGAAGAGAAGAGAAGAGAAGAGGAGATCGAGGACTGGTTTGGTTGCTGGTCGGATATTATAGAAATATGCTTCGGATAAACGCTTACGAAATAAACGAATAAATTCTAGGTAAAATTTTTGAATTCGATTTTTGCATGTATAATTTATAAATAGGATCTAAGGAATTTTTTTTTTTTTTTGTTTAAAATTTTGAAATATTAAGAGAGAGGAAATCGAGCCGCGTTTCGATTTTCATTGAGCATCGTCAAATATTGCATAAAAGATCATCTTATAACTCGAACGGACGTGTTGTAAGTCGATCTTTTATTGATTGCGACGAACCATATGGCTATAGGTTTCAGAGTATCGCCGTTTCCGTGGTTGACGTAGACACACCGGCAAACATCGATCTACTTGATGGAAGTCGATCGATATTTATCTGTCTGGTAAAATTATAAAGCTCTACTTTATGTTCCACGTTTAAATCTCTTACAAGTTAAATCTGTAAGGAAAAATTATTAATTTATTTCGTCTGTCGAAAATTATCTACACCTCGAAATTTGAACGAAGGCAAAAATTAAGGAAAAATTGCGGCTTCGTGTGTATTTCGTGCATTTTCAATTCTTCATTCTCATTACGTTCGACAAATAATATTTCAACACATATATTTCAAGCTTCAATGATTTCGAAAAAATTCAAATTGAAAATAAATCTTCTTTCAAAACTAATTTCCATATATCGATTTCCATTTATCTGAACCGGGTAAAGAAAAACTTTCACGACCATTACATTATGCTAAAATGTTTTGCACAATGATGTTTGAATTAATTCGTGGAATTTAATTCAAACAACGTGAGACAACGTCCGCTGCGATAGTCCACGTAGAATTTTTGCTTTGAGCTAGGTCGTGAGATGTGACACGCGTTAAAGGACGATCTCCGCGACTCGAATGCTAAACGTTTGTGAGTAATAAACATGAGTTATCGCTCGAACGATTGCGTGGGGTTACATTCCATGTGTTCACGTACGGACAACTGTGGAATGTGATCGTATACACACGTATGGGTATCCACGATTAAAATGTGAAAAGAAGAATGCACTCACCCTCGGGTCTCAGTCTGTCGGCAATAAGGCAGTACGGGGGTGGTGGCGACTCTGAAATGAGAGAAACAAGCAATAGATTAATATAGAATTTTTTTTCGATATGATTTATAAATATAATATACAATAACGTACAAAAGTTTAATCAATACTATTATACTATTTAAATTTAACAAAGATTTGCTCTTTTTAAATTTCTTGTTATCTGGATACGACAATACGAGTATAAAAAAAATATATTATCGACATAAAACTTAATGAAATACTCGTCAGATAAGAAATTTTACCTAAGGAGGACAAAATACATGCACATATCGTAAAACGTTAAAAGCAGTAAATTATACGTGACGGTCACGCAACTGACAATTATTACGAAGCATATCGAGTGGTATTTACCGCAAGAATGGCACGACTAAACGTAAAAGAAAAAAAAAAAAGAAAATATTTTTCAGAAAATTATTTCCCAATTTACACGACAACCTTGAAAATTAGAAATAAAAAAAAAAAAAAAGTTTGACAAAATAATTGGCTCTTCCATACATACATGTTCCCACATATCTCAACGAAGGAAGATAAAATAATATTAACATCCACCAAGAATCATTGTTCGTTTCGCAATGAGCGGCGGTTGAAAAACGGCGAGGATCGTTAAAAGCAAACGAACACATTCATTAAAGGCGCCAGACCTCGATCGATCTATTTTCGTGGGAATCTCGTTACACGCTCCGCGTCCCGATTCCCGCTTTAATCCAAAACGGATTCCCGCGAGGCGACGACGGCCTCGCCGCGTCTCCGTCGCGAGGAAAATTAGAAACCGACTCAAGGCTCCGATTAAAGCGCGGGATTAATGGGAAATGAGAGGCCTGGCGCCCGTTAGAAGACTTCGCAACTCCAAAAGCGGACGATTCTATTATTGGATTGGGGCGAAACCGGTACCACGTTTTTCGTCCTTTTACGCGTTATCATGGATACTCTACTCCGTGCTTACTCTACTGCGGGCGAAATTGCACGCCCGTCAAGGTAACCGTGGCGTATATTACACATGGCGCCTCTACCGGATCGAGATGCCATCGGCGCGACGCGCAGTCGCGTCTGCCCGAACGGATTCTCAAGGAACGCGTTCGAATCTGCAATACGATTAGGCGATCGCAAGGCCGCGTGCAATACGATACTGGGTTAACGAGTCCTTTCCTTCCAAACGATCCTCGACCAAGCCGTATTAATTATATTCGTTTCTTTTATACGGAGAGAGAACTTTTGTTGGATGGATTGCGTTGATTACGGTTAATTGGAAAATGGTGAGTGAATGTATTAATAGATTGAAGATATTGGTGGATTCCTCGCGTATGGTGGTACGCGTTGTATGAATTCGCTGTTATAGGGAATCGTGAGCGATATAAAATAACGTGTTTGAATACATATTACTCGAGAAATTGGATTATATGACAAGTCGCGATATCTTTGCCGCGTTTTAGAAATTTATTATTTATTACAGTAATTTTGATTAATTTTGTAATAGATTATTCAATTTGTTCGCAAACAAAGTATACGAAATGTTGATTGTAAATAAAGAAATAAGTAAGGGACATCTTGTTATTTTTTTATCTTTCTTGCAAGAAATAACATGGAATTGTAAATGAGTTTAAAGTAGTGCATGAATGACATCGTGTCGCGAGATATCTTGTCCAATGTGTCGCATAAACAACATCGTGTCGCGAGATATCTCGTCCGCGGATGCGAAGGGGTTAATCTGAATCTACTTGACATGCGAGGAAACGAATGTGAGAAAGATAATGGGTAATAAAAGAAGGAAAGAGAATATGAGTGGGGATATTGCAATTAACGGAATGTCGATTGGTAATATAAGAAAATTATAAATTATAATTGTTAAAATTGAAAATAAATATATTGCTTGATTTGTAGAAAGAATTAGGATTAGAGGAAAATATTATTGAACGTAATAAAATGGTGTTTGAATTACATGTAACTTGCCAAATAAACACTAAAGTTTGTTGTTTGTTCTATTTACAATCCCAAATTAGAGAACTAAATTTGTGATTTATATCATAGGTAAATGGAATTTGATCTGTGCATTTGTAACAAACAGTGAAATATATTTAACGCCAAAAATTCCCGAATAGTAACAACCAATATGGCTGACAGAGGCGCCTACACGAATCTTCCGTCACGATTGTCTCAATTCTCAATTTCCAAATGAACAATAATAAAGATTCAACTGCTGCGATTCTATACTTGAAACAAATCATAAATTCATGAAATATTTTTATAAATTATAAAATTTATCTTAATAATTTTTTATTTTTATTTCTTGTAACTTTTTTTTATTTGAATAATCTTATAATGCTCTATTCTCGATCAAATTAACTTCTCATTTTTATTTATTTTTATTTTCAATAACCAAATTAATAAAATAAATACGATATCTACGCATTATTTCTATCTATAAACATAAAATCTACAATTATACAAAAAAATTAAAAAGAAACGAAAGAATATTCCGGAAAAACACATATAAATACACCATTGTCAAGGACACGATCTTCAAAATAATGTTTTTAAACATTTATTTATACTTATTCGAAAATGTTCGATTTTTTTCCCGAACTCACACGTAACTCGTTTTTCTATCGTTTCCTAATATCACGTAAATTCATATCACGTAAAATAAAATACACATAAATTCGAAGACAAAGATTCCCTCGTACGCGATATCGAATCGAGGCGGTGTATCAATTAAAATTAAATTTCTGACTCATTTGATTTGAAATTCTGCACCGTGTACCGCTCCTCCACTTTGCCAAAACACGATGACCTTGTTTGCCATTGCCTCGTCTTGCACGGTCGCACGAGGCATGAATGGTGGGTTAAAGCTTAAGGCGGCAATGGCCGCTATATATTTGCGCAGGTTGCAATATAAAAGGTGCAGAAAACTCGAGTGTCGCGTGTTGATTGTTGGTGATGTACAAACCCTCTACGAGTCCCTCCCTTTCTTCTTAAATCGGAGTCAAAATATCAAAAAAAACGAGTGTGGGCTCTGAATTTGAAAATTGAAATTCTTGAAAATTGATCTCGAAGATATTCCTTGCAAGCGAATAATCCCTTGATAATAGCTATCCAAAAATAATTTTCACAGATGAGCAAATCTCAAGAATAAATGAAAATTATTATCGAAAATTCATTTTCAATACAGCATCGCAGTGTCGAAAACGTTTGAACGTTTTTTCATGTTTGTGTGATCTTAGACGAAACGAATGAAGAAACTGAAAAAATAATGAATAATGGAAAAATGATAAGACAAAATTGTATTATATGATAATGAAAATTAGAAGAGAATGATTATTTGTATATTATAGAATTGGATACAATAGATTTATACTATATGGATGATAGTAGATAATAAATATGACTAATCTTTAAAAAGCAGAATTATTATTAAATAAAAAAATAGTGAATGAAAAGAAGATGAAATGACTTTGGAATTCTGAATGATAAATGATACAACGTCAAAGTTGCCTATTATCGTGACAATTATTTTCAAGCTGTAAATTTACTAAAAAGTAAAATATAAAAAAAAAAAAGTAAATAACAGAAGTTGAAGTTAAATTAATTGGTAACAATAAGATTATATCTTGGTTAAATTTAAAAAGATGAAATTATTAAATTGCTTAATCACGAGTTACATACATGATGAAGACTTAAGAGTTACAATGTATGTAACGTGATATATGAGTACTACTTAAGTAGCAGACTGGTATTAAAATGACCTAGACTTAGGTAGCGTAAGGTTGAAATGGCCTAGAATAATATCTAAAATAACTGTATTTTCAAAGTTACATTTGTCAAAATGATTTCCCTGAAACTATGTGACCTTTGTTTTAAATTTATCGTACAGTTATACAGTGCAAGAAAATTCAGTTTACCTATTCCCGTTAATTTTATATCTTTCAAAAATTTTGTTATATAAAAAAGCTATTACTTAACTTTATTTATCAGTCACAATATTTATAATATTTTTTCAGAGAAATCTAAAAAAGATTATTTGCAAAATAAAAAAAAAAAGAGTTGTTCTTATCGATTAAATAAGGTTATCATTTTTCTTTCCTCCCAAATAATATCTCTTCCTCCATTAATTTTAATGTCATCGCGAAGAATTATAGTACGGTGCCAAAGTGTTGAAATTTTAGACACATATCTTCCACTATTAATAGAAATAGCATATTACACATTTACATTACTTCCTAAAATCGATACCCCAATTTTCGATAACATACGTCAATGATGATCATCTATTATAAAAAAAATTATATTTTCAATATCACGAATATAAAAACTTAAAAAAAATCTTGATAAAAAAAAGTATAAAAAAGATAAAGTATATGATAAAATAAAATAAAAAATATGATAATTATCTTCGTCTCGACGAAGAACGATTGCATCTTTTGTCGTTTGAAAATACTACGAAATAAAAAAAAATATGGAAATCGTGCTCAAGCAAACCGATAATGCAAACGTAATGCAAAGAGGAGAAAATTATTCTAAATACGAAATAAACTTGGAAATGATAAGAAACATAGTACAAGTGCGACAATTTGCGTAATGACGCCGTCTGGCTGATGATAATCGATTTGTCGAAGTGAATTATTAACGACGCCGCCAATATTCGAACGCTGTCGGACGCAAAAACAGATAAAGACAACACATACCGGTGTCTGTCCTCTTTGTGTGTCGTTGTGCGTTGCGAAAACAAGGCGCCACCGTGAATGCGATTCACCTTCGATAAATGTCGACGAACGCTATAACCGTGTTTCTCGACGACTATAAAATCCTCGATGATAATGTTTACGATAGAGTATCGTATTCAGATCCGGTGAACACGTTCACGAAATAAGGTAAGATCGCAAAAAAAAAACCTTCCCAGACATTGAACATTGATCCACGTGGCATTAATAAATAATTTAATTCCTTTGGCAAACCTGTTTTCTCATCTCATCGTACATATTTAAAGCATAATATTCTCAAAACCAATCCTTGAAATTAAGTAAATCAAACATTGAATTGAAATTTTGGTCATAAACGATATTTAAAATATATAATATTCAATAACTATATAATGGTGACGTGACGAAAATGATGATTAATTTATGTTATGTCCCAATTTCGATAAAGCGAATATTGAAGTATCTTGTTTGTTCGTGAGGTTCAAAAAGAAATTATATTGGATATAATTATTCAGATAAAAATTTAACGTTGTGTGTTTTTCAATGAAATTATAAAAACTTTAATAGGTATGTGATAATTGATAACCGGAAAATACTATCGATATTTTATTTATTTATTTATTTTTTATATAATTCAATATGTACTTTGTAATCACTATTGCTGTCTTATAATATTTATGTATATAATATTAATCTTTGGTACTTTCTACTTATTCGATAATCAAGCATACATACCATGAAACTATTATTTCTTTGGATTTTAAATATTGCATGCATTTCTTTATATCTTTCGAAAATTATATTTTGATGCATAAAATGTTCAATCCTGTCTTCCTAAGTAACAGATAATTCCATTTTCAAGTTCCTACTTTCTCCGTTCAAGAAAGAAACCTGTTATCTCGATTTGAAACCCTATTCAATATAGAATATCTCGACGAAAAATCTCTCTTGGAATCGCTTCCTGAAAACTACCTGTAGATGCGGTTCTTTTGTTCCAACGAATCTTCCAATTCCCAGAAATATCCTTGGCCTTTAAGACCACATAGCGTAAACGGAGAATTCGAATGGAATCAAAAAGCATCGAGCTGATTCTGCGCGCATGATTGTATACGCGGCACTGGCCGGCGAATACAACCGAGAGAAGCCGGCGCGATGCAGCACCGAGTTGCTTTCGCAGTGCTTGCTTCGGTTAGGTTCGGTCAGCTCGTCGGCTAATGCCGACTGGCCTCGACAATTAGCTGGCGCCAGCAATGACACGCAGCGGCGCCGGGTTGTTCTTCCCTCTCCCCGTCCGCTATCGCTCTCTACCCCCTCCCATTGCATCTTCTCCCGCCAACTTCTCCCGCCTCTCTCCTCTCTAATACCCTTTCCACCCAACTGCTCCATTCCCTCACCCCGCCACCTTTCGAAACCACACATGTTCCACGGCGCCCCGTCCTCAGACCGCTTTTCCTCCTCGTTCTTCGCATATCGTTCGACTTGATCTTTCTTTTTCCTTCCTTCTTCTCTTTCATTCTATCTTTCTTCTCTTCTTTCCCTCTGCCACGTCTTTTTCTTCTCTTTCTTCTATTTCTCTTCGACCTCCCTCTCTATGCTTGCTCTCTTTTCTTCTTTCTTGGCAGGCCGCGACTCGCCCAATATACGCTTTATTTTTAGGTTCATTTCCTTCTGACCATAACTTCGATTGTACGGCTATTGATAAATGCCGGTCGCCGTATATGTATTTTTATTATCCATCATCAACTCCTTAAAACAGGTCTAACAGATAGTATCATTGGCTCTTTCTTCGCATTTCTTTTCCATCTCATTTCGCTTTCTTTTTATTCTTATATCATATGACTCAAATCCTTTGCTATCGTCACTTTACTCATCGATCCCTTTCGACGCATTTATTCGCTCATTTCACAAGTGATATTCTCCTCGCGTTATTTCTCATTTTCTTTTCCCAAATGCGCGTCAGCCTTCTCTGCATATATATACGCATACATATACCAGAGAACGCTGGCGCAAGCGATCCACCGCTATTATTAGATGTAGAAACCTTACCGTGGAATCCGAAGGATTTCGTTATTTTCCTATATAGAGATTTTCATTTCGCCGAATTTCTGTTGCGATTCATGTTGCGATACGCTACGTATATTATCCGCCGCCTCGTCGGTCCTATAAGTTATTAATAGGAAACTGAACCGGTGCGTCGTGTGCCACTATGTTTACCTTGCACGCGCACATTTTCCGGCGCTCCTGATTATCGATAGATCTCGCACAGCGCGGCGAACTGTGACGAATCGGCGTCGTCATCGCGAAATCGAGAACAGTGCCAGTTTCTCGGTTTCCTATATTAATATTACTGCAATACCACTAAGAGATATTAGTTTACGAGTTTCTTGTAGACATTCTAATATAAGAAGGCGGTCCCATAAAAACGATTAGAGTAATGTTCCCATAATCATTTGTCCAATATACATATACAATTTATCGTCATGGCCGTTGTATCCATATCTTTTCTATTGCTTCATGTCTAAATGTCATGACAATCTTTTTAAAAACGTTTTTTTTTTCCCTCTTATCGTTTAGCTACGTTGATTTTATTGAGATAAGCTACAAATAGATTTTTTATTTAATAAATTCACGATCGAAATCGTGTTGTGAATTACGAGTTTTGTACCATTTCGAGATGTTTTTCTTCCACTGTCGTGCGTATGGTTGGTGATATTTGCGCGTCAGAACGATATTTAGAGCACATTAAATATACTGGCGCCGTATTATAAATAAGATTAGAAGTACATGATTTTAATATAAATAGAATCTCTCTTGAATATATATACTATATATTTTCGGGA
Organism: Apis laboriosa; assembly: GCF_014066325.1. Taxonomy (NCBI): domain Eukaryota; kingdom Metazoa; phylum Arthropoda; class Insecta; order Hymenoptera; family Apidae; genus Apis; species Apis laboriosa. The sequence goes on from NW_025224966.1 coordinate 5,594,054, forward strand.
GGAAATATGCCGACCGATATTCGATGCTAGGTATACTAACGACACTTTAGAAATGCAGCAATAAATTTTCATAATTTATAGATGTATTTTGTATTAAACGTTCGTTTTCCAAGTTCCCATTCAATGTTTCTGAAAGCGTAATAAAATTAAGCAATAATAGTAATTGAACTCGAATAACAACAAAAGTTTTCATTAATTTTTTCATTTGTACTAACTTGTTTTTATTTTTTTAATTCTTTATATATATTTCATTATAGAATATAAAAAATAAAAATAAGTTTATCTTAAGCGAAAATTCTATGATAGTAAATATTAAAAAAAAAAACCGAAGCTATATATTTTTGTAATTTGAATAATTTATCAAGATTTCGATATTTAATAAAGATTCATTCATTTTAATAAATCATGATATGCATATAAACACTATCGTCATTCACATGCATATTCATGATATTATTAAAAAAAAATGATCATAAACTATATTAAAAATATAATCATTTTCATAATTAATTCGTATTTATTCGTATTAATATATTTTATTTCATTAAATTAATTTCACATGCAATATTCAATCTTCCACAGACGCAATTTGATTATGTTAATTTTCAATTAATAAATCTCTGATGATTTAATAATAAAAACATTCAAGAATCAAATCAAATAAATTTGCTTAATTACTTTCCATCACTTTGTTTATTCATCGTTTTAAATTTTCGATCAGGATTAGCCAATCATCTAATTTTTCTCAAAAGTCAAGCAATAACCGACTTAAATACTCGTTGAAGTTACATAAAGACGCGTTTTACTGGCGCCTTATACTTACTCCCTCTCTTTCCTTCTAACACCGTCTTTGTATCAATAGAATGCGACTGTTTTTTTTTTGTAATTGAATTCGCGTCGCCAATAAGCAGACAGACGGTGCCACAAGACGGTGAAATTAATAAATTTTACGATTATGTAAGGTGCCAGCTAATGACACAAGTCTATATACTAGATGATTTTGTTATTTCTGTGTGCAATTGGAATCTATTTCACAAAAATACAAATAGATAAGTACTTGAAGAAAATATGTTAAATTTCTGAATGATTTATGATAATTTTAGCTCATATTAATAAAAAATTCTAAATATAAAAAATAATTTCATTCAAAGAAAATGAAAATTCAATATTTAATGAAAAGAATTATTTAAAATCAAAATTAAAAATAATATTTATTTTATTTATTATATAATTATAATATAAATAAAAATTTTTTTAATTGCAATACAAATCTATTTCCTATATATCCATATTAGGAAAAATATAAAAAGTAGAGAAAATAAGGAAACTAAGATTAAATTCCAATGTTAGTAGGCGATGAATGGGCATTTTTCCACAATAGGGAATCAAAAATCTTGAAAAAAAAGTAGATGAAACGGAATTGATAGGTCTAGACAGATTTCGATTGGAAAGATAATCGTACCTGCTATGAGTTTACACTGGAACACCATTCAAAACCTGTAAAAAATGTCGTCCAGCAGATGGACTAACAGGTATTGCCTACCTGTTAGACAACCATTTTATTTCAAAAGAAAAGTTTGGCTGGTACTCTTCAATCCTAATATGACAACTCAATCGTTCAAGCATATTTTTTTTCAAACGTTTTGGACTACGAAAAATAAAATAAAATATTTGATATATAAAAAAATTATATAACAATATTAAATATTTTGTTTTGATAATCATCAACTGATCATTATTATAAAATATATCATTGTCCATCCCTAACAATATTATCTACTACTTATCTCTAGTTTTAGATTATTATTAAGATTATTACTAATGATTATTAGAATATATTTGAAAATATTATTTTAGAATAATATTTTAGACACAGAAAAAATTATTTTCAAATACAATAACAGATTAGATGAGAAATATTTAATTGAACATTCTAGTAATAAAAAATCGAATCGAAACTATTAATACCTATTAAAACTATCGCTTTATTCGAAGTACGGATACATGTTAAACCATCCGATCGCCTCGTCTTTGGGACGTGTGAAACCTCCAGCGTCGTTTCGGAGACGTGCGAATAATTTAAGCACGTGAAAGGCCGACATTGTAACGACAACGTGCCGCGAACCAAATGCTAATCGTCACCTGTACGAGGCTCGTTAACGAGCCCGCAGCCTCGGGTCAATGTGAAACCGGTAATTTATTACCGATAGCGAGGAGGATTAGTCGATGTCCAGCTGGTGTCGGGTTCCTAGGTAAATGAGAGTACACGCGTTCGTGGACTGAATAAAAAATATCACCGGTGAATTGCGTTTGAATGCGCGGGCTACCCAGAGCCTCTTTGCGAGCCTGAACCCTGAGTGTACGACAAAAGAAACAAGAGCGGAATAGTGAATGGTATCGATACGTGTAAATGTTCTTGATTGCCCTCACGGTAGCAGTCGCGAGCAACAGTTGAAGTAATAAATTTTGATGAAAGCGGACGGTTTTGCTTCGCCATGGGAATCGGCAATGAAGCACGGCTTTTGTGCCACTGTTGTCAGAACGGCGTGAACTGTACGGGAATGAGCGTGAAATATCGCTCAACGTATTTATGTCGTCTCGAACAAGTGGTGGTGTACGCGTTTCTGGACGATTCCAAACGGAATCGAGTGCAAGACGTGAAACTATCATCGCGCGTTTAACCCGTATTTTTAATGGAGATCGTCATTGTTATCCAAGGCTGTTCTTTGAATACCAAAATTTATTCTTTGCTAAGATATTTTTGAAATATTTGAATACATCTCTTTAAACAAAAAACAAAGTATTTTACGGACGCAAATGAATGAAAATACGATATATACACAATAAAAAAAAATAAATATTCCATATCTCAAATTCGTTTCTGTATTAAAAATAAAATAGTTTCTATGAAAACGTAATATATTAATATATTTATATATATGTTTCGTAAAATTTTTACTTTCAACTATTATGAACCATCGATACTCCACGTGTGCATTGAACTTATCGGTATTTAATCAACTTTGTCACGATCGTGTCCAGATGTCCGTGCATGGAATCGCTACTATGCTACTCTATTCGCTCAACAATTTTATTCAATACGTCTCGGTGACAATTTACGATATAATTGTGGATTGGCTGCCGGAGACAATAACGCGCCATTGTTTGCTAGGTTTGCTAATTTATTGGAATCCTATATTTACGATGTCTTCACGGTATAATAGGTACATACACGCAGATGACTTCATAAATTTGTTATTTCTGGAATTTATGGTGGTGACAGCTGATTTTCCGAGACATCTTAACGACGCTTAAAATCACTCTCAGTTATGGGTTCCGATGTTTAAACGTGGTCTCCCGATGTATTTGTCAATTGTGACAAATAGCGTGTTGTTCCGCCATTTTAATAGAGTGTAAATGTCAAATATGAGAATTTGTTGTAATTAGTTACGCTTTTAATTTTTAAGAGAAAAAAAAATTATTCGAATCAAGTCAAGATTAATAATCCATTTTTGATCTTTAAATTTCGAAGGAAATATTTATAACACAATTAATCAATTTATTAATACAATTAATTGAGAAATTAATTGTACATAAGTGTTTTGACAAAATTTAAAAATTAACGAAAATATGTAAAATAATTCGTAAATGAATTGCTTCAATTGCTGTTTAATACGAACATATCTCAATTACGTTTCTGCATTACAATTTCTCTAATAAACACAAATTTCATTTCGCGTTCGAACATTCGATTTATCGTGTAAGCAATGTCATAAAATTAATTGAAAATTAAATGAAATAATAAATGAGAATGTGTTCTTTCTCATCTAATTTTACACGAGTTCAATATTTCGTAATAAAATACGGAAATGCTATTCTATCTATTACAAATTAATTCAATTCACGAAGAATTTTAAAGAATTACACATTCATTTTACGTTTTAATTTCTTTCTCTTTTTTTGTATTATATTTGATATTTATGTTATTTATTTTAATTTTATATATCGTTCAAAAAACGATATAATATGAATTGAAAGTGTACGAAAGGTTAAGATCGATGTAATTATTATAAAAATAATGGCGCGAGCACGACGATAATTTAATCTATACATGAATCAAAACAAATAAAATCTATTAGCTAGAGTATTATTTCATTTCTATAATTAAATTATTATACTTATAAAGCATAATAATTCCCAAACTTATCAGAAGGTCATCTCTATTTTTATTTACTCATAAAAATCAATAACAAGATTTATATACATATAGTATATATATGTATATAAAATTAACACAACTTTGCTAATTTTAAATAATCACACGTTAAAAAAACATTTTAAAAAAATGAGAAAAAAATACTAAAGAAAAAAAAACTACTTACCGGGTTTGCAGAGCCGGCTCCAATGATAAGGATTGCAGCATATGTATACAGGGTCTTTAGCGGAATGACAGACAGGAAGTCTCTTGAGCTCCGACGAATGAGCGAGATCCGGCCATCGCCAGATCTGGCAGCAGAGCAGGTGAGGATCGATTGGCATATTGTCGAGCGAGCCACGAACAGGTACTCTGCATCGATCTGGTCTTATTGGCGACGCGCACGAATCCTCTGATTCAGAGTTTTGATCATCGTCCTTCTCCAAGGATGAGGAACGATGATGTCTTCGATGATGCCGATGATGATAGTGATGATGATGCGTTGGATGATGATAATAGTAATGACAATGGTGGTAACGATGATGACGATAACATTGTTGTTGTTGTTGTTGTTGTTGCGATTGTTGCTCGGTATCGTAGCTGTCCTCGGTATGCTGGCGTGGCACGAGGATGCACGAGCCGAGATCGGCACCACAACTTTCGACGGCGGTGAGTAACATTTCTAGTTGATTTTCCTTGAGCGATTTGAGGAGCTCCTTGCACCTCAACAAACGAACGGGATCCTCGTCATCATCCTGGCTCTGATCACCGCCGCAACAACCTTGATGTAGTCTACTCGACGAGATACGGTTACCTCCTCCTCCTCCTCCTCCTCCTCCTGCGCCTCCCCCTCTTCCGCCGCCGACTGCACCTCCTGACGACGCTCCACGCGCTCCTCTGGTTGTTTGGCCCGTCGTTGCCGTCACGTTGCTCGTCGTGTCGTTGTCGGTGCCACTCGTGTTGTTTGCGCGATGAATACGTGACGAATCCTCTTGAGCTTCACACTCGGTTTCATGCTCTCCACGGACCTTGGCCTTTAGGAGACGTCTAGTGAGCGCCGTCCGTTTGCTCCAGAACATGAACATGAAACAGGATTTGCGGTACGTGCATTTGGGGGCCAGTACTTTTCAACGTAGCCGCGCGGAAAATGTGAAATATTTGGAATCGGTGCCTGACGCGACACCGTCACACCACCGCGCACTGGACACGCCACTTTCCACCACCCCCTCCACCACCACCACCACCGTCCCCTCTCGCTCTTCTTCCTCCACAAGTTTCCTCTACCCGCGCCTCGTTTCTCTCCCTTTCGCAGTGCTGAGTTTCCCTGTTGCCGCTCCTCTTTCGCCAACGTGACGACGACGAAAAAAACGGAACACGAGAAGTATATACACCGGGCGGTTATACACTGTCAAGAAAAAAAAACAAACACCGCCGCCTTATGCCAACACATACGACCGAAGGGAATCACAGACGAATGACGGTCCCCAGCTCGAGACTTCTGACGGGGCCAGAACACGCGCGTATATTTATTTATGCTCTCTACGTATCTCGTGCACTTTGGATCACGGTCCCGAAATAGTATGACAGTCCCCTTGTGGCAGAATGATGGCGTTCGTTTCGCGCTAAAACTGGTTCAAATGCTCAGATCCGATACGCGCGACACTCTAGTTTTTGTGAATGTCATTCGTTCTTTTTCTTTTCAGAAAACGAAAATATTTCCAACTAAAGATGACGCGTGACAAGTGATGGGACGGATCAATGTATAATGATATTACCTGTAATCTTTGTGATGATAATTTTTTCATAGGTTGTAAACGAAGTTGAGACAAATACTGTCTATTAATCTTGAACCTTCATTTACCTATATGCCACGATATCAGCTAAAGCGCCATTTTATTTCCTTGAGATGACTGTTTTTGCTTTGTCGACCGAACGTTGAAACGTTATCTTATGTTCTTCACGTTTGAATAACAAAGTGACAATATTGAAGAAAATATGTTGGATAAGTTGGTGTCCAAAGGGAACTGCTGTCGTTGGAGAAAGTACTCGAGGATTTTTTCGAGAACGAAAAAACGTAGCGCATAATATATAAGTGAAAAGGCACAAGGATTGTCTACTTGTCTCGATAGTTCGCGAACGTCAGCTTTGGTTGTCCGTAGATGTGCACGGTGCAACGGTCGCCGGCGGGGTTACGGACGCGCACTATTAGTATCACGATACACTTCTTATCCGTTAGATGTAGCAGCACGAATCGGTCGCGCGCGCACACACGACACCGGTTCTTGACTTTCCTCAACGTTGTATATCGACAGGCGATGTGGTGCTTTAACCTCACGACCCGGCACATAAGCACAAACACACACGCGCGCGTATATAATACGTATATTGGCACAATCGCCTTACGAAAAATTGTTTTGTATCGTTGCGAATCTTTCTTTCTTTCGCTTCCTTCGTTTAGGAGATGAGTCTGGAAACAATATACCACGGCGCTTGATCAATGTCCCTTGAATCTCGGGCTGCTAAGCCCTGTAGAATACGATAGTGCCGTTTTCGTTCTTGATACTCCTTTGCCCGTGCCGTCGCCAATGCCGGCGCACCGGCACCACATAACAACAATAAGAATAACGACGACGACGACCACGACACTTTAACCTCAAATTCGAGATTGTCGCGTCGATCACTCCCCGTCATCCGTATACGCGTATCACCGAGTGACATTTTCCGCTTGCATCGTCTGTCTTTTTCTCCCTACTTCTTCACTGTTCTCACTATTCACCGTAACACTTGTCGCTCGTCACCCATCGCCGTCGCCGGCCTGCGGGCTTATTCGCGCGAGGCGACCGCGAGGACGCGCACTGTCACATTCTTGAAATCGCTGCTCGAAGAGCCAACGAGAACGAGTGAGATACTAATGAGGAGGGATAATGCGTGAGTAAGACAGACAGATAGAAGAGAGAGCAAAATATACACCGAGAAAAAGAGAGTAGGGAGGACTAGCGCACGTAGATCGGATATATAACTCGCGGAGGGCGAGAGAGGTCGAACGAGAGTAGCGCTTCGGTTGCACGTTTAAAACTTCGATACGTACTCAGATAAAAAAAGTTAGGATGTAATAGAGAAAAGAATTGCATTCAGTTTCACCGCGACATTACACTTGATTTTGAACTATTTTAAATTCTTCTACTGGTAATCGTTTCTTGTCTTCGCGCACAGATACTGACGTCGTCACGGAGCAAACTGTTGCGAGGAATAATCACGATTACGGCCGTAACACGACTCGACTCGGCTCCGCTCGACGACGCGACTGGTACGCACGAGGTCTCCGTCATGAGCGCACACACCGATTTCCACCGCCTCTTCCTCCACCACCTCGTCGCCGCCGTCGCTCGTCTCGTCCCGTCCGTCTCGTCTCGGCGCGCCGATACACCGACCGCAGCATACTAAACACACAAGGGAGATTGTTAAACATGGCCGTCGCCGCCGCGCCATTATTTGTCGCGTTCGCCGCAAGAGGCGCCACTCGTACGTGTATTACAGATACACCGCAAATGTACTTTTGAAAATCATACTACGTATCTTCATTTTCTCTCTTTTCGTATATTTTGATCGATATTACACACATATTATCAATGGAATAGAAATATTCATATTACGTACAAATAATTGAATAAATTATTTAATATATTTGCTACAAGGAACATTAATTACGAGAATCTTCGAATTTAATGAATTGATGAATGAAATAAAAAATTCTGTAAATATTATAATAGGCGAAAAAAGATTAAAAATATTTCTTTCAACTAACCAAGAGCTTCTTCTTTTTACACGGAAAACAATTACGTGAATAATCGTTATTCGATGAATTCATATCCAAACAGATGAATTTTCGGGAAACTTTGAAAATGATAATCAATCGATCATAAATCTCCTAGCTCGCGATCCATGCAACTGGAACACGTTGTGAAGCAGGATAAGCGGCGGAAGGGAAAGGTGGTGATGACGGAGGGTGAGGGAAAGAAGCGAACAAGGGCGGGGGGGAGGTTATCCCAGGCAAGAAGGGGGGCAAAACGCAAGGTGGACTCGTCTGAAGACGGGGGGCGTCAGCCGGTCGCGGTTACTCGAGCGGGCGAGCAGACTGACGCCAGCGCCTCTGCCTAGCGCCAGCGCCAGTCACCGACAAGTACTCCACCCTGAGGGTCAACATTCCACGATGAATTTCAGTCATGATATTTCTCGTAAAGGAAACATCCGTTTCAACGTGTCATCGTCATCGAATGATGAAAGAATGTTAAAGAAGAACGGTTATCGGTCAGACAGGAAAGAATTCGCCTCATCGAGTCGCTTTCTAGATGACGCTCCTCGATCTGAATAATACCGATATATTTCTTTGGTATATACTCACGCGATTTTAGATTCAGTCCACAGGAACGAATGCTTGCGAGTTCATCGGTGAATCTACAACAGAATTTTGAATTTATACTTGGTAATACTTCGTTTGTATTCTTTGGTTGAAATGAAAGTATGTAGGTTATGAAAACTGTTAATATCGAAGGTTAAAGTGAGTTAACATGATTTTTATTGTTAAAACTCTTTTGTATAATCTAGCTATTGTTATTAATCAAATTTTTTTTAGTCATCAATATTAATAGTACCGATTAATATTTTGAAAATAATTTGATTGATAAAAATTCATAAAAGAATCAGTTTTAATGATATTACAAGATATTTGTATAAACTTTGTACATACCAAATGTTTAATATTTCTTCTATCAATTTCTAATTATATTTTGATTAATTTTAATACTAATTATTATTCAGTATCATTTATAAATTAAGGATAAATTGTGTTCTAGAAGAAAAATGAAAAATCAGTACTAAATTTCATTCATTCGAATTATTCGTCCATTTGTCATCGTTTTCTGGAAAGATAAGGAAATCTGAATCGATTGTCCCCCTGCAAGCTAACGGAGGCGCCATTAATTTATTTCACGGAGCCCATATTGAAAATGACTTCGGAGGATAAATCAGCGTCTTGACGCATTAAAGCTCGCTCTTTTTTTGCCGCCGTCCGTTGTTCGTTTTCTTCAGCAACGTCTAGACGCGTTATTTCACCGTTGGAACCCGCTCCGAAATGATATAGAATTTAGGAAGTTATTTAGTTATGTATGTCTGGCGTCCTGAGCTGGCTAGTAATCAGGCGCCTGGCCTCCGCAAACTGTCCCTCGCTCTTTCCTCTTCTCTCTCTCTTTCCCTTTCTCTTTCTTTCTTTCGTCTGCCGCCACTCACCATCCCCCCCTCCCCTTCTTTTTCTTCTTTCCTCTTGTTCTGATTTTGTCTCGCTTTATCGTGTGTTCATTCGGTAAAGCCTGGTAAATTCTCCAGGGCCGTCCACGTTCTCGGTGCCTCGGTGTCTTGGTCCAATTAAAGTGTTGATCAAGGTGCCCTTCGCTCAACTTCCATATCACACAAAACGAGTGTATATTTCTAACTTGTATCCCTTAAGATTATATCGTGGAGGATAAAAGCTGTTTTGTACGTACGAACGATGAACCAATTACCCGATGGCATTGAGAAATTTTGCTTTCGTCTTCTTATGATTTATCTCGTATTTCTTACATCCCACATTATTTTTAATTGTCTCGATCATAAATATTTTTTCTTATGAGCTAAAATGAAAATTTGCTTAAAAGAAATGTGAGTCTCAAAAATTCCTCCATGTTCATCGCTAATAATTACAAAATTGCTTACCTAATTATCTTTTAAAACCAATATTACAAGCTATTCAACCTTCATTTCTTATCCTATCATTAAACATTTTCCTCCTTCATTACATTTGCATTATCAGTCATTCGATATATAGTACACTTTTTAATGACTTTTTACGTAAAATTGGCGACGAATAATTAAATTAATCCACGCTATACGAATCAAAAATAGATAAATCGAAAAGAAATTAATCTGAATAGCAAATATTCATTTATTCTCAAAAGAACTCTAGCGAGAGTGAATCGTAGAAGATCATCTTCTACGATCACGTATAAAAATCAATGAATAAAACTCGAACAGGATTTCATTAATTAAATCGTGTTCGGTATTCGTGTGTGACAAAATTGGATGCGCTTTATGATATTATTAACATTCCTAACCGAACGATACACAGCATCGAGGATCCAGAAGAAACATCGTTTTCAGGTAGTTAATGTTTATTATACAACCATGTAATAACATCTTAGCCAAAAAGATAAAAATCGGACACGATCACGATTCATCGTTAACTTAAATCGTGCTTGTCCAACTTCGTGTGTGACAAAATTGGATATCGCTTCACGATATTATTAACATTCCTAAGCGAATAAAATATAGCGTCGAGAATCCCAAGGAAAATCGCGAAACGAGTACTCTTAATACATCGATTACGCGGATCATGTGAATCCGTACGAAAAAAAAAAAAAAAAATAAAAATCGAACTCGAGGTTCGTGTCGCGACGACGACATGGACGACTTCGTTTCACGATATTATTAACATTCCTAAACAAACAAAATGCAGGATCTCCCCCCTCCCTTGACTCCCCCTTCGACCGGTCAGATTATACGTTCGCCTCCATCCCAGATAGTCAAGGTACAAAATTATAAACCGCCGCAGATAGCCATTTCGTAACGGGTCGGCACTAGCGTAGGAGCGGAACAGGTCGAGCGCACTTTTGCTTCGTTCTATTTCCAAACACGAGAATTATTCACGTTCCCTGTACAGGCCAGTATGGAGTATGGCGCCGTTCCTGACGTATCACGGCTGATGCCACTCGCCTGAACGGACTGCGGTAATGCACGCGAAACGGCCGCGAGAATGAACCGGACGACGACCGGTCTAACATAAACATTGGCGCCTCGTGGAACAATACAGAACGTCACGCGTGAGAAAACGGAATATGGAGATCTGGTGATCTCACCTGGGATATTTACGAGTCTCGGGTCTCAAGTTTCAAGTTTCTTTATTTTCCACTTTTGCACTTGTTGAATGTATCAAATGATAGATATCGAAGAAAAGAGAGATACATACTTTTTAATTTTTTTCATGATCACATGTAAGCACTTGATTGTAAATACAATTTTATAAAAGTACTTTTATTATATTATTACTTAGGTGTATGATTAGTAAGAAGATTACAGGATACAGGAATCGCAAATTCGAAAATTAGTCTATTTTTTTTTTTCTTTCTATGATTTATTATACTTTGTCGCAATCGATCTCTCTCGAAAGCAGAGTATCAATCCCGTAATTATTATCGATATTCTCCGGGCGTAGATGAACAGATTCGTATGACAATGTGTAAGCAAAACGAAAAGGAAGAATTAACGCGACAAAGGCCGTCGTGACAGGCGCATGCAAGCGAGGCGGAACACGCGTGCAAATATTTCTCATTGGATTTGTCCGAGCATGCCGTACAAAGTAAGGACATGATACTTTTCTTTGGATGACGCGATCCAACCCCCCGACGGCGCCGCTGTCAACGCTCCAAATTCCTTGCTACGACGACGACGAGAACGATCGCCTTCGTTCTTCGAACCGGCTACTCATGATTCCACTGTAATTCATCTTCCGCGAACCGTAGAATTTCAAGTTATTCTTGGCCCCCGTTGGTGATTTTCGTGATTTTCGTTCCACCCTCCCCCGATCGACCGGGACGAATGCTTCGAAAACGAGTGTCAAAATGACCGATCGTCAAAATTTCTCCCCAACTCGAATAACTCGAATCGGTCACAGGTCCGTTTGAAACAGGTTGAAACCGTTTATAACGGTACGTAACTGGAAAGTGTACGCGTGTATCTATTTCGTATTATTCTATCGTTAGTTATCTGAACACCTATTAATATCCGAGGCTAATTTAATTACAAGGTGTCATTTTAATTAATGATTTTATCTCACAGCACGAAATGATCGATCGATCATTTTTTTTCTTCTTCTTTTCTTCTTTTCGATATTTTGCATCGATTATCAAAAATATTATCAAATAATACGACCGTAGGAAATTTTGAGTAACGGTTAGATCGTAGAATAATTAACAGAGCTTCTGTGTCTAGCAGGATGGGATATCTAATCACATGTCATCGTGGCTCGTTCGCAAGCGTTTATGGAAATTCGAAAGCATTAACGACATCCGTTCGCGAATGGAAAAAGCTGGTTGTCCGCCGTGGGAGACATGCTCGCCGGACCGTGCGTAATCGTCTACATCACTGGCGCCTATCCCTACTCGATTCTTTGTCGTAAAACAAGGTGCGACATTTATTTTTCCGGTTGGCACTGTTTTTAGAAAAAAACCTCTATCCTTGTATGCACTACTAATACGACCATAACATTAACAACTTCCCTATCGGGAATATAGCCCGATAGATTTAAAACCGACTTGAAACTTTCGAACGCCTCGTGAATATGTATTTGGAAAGAAAGAAATACTTTTAAGTTGGTCTCCGAGTTACACGGATGGCTCAGCTTCGAAAGTACTACGTAAGTAATTTTAACTCGTTGAGAATAGTCAAACGATTGACCAAATTCGGGCAAATTGTTTCGAAAAAGAAAGACTACTACGCTTATCACAAATAATAACAAACTTTTCCATAAAGGCGAAACTTTGATATAATTTACGATTCGAAACGCGCGTGAGAAAGTGATCCCTCTGATCCCTCTGATAATCGAGGCGCCAGAGATTTGCAAAGTTTCATAGAACCGGACGGTGAATAATTCGTACACCTGAAACCCGAGTCCGAGTCCGAGGATATGGGCAGGTTTCGCGCGAAATAAAAGCATCTATTTCGATTCTATTTCGGTGATCGCTCGACCGAGCCGCGGCGAGCCTCGTCACGCTCACTCGTCGCTTCGTGGCCCATTATTTCGACCAACCTCCCGTTTCTTCCCCCATTTTGTGAAGATTCGAGGAATCACGAATCCGGCCAACTCGACCTTACATCCGCCGCCTTTTTTCTTTTTTTTTCAACGTATACCGGATGCGAGGCCATCTTCCGGTTACACGTTGAAACCGGAGTGAGCCGGAAGATCCCACTTTGCTCGGTACACGAAAATCGGCGATGCGATAGACGAGATAGCGATACGCGTCGAGCACCTGCGTACGTGCACTCGGTCGGACGAGCGCGTTGCGACGGCCCTGTGTAAGAGCACAACGACGAGGACGACGTGGCCCGATGGGTGGGAGAGGTATGATGGGACAGGTGCGGCTCGTAACTTCCTGGATAATATCGGCCGGTCCGGACGCGCGACCGGCGCTAACGCTGACGCTTACGTTAGCGGTGGCGCCACTCGGATCCACGCCATAGGCGCCTGTCCGTCCCGTACCTCTCCTCTCCCCCCTCTCCCTCCCCGCTCGAGTGGTGCACCCTCGCCACTTTCCAGTTTCTCTCTTTCTCCCTCTCATTCCGCTTCGTCCATCATTTCTCTTTGCCATAACGCGTACGAATGCCCTCGGTGCTAGCGATGGGACCAACGCGCCAAACTCTGGCGAAATCGCGGTTATGCGATTTATGAAAGGTTCCTCTTCCACGGATAGAAATAGATAGCGGGCTGGGATTTGGAAATTGTTGGATTTCGGATTTTATCGTTTGGGAGATGGAAAGTTTGGAGGATGTGGATTTCGAGTGGATCTTTTCGATTGGATGAATTAAAAACGAAGGGATTAAGCTTCGTACGAAGGATTCACTTTGTGATGGGAATTAAGTGGAAAAAGTGTTAGAGAAAAAAGAATAATTAGATAGAAAACATTTATATATTTCTAATTTTTGTTTTCTGGCGCATCCAGTTTCTTTCAGTGAAATATTTATTTTCACTTCGAAACTCTTATCCTGTACAAATTGTTTGAACGTTTCGAATATAAGATTGATCCCATCGCTATATTCCACTCTTCTTACGTGTCCTCGCCACTTCTCAAACAAGCATACGATGTTACTAGCAAAACCTGCACCATCTTTATTCATGCACACTGGGTAGTTGACGGGAGGCGAGATGCCGTAGAGAGCACGTAGTAAGTATGTATGTATGGCCGAGGTGCATGCATACCAAATTGCAAAAATGCACCATCGACAGTGGGGAATTTAATATTTGAAAGGAGGACTCATCGGCTACGTTTGAAGTCGCGATGCCGTTGGAATTATTTACATCTATGGTAAGCCGATTTTCAAAGCGATATCTCGCGAACTGTAACGCATCCTTCGTGTATGTATGCAATATTTGCATATTCCTTTATGTTAACGGTGCTTTGTTCAATGGAGACCTTTTGCAAAATGAAAGCTCGAGCGGAAAAGATCGTGTTATAAATCAGAGTTACAAACGTGTGCAGCTTTTAGAAACGAGAAACTCAACTGAACTTTATTAACTTTATTAATTAGATTCGTCTGATGTTTTATATTGCGTGCAATTTAACGTGCAATAATAAATTTTATCGACACGACGCTATTCATTGTTAGTCTAATAAATATAAACATATAAACATAAAATAGTATTTGTTTTATATAAAACAAATTGCTTTCTCTCAACGTCATTTATCAGAATTTGCCTTGTATACACAAGATGAGAGAAGCTCAATGCCAATGTTACCATGACGATAATGTCGAAGGTTCTGATATGTATCTACATACATTCATGTGTAGATCATGGATATAAATAACATAATGCGGAATATAAATAACGTAATATGAAAAAAAAATGATTGAACTTTAAATTTAAATAAAGAAGAAGAATAAATAAAAATACGATTAGATCGGATTATAATTAATTTTTCGGAAAATTTACTTTTATATTTAGACTATTCTTTATTTTTAAAAAAAAAAAAGAAATTAAATTAAATTCTAAGAAATAAAAAATAAATTACATAAAAATCATATGCAGAAAGTATATTATATTAATTATATTATAAGAAAATGATTAAAAGTTAAAGACGCGATTGAAATATATATAATATATATATATTTTTCATATAATTTTTATATTTTATTTTAAAAAAGAATATTTCCGACAGATATGACCACGTGGTTGCTACACGCACGATATCACTGAACTCTCGTTATTTCTTACCTGTTGCAACGATAACCTTCTGCTATTGGTTAACTGTTGCACATGCGCTGTGTCAAAATTTTAGTTAGAATTTATATGAGCAACTCCCGTAATTTAAAGTTCAATGCACCAAATGTAAAACATAATACAATTTAATTTCAATTTATAAATGAAATATATATATATATATATAATTCATTAATTTAATATATTATTTGATTTTTATTTTATTATTTTTTATAAATAATACGATATTTAGTATTATTTAATTCATTTTTCATATTTTTATTCTAAGGTTTTTTAAATATAGAATAAATTTTCTTAAAATTAAAAATGAAATTTATATCTTTTGCAGATTTTTATACAGTATCTTTCACATTTTAAATAATCTTTTAAAACAAAATTAATTTCTATTTTTATATATCAACAGATAAATTAACGAAAAGAAATCATGAAAGTAACATAAATTGAAGCCGCCAGATAGCACTCGAATCGTTTTAGCAAATTCAAGTAAGCAATTATCAATCGCATATAATAAGCATATTAACTAATCTTTCAATCAATTACCGAATAATATAAGTCTCCCATGAATCTTTGTAGAGAATCTCCGTAGCCGTAAAATTTTCCAAGTTTATTCAAAACAGGCCACGATAACAGACTGGCATATATCGGCACTTCAAACTACGATACCGCGTTCTCGCGTAGCGCGGGAAATTCGAATGGCGCGTACCGTCGGAATTTGTCAACATCCTGTAATATTTTTCTCGCAATTACAATTCGTGAGACGAAATTCGTTCAGAATGATAAATGATTCGAAGACAAGGAATTGGAATTAACAATCGAAGACCGACTGCGTCGATCGTCGAACGTCGACTGGCCGCAAGCCCGACGACCGCGCAATATGTAGCGTAGTATAGAGAGGACGACTGGAGCCTGTCTGCTCACCCCTGTGGCTGTCTGTTGCCTAAGGGCGGCCTCGTCCGGCGCGAATTCGCGGCGACACAGCAGTGGCGCGCCAGTAACGTGGCGACGCGGATCTTGACGCCATTCCGTGAACACGTATGCGTCCCTATACGTGTTCTACCCTCTCGATTCGTTTGTGTTCGTACGAGACCGTACTATTGGCGCATAGACGAGGGTGGCGGAGACAGACGGAGAAAAAGAGAGATACTTAGATAAGAGGGAGATGTACGTGCATGCATGGCCAACGAGGAGAACACGCTGGCAATCGTACACACGAAGGTGCTTGACCGAGTGAAGTCGAACGACTAACCGTATACGGAGACTTTTCTTGCCCCGAGCTGGAGATAAACAATGTCATTTGTGCTATTCCCCTCCGTTCCTCTACTCGTATCCGAATCGGGGTTCTTTCCCTCGCGGACGTAAAGCATGGTTAAATCGACAGTCTTCGTTGTCGTAAACATGACCGGTTTCCTCTCTTAAATTGTTTATGCTATTTAGCTGATGAAAGATTTTTTACTACTGGTGTTATTAGCAATTCATGTAAAAATCAAATGTGTGTATCTGTGTACGTATATTTGAATGTTTGTTTACATTAGAATGAAGTAAACATGTTGGTTTTTAATTCTATACAATCTCGTGTTATTGAGAGGTTACATAACCTATATATTTCCGTATAATTTATATCTTGTTTATCTTTTATATCTTCTTCTATTTGTTTATTATTATTGTATTTTATCACTAAATATATAGGAAATATACGAAATATGTATGGAAATATATATAAATATATATAAATGTATGGAACAATAAGAATAAAAATAAATAATTACAATTTTTTTTAACAGAAAAGGCTAAACTTATTAAAACATATAATTATAGATTATCGTAATAATTTTAATTATTGAAAAATGTATATAATAATTTTATAATTATAATTTTAATAATTCAAGAAAGAATTTCTAAAAATAAATCACATCATTTTGCATCTATTTCGTTACTAAAATCATAACTGAATTATATTCTTGGACAGAGCAAGTTAACCGACCTATAATCTACGGATACTCGTATTTTTCCTGGTGCTAAGTAGGTACGCAGATAAATGCTAAACGTATGTTTGCTTGTTTCGTTAAAAGTCAAATACTATTTCTAGCGAGCACATGCATTTAAATACATGCTTCGTTTTGGGCGGGCCACAAGAACGGAACGCGGATAATGATAGCGATGGGGTGAAACGGAATGATACGTATGTGTGTGTATGTGTGGGAAGGATCATTAGTGCATCTAATTCCGTAGCGTTGGAATGCAACATTATAAATTATCCAACGAATCTTGATAATCCAAAAATCTAAGTATTTTCGAACATCATTCGTTTAATTCTTCATTTATTTCTTATTTAACATGCTAGATATTTACTCTTTAAAATATACTCTTTAAAATTAAATTATTAAATATTTCCACACAAACTTTAAAAAAATTCAAACAAAGTTTCAAAATTTATTTTATTAGTATTTTATTATATGCTAAATTCATATTTCATATTGTTTTTTTGATAATGTAATTAAAATAATTAATAGAGAAAAGAGAAAAGAATAAGAATCCTTATTCTTTTTCTGTTAAATATTGAACTTTTCAAATTTGTTTTACTGCAAATATTAAACTCATTAATATACATGATGTTCAAGAATTTATCTAATTGATTAAAACTAAATGTTTTAATCTTTTTCTATGATTTATTAAATTTGTTCAATTTTTTAGAAAAAATTCGATTCAAAACAGCTCTTGTAACTATTACAGTAATCTAAGATTATCTATCAGGATAATCTTTCATTTCTTCATCAATTTTCCCTATATCCATAATATCGAATATTTATTTAGAAAACTTACATCGAATCGAAACAAGGTCTACCGGATACTTTTAGATTCCACGGATTATTGCACATTTGTAACGGTACTGGGCGATTTCAATTTGTTGCCAAGCAATCAACGCGCGTTAGCGATTCCACTTTACGAGTCGTACCCTCCTCCCGTGTATATACTATAGAAGAAAAAACAAGAAGGGACGGTTATAGTATCGTGATATCAATTCTCTTGTAATGACACAATCGTAGCCAGTCAGTCGGATGTCGGTTTCGAGTGTGGGTGGAAGAGGTGATGGTGACGATCTAGGTCCGGCTTCGTTCTCCAACTCGTTGTTTATCAAGCTCCCCTTCGCATAACAAGCATCAAAACACTTGGCGCCCCTCGCTGGAGCCGTCGTAGTCATCTTCCGCCCCAATGGCTCGCTTCTACTTTTCGTGGATATGCCGGGGGTAGGCGCTGGCATGGGTTAAAACATGGGTACCGGGAGGGAACATCCTCTATACACACAGGCGCCGTCTCTATCCGCCGAAAAAATGAGTTATCGTGCTGGATCTAGGAGTACTCGTGGCAATTCAACCGTTCGAATCGCCATTTGTTCAAGTTTTATATTCTTGTAATGTTTTTAACAAATTATGTCTCAATTATGTTTATTATTTTATGATAGGAATCTTTATTTAGTTCTTCCTTATTTTCTTATCTTTTATAACGAAGTTACTTATCATGGTCAAAGATAGAATGCATAAGAAATACTTTAATAAAAGAAACGTACTTCAATGAAAAATAAATTCTTTTCAGATATCTAATAATAATATCATTCGACAGAGAAAAACGATACTTTATATATAAATCACAATTAATAATTAATAATCTTTCACACGTCCAGACAGACGCGGCCTTAATTTCAATCGTTGATCTATTTATGATTATTCCAGGAGCCGCGAATAAACGGATTCGAAGAGGAAAACTTTTCGAAGTAAACAGGTTTTGAAAACATTTCTTTCGTAGCTTGATCGATATTACATGAATTCCGTAAGAACCATAAAACCAAACGCCATTCCCCCAGAACAAACGATTCTTACGATCGAGGAGCGAGCGAAAGGAAAGGATGGGGAATCGTCGTTCCGTTTTTCTAAAGAGGAGGGCGAACGAAGGGAACCCCCGTTAGAGATAGTAAAGACGCGCTGGCACCGCTCGCCACGTAAGTCCACAGATTCATAATTATTCCCGAACAAAACATCACGCTATTGACGTATCCCGGGATCGGGAAATTCAGCTGACAATACCAAAGCAAACATGTGCGTCGGTGTGCAAAAGGAGATGCGAATGGAGGCTGGGAGTAGGGAAGGGCGCCCTCCTGCTTGGCGACCGACGCACACTGTCCCACCCCCGTCGTGACGATGCCACGATGCCAACAGAAGAAGTATTCTTGCATTGGTCGACGTCGTGGTCGTCGTCGACATCGTCGTCGTGGTCGTCGTGCTCGTCGTCATCGTCGTCTTCGTCGTGGTGTCGTGGGTCGGCCAGTGGCGGCGACGGTGTCGGCGACGTTCCACGGTTGGCGTCGAGGTTAGCGCCGGCCGGTCGCTGGAATCGGCGCCCGGCTGTCTCTTTCTCCCTTTCCGTCTCTCACTCCACACGTTTCGTCTGCACGAGAGAGCCTGCCCGTCGTTTCGTCGTCGTCCGTTCGACGGCGACGACGTGGCTCTGCCGGCTGTCGCCGACGCCATCCGCCGCTTCTGCACCATCCCCATCATCCCTTTCCTCCTCCCTTTTTTTCCCGCCTCCCTGTCAATATATTCGACGACGATGTGTTTAGATAATGAAACTCTACTCTTCCAAAAAATTTCACGATCGAATCCAACCCTCTTCCCGCGCTAGCACCGTGTTTGTCAATGTAGAAAACATCGAGCCAATCGGGCAAACCCCTCCTCTTAACTCGCGGCAAATTCTTTCGCGTATCGTACACGCGTTAAACAAGCATTCAACTCACTATTATAGATGGACAATGCTACAATTTCTTGTGCTGTTATCTTTAATATATGGTTTGTTTTCATCTTAGTGTATCTTAGTTTTTCGTAATATAAAATTTTATGTTGATATATATGGAAAAAATTATAATTGTAAGAAAAGTTTCCTCATGCCTGTTTCCTGAAAACTAATAGTAATATGGATTATTATGGATTATTATGGATTATAATGATTATTACAATTTTCATGAATCAGAAAGCAACTTTAAAAAGATATTAAACAAAAAGCAGTTTTTTATTCTAATAATATTAATTATTTTATTGAATTATTTATTATTTTTTCATATAATTATATGTATATTGATTAAATGTATTTATTAAATGGAAATGAAACAATAAATTGAAATTAATCTAATATATTGAATATAATAAAAGATATAATAATTGATACATACATTAATGTTTTTGATTAACTTAAAAAAAAATATAATTATTTATTATGACCCAAAACAAACAATTGAAATTGATAGATAGATTCATATTTTATAGTTATCATAACTTTCTAAAAGCAAAATTCTAGAGAATTTATGAATCTTTTTTATAGAAATTAGTCAACATGTTTAATATCTTGAATAAAATATATCTTGTTCTTGTAACATACCAGATTCTGAATCAATTTTATGCAAGCATATGAATCATGAAAATTATTTCGTCTATTATCTCATTCATCCTTCAATAAATTAATTAATTTCCAGTATAATAAAACTATACATCATTTAAATTTTATAAAAATGTATTTGAATCAGCCAAATACGAGCAAAATATTATATTTTTCAATAGCTATTCCTCAAGTGTTCCAGAGTCAGCGGAACATTCTCCACTGGGCTTTCTCGGTAATTACATTTTCAAGCTAGCATAGCTGGATCAGAAATCATCGCTTGTTCCCTGGACAGGACAAGATCGAAAGAAAAGCTTTGCCAAATGATGGGTAAGCCGAGCCAGCGAAAGTTTCGCTCGATTGGGTGTGCGTCGGCTCATCCTTTTCGTCTACGAAAGTGCAGGACGTTCGAAACTGCTCTGTCTCGACGCCGCTGCTGCCGGCTCTTCTATACACGTTCTTTACTCTGATCCCTTTCCTCTCGTGTTCCCCTCTAGCACGGCCCATCCTGACGTTCCCTTAACCCAAACCATTATCCGTATACCACGATTATAGGGCAACGGGACCGACAAACAGGCTTGGGCCAGACCCCCTGGCACCCTGCTCGCAACTTTACCTCCCTCTTCTTCTTTTTCTCTTTTCATGCGCCGTTTTACTCTCCCAGTTGCCGCGTGCTCTCCTACATCGTCACTGACTACGCAAACAAACCCGTATATCGACTAACATAACTTAACAATCTCCTTCTTCCTCCCACCGTTCAACCATTTCGTTGCTCTTCTCGTCATACTTTCGTCCCCTCTACCGTAAACGATGCACCACTACCAATATAACATCGTTGTTGCTACAACTGATTGCACCACGATGCACCGATGGACTTACCACCCAGTATCGGGCGGCGTCAATGCACGCTCGCCTTCGGGTGCTCGTTTTCATCTTTCGAAGAAAACGATACTGCAACGATGACGATATTTTTCGTAAATTATTATAATCTTATGCTGATTCTTGATAATTGTTTTTTAGGCAAACTTTATATTCCAATATACTATATGTATATGTACTAGATATCTGTTGAAAACATAAAGAGGTTATGAAATCAATCTAGAAAAATGTTCCGACGATATAAGAAATGTCACTATAACAACAATCATACAACCGATTGATATAATAATTTATGACTTCGTATATTTATGACTGATACGTCTCTGAACGAACTATACATAGTATAATGGTTCATGGCCTCGCGGCAAAATGTTTATTTTTGCTAGTTTCGGTCTGCGCGATGCAGTTATCCCGCGTTGTTTTCTGACAATCATACGCCGCCTGTCGCCGGTGGAACGAAAGATTACTTCAAACTATATTTTATGTTCTTGTCGGATAGTTTTGTGTTAGAGATACTTTTAAAGTAATTGCTTCTCCCATATTCTTCAAATCCGTGAAAACATTGATAACGACTAAAAAATAAACACAAAAATTTGTAATTTCTTGTTAAATTTTTTCTTGCTTATTGATAAAATTTTATAATGCTAATATTTTGTTTCTTTATCTTTATAAAAATTTTTAATTTTTTAATTTACAATATTTAAATCGTATTATTACAAGGTTAATTATTAATTAAGTATTAATATATACTTAAATTATAATATTTGTATTAAAAATTCAGATTAAAAATTAAATCATTTTGTTATTTGCTTTTTTTTCACGTAGAATATTGTAGACACGTCTATGTAGTTTGCGCAGTAACGAGCCAAACCGGTTTAAAAACCAGTATTGCGAATCCTATTAATATAAAGAATTTTACTTTTATTTCAAATTCTTAAAAAAAAAAATATCAAAATACATACACTACTTTTTTTAATAATTTTAAATTTTCATGATACAACATATATCATTTTTATTTACTTATGTAACATTTTTATTTTATAATTTTTCATATTATTATATATTTCGTATTATTATAAATAATATAATAATAATAATAAAATTTTTCTTCGTATTTTTGTCATATATACTTTTTATTTTATAATATAAAATAATATATAATTCAACGATATTTTATAGAATGTATTATATTCAACAAGATAGATGTATGTGAAAAAGTATTAGATCCCATTAATTTGTACATAATTTAAACAATGACTAATGACTTGTTTAATTATCTTGTGAGAAATTCTCAGCAAGTGCAACACAAATGTAAATTTATCGTATATACCTATGCAATAGACCAGCCGGTAAAGAAATTCGGTATACTCAGAGAGAAAATTAGTATCGACGGAAACTTAACCTCTTCATCATAGTATAACAGCGATTCATTGTCAGTTGCACTCGAAATATTATGAAAATGTTATAAAAGATAAATAAATTCAATTCGAGGAACTTTTACTGTGCATTAATCTGCCTTACGTAACGAATAGCATTATATTATTAATAATAACGATAAGATTACTCCCATTTAGTCACTTTGAGACGCGTAATGAACGCGAAACAGCGCGTAACGGCTTTTACTAAGAACGAATGTAGACCACGTACAGACTAGACCATTTAAACATAGTTTCCCGTGTTTTAAAAAAACGTATCGATTTATAGTGAAGTGTATTAGTTTTTTTTTAAGATTTGTTTGTTCCAGTGAATCTTTGTTACATTGAATTTATTCCACGATTTTGACGCAGTTACAATTGAGAATATGAGTGCTACTTCGAACGCAACATATTTAGGATTTGACCTCAGTACACAGCAGGTAAACTCTTAAAAAATTGCATATTCATGGCATGTTTTTTATCATAAGATGAACATCTGTTAAGATTGTATACTTATCGACGAATGACATGTTTTCTCACCATATGAAAGTACTTGTCGACACGAAACACAAATGAAAATCTTATTAATTAAGGTTAATTTTTTTATCTTTTCTTCCTTTTCCTATTTGCTTTCAATTTTATATATTTTTTTCACGCGAAAATAGTCACTATAATTATACAATAAATCACAAATCGACATTTGTTACTTTGAAGTATAATTTATTTTTTCATGCTCACGTAACGACGCTCACTTACTGGCTTTCTATGCGCATCATCTATTGCGCACGCTCATGTTAACGCGCGTTTTCTTTAAATTTATGAAAAATTAGATATTTATAAAAATGTCATATTAGAAGAAAATATTAAATTAATTATATATAAAATTAATAATTTATATTAATAATTAATAATGTAACTATATAATTATGTAATAAATTAATAATGTATAGTTATTTTTCATATAATTAATAGATTTAATGAAAGGAAAAATACATAAGGATATAATAATTAAAAAAAATATCCAATAAAAATCGATTTAGATAAAACATACATTCTCAGTATTAATTATTTCATTTTTTATGATATTTTAAAAAAATCACAGTATAAATCATAATTTTTTTAAGTTAAACTCTGATTTTATAATATCGAATTCAAATGTCTAATCTGTTTTAGTTTCTTAAATTTGAAATATTTATTATAAAATACTTTACATTATCTCTGTTGGTAAATATTTGAAATCGTATTTTCAAGTTTCTAATTATATAATCATTATAATTCTAATTATATAATCAGATCAATTATGTAATCCTTTTTCTTGAAGTATAACAAAATTAAAATTCGTATTTTCTGAACAATAATTGATAATATTATTAACCTAAATTGTTACAATTAATTTAAAAATAATTTTACGCATCAAATTATATTTTTACAATTTATATTAAAATATTTATATTTAAAAAAATATTATAATCAATAGTTTATAAAAGTGACATGAAAATTCGTTTTCGTGATTAATATGTAAGCAGTTCACAGCATGATACTCGCCCAATGGGTCACTATTATCTAACGTAACGATAACATTAAGTATTGGAACGATACGGCGAAAGAAAAGTGTATCTCTCTGTTTGCAATGAAAAACGCGGAACATTAGGAACGCTCGAAATGATAATTGAAATTCTAAAGCGTCTCTTCAGCAAAATACTATTGCTTGAAAATTCATTAATCATACCTAGACATTACGATCAATTCACATCGAATATGATTTTTATTTATGCAATATTAGTCATCCTTCAAAAAGGAAGAAAGAACTGAATTATAAATTAACGATATACTATTATAAATGATGTATTATAATTGATTCTGAGATATTATTTTAATTTATTATATCGAGTTATATATATCATTTTTTAAAATTAAAAGATTTTACATAATTATATATTTATTATTATAAATTATTGTTTAAATTCAAAAGCGATTAAAATTTATTTATTTATTTAAATTACCTATTTGAAGAAATTTTTAAATAAATTTGTAAATAAACAACAAAACTTTTCGAAATTTCTGAATTTAATTTTATTATAAGATTTATATTATAATTTTAAAATTCTTCTTTATTTTATGCTATACCTTTCTTAGCTATATCTCATTTCACAATCTCTTTTGATAATAATAATATTTATAATATTTGATAATAATAATATTATTATTAATCACACAATTTTATCCTGATCTTACACATGTTTCACAATTTTTACATGTATGATTAAACTCATAGGTGGTAGTTCGAATGTTTTTTATTTATAAAATAATTTTTCATTTGATTATATGATCAAAAATATATATTAAACATTATATATTTATTTGATAGACAAACAAATTTTGAATTTCAGAATACGCAATAAATTTCATATTACGTTATAAGATAGCGTAATTAATTGACCGTGTCGTAAAGAAATATATTTTCTAATCTTATTATTCTCACATAGTGTTACACGTGACTTATTTAATAGTTTTGATATCAAAGATAAGAAATCGAAAAACAGTAAGAAAATAAATATAGAAAATTAACAAGTATTTTTTGGTATTTGTAGTTGAAAGCAGTTGTTGTTGATAACAATCTCGCCGTTCTTCATGAAACCAGTGTACAATTCGATACTGATTTGCCAGGATTTAGGTATGTTTCATTCATTATGTTTTAATTATGATTTTTAATTATATTTTTTCATATATTTTTAGTTTCAACATTTAATCTTTTTTTTTTTTGAATTAGAGCATTGATATATTACATAAATTTTTAAACAAAATTTAAAAAAATATTCATTTTCATTTTTTGTATTCATTTCATTCAATTCTCTCTTTCTCTTTCATTTAATTATTTTAATTATTAAAAATTCGATGATTATAGAACATATGGAGGCGTCATTCACAAAAAAGATGAGCCAAATGTAGTAGTAGCTCCTGTTGTAATGTGGATCAATGCTCTGGATATGATTCTTGATAAATTGCGCGTGTGTGGCGTTGATTTTAGCAAAGTGGCAGCCATTTCTGGATGTGCACAGGTAAAATAATATCAAAACATTGAGATAGAAATGTTTTAAAATGATGATTCATAAATTATAATACATATAGTAAATCTATCAATCTATTTTCATGTCAATTAAGTTTTGCCACAAGATGTAACATTATTAAAGCTATAAATTAAAAAAAATATATATATATTTAATATTCATTCTTTGAAATGAAATATTCATATATTATCATTTTGAGTCCTAATAGATGAGTAAATTTGTTATTTTTAGTCATTTAGATGCAACAAAAAGAATCACTGATATAAACGATTATAAAAAAAATCGATTAACATAAAATCAAGATTTAATTAGTCTTATATGTAATATTTTTTCTTCGTTTGACGCAAACAAATCGTTTACTTAAACTTTCGTAAATCTTCGATGCTGTTAATATAAAATTTTAATTCAAACTTCATATTAAAAATTCAAAAATTCAAACATTTATGTTTTCAATTATATATTGAAAAATAAAATTTTGCAACACATAATTCTTATAAATTCTCATAAACATTTTACCGTTGTAAAAATATATAAAATATATAACATATAAACGATAATGTTATCTTTATTTATTGTGACATAGCAACATGGCACAGTTTACTGGAGCAAGGACAGTCAAAAATATTTGCAACAATTGGATCCTGCGCAATTCTTATCCATACAATTAATCGTCGCTTTTTCGGTCACACGATCACCTGTGTGGATGGATTCTAGCACTACCGAAGAGTGTAAGATGTTAGAAGAAGCTGTAGGCGGTCCTGAAGTATGTGTTTTCTTTTTGTTTTATGAATAATATAGAAATTTTACCTTTTTAAAATCAGAACCACGAGAATTTCATTCTACATAAAATTCTGTATTTTGTTCATACATCTTTACAAGTTTTTTTATTAGTATCATAATTTCGTAATTGATTATATTCTAATAAAGCTTGGTTAAAAAAAAATGTATCATAAAATTAACAGTGCAAAAATAATGAAGAGAATAATATCCTGGATTTTAGTTTTAATTTTCTTTCGTTATATCCAATCAAGAAGACAGGATTCCTTTTTTATTTTAATCGTTCTATCTATAAACCTAAAAAGATTCATTTTATTTATTAAAAATAAACATTCCTTCAAAAACTTTTTAAAATGCATATCATTCTCTAGAAATTCTCGATTGCGAATTTCTATGAATATTCATTCATATCAAAGAATTAATTGGCAATTTGCATATTTTGCAAGTTCTCGATCGTATCCATTGAATATATATATATATATATAGAATGTTCAGCAAATTGATATACATGATTTTTCAACACTTAACAATAATTTAATAAAAAAATATTTCAAACAAAAATTAATAAGTTTTGAATCAATTAGCAATTAAAATTGCTAAAAAATATTTTTTTCGATAAAAAATTACCTTGGTTTATGGTAGAAAAATAAACAATATATTTATATATTTTTTTTCTCGATGTTTCTTGATATTCACCAAATGTCTTAAACAGGAAAATATAATAGAAAAGAGATCTTAATATCGTTCCACATATTTTTATATTCATTGAAAAGTCGACGTTGACCGATCTTCAATAATTAATTAAGTATTTTATTGATTTTTATTATTCATCTTCTGAACAAAATGTATAAACAAAATTGTTACTCGATAATAAATGTCTAAATAGAACATGTCGACGTGACATCTAGCGTCGATGTTATAACATTACATAAATTATAATGCCGACAGGTGTCGTTAGTAAAGATGGCGAAAATCAAATTGATTCATAATTAATCGATACATTTTTTACTATGCTAATCAATTATTCTTATACAATTTGTCATAATGGCTTATTGCAGAAATTAGCAGAGATAACGGGATCACGAGCGTACGAAAGATTCTCAGGACCTCAGATAGCGAAAATAGCACGCACCAAACCGGAAGCCTACAATTCTACTAAGGTATATCCACTACACTTACGGCTTCGTTGAACAAATTTCGGGACGCCGATTGATCGAGGTATTCGATAAATGTGGATTTATTCCACATATACGTGCATTATATTTATTTCAGATTTTTGTACTTGTGTGATGATGAATGATGGTCTGGTAATCTGTAGCTTTTGTAGAAATGCATAATACTAACGGTAGTCTGATAACAATGATTTGAATTTGAATTCATCTGTTTGAATTGTTCTTTTTTAATAGATATAATGTCTAGCTCGATGTCACTTCTATTTAGATCGTTTTTATTGCGATTATAGAAAAATTAGTGACGTTAAAAGTTGTTGTGTAACAAAAATATAAATCGTATCATGATTGAATATTTGAGACTATTTTTTGAGATCTTTTATTAAATAGAATTATAATTCTTAAAGAATTGATAATAAAATAGAAACTAGTAATTAGATTAAGTATTATTTAATTTATTAGATTAAAATAATAAATATAATAAAATCAAAAAATAATAAAATTATTTAAAAATAGAAACAAAATAAATAAATTATATTAACTATTTTTTATGATCGCAATATCAATGACTGATTACTTTATTTCGATCAATCTTGATATTTTCAATAAAAATTGTATCAAGTATTGCTTGTTTAGAATATTTAGAATATTCCTTTTAACATGCTGCTAAAATTTCTATTTATAAAGATATCTAATGTTAATAATGTCAATGAGAATGAAATAATATATACGTCACTAATACGCATTCTACATTATGAAGTAAAATTTAAATAAAATTCTGTAACCATTTTTTTTTTATATTAAATCGTTTCTAAATATTTCTTTCAGAGAATCTCTTTGATTAGCAGTTTTCTTGCTTCCTTGTTTTTGGGAGATTTTGCGCCCATTGATTGGTCCGATGGCTCTGGAATGAATTTATTAAATATTCATACGAAAGATTGGGATGACGTCCTGTTAGAGGTGATTATCATTTATGATTATTAAATTACCTTTAAATATATTAAAATATAATATAATATAATAATATAAAATATAATATAATAAAATATTTTTATGATAAGTGCATTTTCAACAAAAATAAAAAATATAAATCGCATAAAATTCAATAAGCTCAATATTAATTACTTACAATTTATTTTTTTAATGAAAATTCCACACTATTCTCTTTACTTTTTCGATATTCATCGAATCGCTATTTGTTCAGGCTTGCGGTCCTGATTTACGAAAAAAACTCGGGAAACCAGTTTCTCCGGGTATCGATATCGGACCAATTTCGTCCTATTTCGTCGAAAGATTCGGCTTCGACAAGGCATGTCGGATAATTGCATTCACGGGCGACAATTCCAGTTCTCTAATAGGTAAGCATACAAGATCGCTTGCACGAATCATTTTTTTTTATTTGACTGACAGTATTAATTTATACGCACTACTTCGTCTTTCGACAAGTCTCGATTCTTTGAGTACCAAATGCCCTGATGAATATTCATCTAAATACATATCTAATTGGCGTGTATAGATATGTATAAACTTTCGCTCCTCGTACGGAATGACTAATGAGATTTTTCGAGTCAATTATAATTTACAATTTACTATTAAGGAAACTGTTGAATGAATTCTGAATCGCTTGATTTAATTGATTTATCAATATATCTTTTTAAATTTTTATTTCTATTCTTTTTCTTTTTTATAATTTTAATTATATTGTTATGTTTAAATATATATGTTTAATATTTTTCTTAAAAATTTGATAATTACATTTTAAAATACAATTGACAAATAAATGACATCATTTAAAATTGGTTCTATATTTAAATGAGACTTTTGAGAAATTACATTTTATGCAAGAATATACATAAATGCAAATTTCTTTCTACTAGTTTTTTTTATATTCGAATACAATATAAAATATTTTAACAAATTGCAACAAGTTAATGGATTGTAAAATGCTATAATTCAATTTAAATAAATACATTTAAATATATTGTAAAATTTATTATGATTTTTTGTGATAAATTATAAATTAAGGATATTCATCATATAAATAAATAAATTAATAATTGAATAATATACAACTAATAAATGTATATGTATTTATTATTATGTAGGAATGAGATTGAAAGAAGGAGATATTGCTTGCAGTTTGGGAACAAGTGATACTTTATTTTTATGGCTAAATAAACCGAAAACTGCTCTGGAAGGACATACTTTTTGCAATCCTCTTGATGATAAAGCTTATATGGCATTACTTTGGTAATATTTTTTTAATATTATTTTAACAATAAAATAAGATTTTTTTTAATATAATTGGACACAAATTTATAGCAGATAAATAGAAATGTGTATATAATATTCATTTATATATATAAATGATTTAGAAGTTGAGAAAATAAGAATTTATAATAAATTTGTTGTATTTGTTGATTATTAAATTTTCAGTTTTAAAAATGGATCTCTAACTCGCGAAAGAATACGTGACAGCGCAGCACAAAGCTCTTGGCAAATTTTCAACGAATTGCTGGAAAGTACTCCGCGTGGTAATTTTGGAAATTTAGGTTTATACTTCGACACACAAGAAATATTGCCATTTGTTATTGGCGATCATAGATTTAACAAAGCGAATAATGAAATTTCGCGCTATAGTTCAAAAGAAGTCGAAGTAAGAGCCTTAATCGAAGGTCAATTCGTTGCGAAAAGAGCTCATGCTGAAGATTTTGGTTTTGTTATCGGTAAATAAAATAATATTTACAATTTTCCTATTTCTTTTATGTAATTAAATTAAAAATATTATAAACTGTTAAAAATAAATAATATTTTCTATAATAATTAAGGATAATAATAATTCCTTTATTTA
This sequence comes from Apis laboriosa, assembly GCF_014066325.1. NCBI lineage: Eukaryota > Metazoa > Arthropoda > Insecta > Hymenoptera > Apidae > Apis > Apis laboriosa. The sequence continues at coordinate 5,624,912 of NW_025224966.1, forward strand.
TAGGACCAAATACACGTATTATTGCGACTGGAGGTGCATCTACGAACAAAGCTATATTGCAAGTACTTGCTGATGTTTTTAATTCACCAGTATATATATCGGTAATTCTATTTTAATTTCTATTTTTATATTAGTATAATAAAGTATCATCTTTGAATTAATATATATTTTCTTATTTCAAAAAATTAATTATATTTTTATTTAAAATTTTTCTTTCAATATTGTTATTCTATTTAATATTTCTATTTAATAGGAAGTTGCTAATTCAGCTGTGATAGGTGCAGCCTATCAAGCGAAATATGCTTTACTACGAAATGAATGTAATTTTGACGAGATAACTCGATGTTTACCAGAACCAACACTTATATGTCGACCTTATGATGATGCAGAATCAGTAAGTGATATATTAAAAATCAATTTTATATTTTTCCAAATAATATATATTTAAATATTTTCTTCTTATATTATTTTTATAAAAAATATTATATTAATTTTTTATTATTTTAGATATACAAAGCAATGGTTGTACGTTATCGAAAAATCATAGAACAAATTAAAAATAAAATAAGTATAAAATGAAAAGTTATACATAAAGTAAAAGCAAAACAAAAAATTTTAATAATGCATAATAATGCATAATATTAGCCTAAAATATAAAAGCAATTGTCGCATTTAGAACATTTTATAATTTAAAATATTGACAGAATTCTATTCTGAAAAAAATTGTATATAATCTTTTTGTGTAATTTTAAAAAATTTGCTTTTAAATTTCAAGTATTTGAATTATAAATATTTCGATTATAATGAATCGAAGATATTAATTAAAAATATTCGAATCGAATATATTATCGTGAATCTCTTATATAAAATAAAAAAGCAATGCTTTTTTAAAGAAATTATAAATTATTAAAATAAATATAAAAATATAAATATAAAAAAATATATATAAATATTTTAAATAATTTGCAAATGCTATTTTAATATTTTATTAAATAATATAGCTAATTATATTGCTAATGCCTTATTAATGAAAGTACAAGATGATCTAAGTGCAATTTTTTAAATGAAAACTAAATATATAAATAAAAATAATTTTATATTTATATACTCATAAATTTTATTATACATTATTAATTTATTACAATCATAACTTATTATAATTATGGAATAAAAGAAATATAATAAAAAAAATTTATTAATATTTATAGATGTTTTATTATTGTTATTAAAAGAGATTGTAACATTTTTATTAATATATCGATTTTTTTAATCTTTTAAGTAAATTTATAATTATATTTAAAAATTTTGTTTTATTTTTTTCTACCACCTCTTTCTTTTGGTAAAAGATTAATTATATTGCCAGATGTTAAATTGTAATATGCAAGAGTATTACTATCCTTAAAGAACATTCCCTATAAAAAAGATCAATAACTAATATATATGAAATTAAAAATATTAGAAAAATATATAAATATTCGAATATAATTTATATTAAATATTAAGTTTCATTTATATCATACCTCATATTGTAACTTTTGTTTACCAGGAGGCATGCCAGTTTGTTCATGAATAAGAGCTTTCATTGTTGCCACAGTATCACTTAATTGCAAAGTAATATTTAATGTTTGACCATTTAATTTCCATTCTGCTTTTTCTGTCATCATTGGTGCAGCAATATTTAATTGTACAGGACCCTGAAAAATAAAATATATATTTTTATGTATGTTTGTATATAATATTTCTTTAATTTTAATCATTAATATATACCTTGTTTCTAGCCAAAAATTGTTGTTCTGGTATCAATGAATCTTCAGTTCTAAGTTTCTTAGTTTGAGGTTCTTCCTCCATAGGTTCAGTAGCATGTTTTAATCCAATCTTAAAAAACAATTAAAATAAATATACATAAAAATCTATTTTAAAACAATTAAAACAATATTAATTAATTAGAAATTATTTTAACTCGCAGATATTTACAGCAGATGTCATTGGTGGTTGCATTGGTGGTGGTGTTGGCATAAATGGTGACATTGCTGGTGCTAAAAATAAAAACATTTAATTTAATAAATCGATGATATTTAATATGTATATTATATATGTTTATAATTTATAATTAAAAAAAAAATTGAAGAATTTAATACTAATAATCATTTTGAACATTCAAATTTGTTATTAATATAACAAGATATATAATAAGAAGATATTCATTATGTAAAAAAACAAGAGTAATATTGTGCAAAAAAGGATAAAGAAGATGTACTATTAACTTTGATTATGAGATTTCTAATATTTCATTAAAAAAAAATTAATAATAAAATTACTCATAAGCGGTGGTGGTCGAATCGGAGGCATAGGAGCCATCATCATCATCGGTGCTTGCGGCATCATTGGTTGAGGAATTCCCATAGTAGGCATACTCATAGTAGGAGGTGGTGGTGGTTGTGTGGGAACAGGTACTGGTTTTGGAGCTGGTGGTTTTGGAGGAGCCTTTAATGTAGCTTGAGGTTTTGAAGCAGCTGCTGCCATGTGTGACAACTCAGCTGCGCGATTAGCAGGTTTTGGACCAATCTTTTCTTTTTCTTCATCTGGAAGAAGTCCTTTAACTTTATGTATTTGGTGAATTTGTTCTTCCAAAGTAATATTTGCTCTAGCTGCTCTAGTTGCTGCTTCAACACTTGATGTATGTCCATCCCATGTAACTTTGTCATCTTTCTTTTTATCTTCTTCTCCGATCTTTTTACCAATAGCAGTTTCTTCATCGCCGACACCGAAAATATCGGTACGCCTTTCAGCAAGTTGTTTCAAACTGGCTTCAATCGCTGTACCAGGTGCAAATACTGTTTCTTGAGCCAACTTATCAAGATGTTTGTCTCTTTGTTCCACCCAACGTGGATCCAATAATCCAATTCGCATGTGTTCTTGGACTTTACTTGCAGGTATACGTTCTCCAGTGATTGGAGATATCAAGTATTCGTCGGGAGCAGCAGGACGTGCAGTTTTATTCGCTGTAAAAAAAAATATATATATACATATTTTATTCAATTATTTTTATAATTTCTATAATTTCAATAATTTCTATAATTAATTCTTTTTCAATTCACATATTTAAATGTTTTCGTTTATTATTATTTATCATGTTTTTATTTACCATGTTGTTTAGGATCATATCCCTTCTTTACTACAACATTTCCTGGAGTAGGTGGCAATGGTGGAGGTTGCATGTTATTACTATCACGTGGTTTCGGTTCTTTCAATTTATGAGTATCACCTGGAGGTGATACATCATCTTCATCACTTGAATCCTCTTCCATATCTTGTACCTTATAATATAAATACATTATTGATATGAAAATATCTTATTTAAATATATGAAATACTTACTTGATTATTATCTTTTGCACGATCTTTTTCACCTTCTGTACGACTTTGCATTTCATCTTCTCCTTCACTATCAATCTGCATTTCTACATCTTCACCTTCTTCTATTCTTTCCTAAAAATTTAAGAAGTTATCAAAAAAATAATAAATTTTATTGAAATATTTTAAAATAAAATAGAATTTATAAAATTTTATTACTTGCATAAGTACTCGAGCACCAACTTCGTCAGGTGTTGTTGGAGCTGGAAAATTACCAACTTCAAATTGTTGATAATCAACAGTTTCAACTACAACAAAATCATGCCAATCAATTTGTGCATATGCAACTCTTTCGCGTTCTAATTCCTCTTCTTCTTTACGTCTTTGAGCTTCTTGATACTTTAACCATTCAGCACGGTATTTAACTTGTTCCAAAATTTTATCCATATTAGAAGCTTCTTCACGTAAACGAGGTAATAAATCTTTAGGTGGAATCAATACCTATAAATTTATATTAATTTAAATAAAAAGTTCAGGATTAATATCTAATTATAAAAATAAGAACATAATTTTATATACCTTAGTATATTGTTCCAAAAGTTTTGTAAAATACTGAAACAAGGAATGTTGTGGACGTAAAAAATCAAATTGAAAATTTCTTTGTTCTCTATTCATTAAGTTTGTTAAAAATTGACGACCATTACGAGCTACAAATTGTGCTGTAAGTTTTACAATATCCCTAAAATAAAATAATTCATATTTTTTTTATGTAAACTATTATATATAAAAAATACAAAATTTAATTAAAATATATACAAATCTAAAGCTGAAATAGAAGGTGGATCAGCAATAAATTCAAATTCTGCAGGAGTATCTCTTGGAATAAATGGTTGTTCAACTTGTTTCAAAATTTCTTGCTGTTTTTGATGAGCACTAAGATTAATTGTTTTTCCAGGTCCTGATCCTATAGTAGGCTCTTGACCTTTTCCTTCCTTAAATTCTTTTACTTTATGTTGATAATATGCATGGTATGGATCACCAAAATTTAAGAAATTAAATTTTGGATTTCCTAATTCATTTTGTCTAATTCTTGATTCAAACTCTGGTCCATTTCTAGCCACAAAACTGGCAGTCTTGTCAACAATATCTAAATTTTTACATAAGGAGAATTACAATACAAATAAATGCCAATGGATAAATAATTTTTGCAAAATAAAAATGCATATATAAATTTATTTTGAGCATCATCTTATTTTTAATATATTTAATAATTAATCTCACTATATTTAATATAATATACTATTATAATTTGCTAATATTTATAAATAATTAAAATATAATAAATCATTATAAGATAAATTTTCAAATTTTATTTTCTTTAAAAAAAATATACAAAAGTAAAATATAAAGAAATTAAATTACATAGTAAAAATAAGAGAAATAATATAATGATTTATTAATAACAATATATAAATCAATATACACAACCAATATTGTACGCTATAATTATTTTAATTATTACTCTAATTTATAATAATTGTGCATATAAAAAATATATTTTCATTAGAAAGATCATTCAAAATTATTGAAACATAAATATTGCTTTCTTTTCAAAATATATATTATTAAAGGATACTTCTAACCTCCGGTGGAGGATAAATAATGCCTACGATAGGCTGAGATGATGGTGCAGTATTTTCTTCATTTTCAGTCGCCGGTGGTTGTACAACTGCAACTTCTTGTGCAGGCATTACTTAATATTTTTTTTATTCACTTAATTTTAATAGTTAAGCCAATATTTTACGTTATTTATCACATATACATACTTCTGAAATATGATACAATGATATCGATTTAGGATGCTTTTCATTGACATTTCATTTACTAAAGCTGAATTTTTATGAACACAAGAAAGTTTAGTCAATGCATCCAACAATGCAATAGAAAAAATAGAAAATGTTCCTAGATAATTCATAAAATAACTTCAAGTTTAAACATAAGATTTAAACAAAATTTGAGTTAAAATAATAATAATTCAGATTAATATGTTTAAATATTCAATTGCTTAAAAAAAATAAACAGATTTTTTATATATATTAATTATTTTCTTTATTCATATTTATTCATATTTGTACTGATGCAATTTCATAGGTATATTCATAAATAAAAACAATTTCAAAAATAAAATAAATAATAAATTCCTTATTTATAAATATTAATTATATAATATTTATCTAAAATATATAGAAGAAAATACTAACAATATTACATAAAAATTATGTTTGTTTTTATACACTAAGTTCTTTTATGTAGCTTTGTGTAGTTTCATATAAACTAGTAGCACTATTAAAAGTATGTGTTGGTAAATTAGAGACAAATCCCATGCTGGACATAACACCTTTGTTCCAAGTTACTTTAATAAAATTTGTAATATCTGTCACACTTGGTAGCTGAGATATCTAAATAAAAACATTTCATTCAGAAAACAAATATTTATAATTTTTTAATCATTTTAATATGTTAATTCTTTGCAAAATATGTCAAATAAAATGTCAAATTAAATTCTAGATATTAGAAAGTTAAAAATTTAAATATCTATTGAATATAACATTATACCATTTTATTATAAAGAATAAGAAATATTAATTTTAATTTTTTTAAAATATTGAGTAATAAATGATGACATCAAATAAAATTACCTCTTTTGTAATTTTTTCAGGTACATTTTCTTTAACATATGGAGCAATTTTTACGTTTAATTTTTTATACAATGCAGCAGTTTCTTCTGATTTTGACCATAATCCTTCCTTATAAGTATAATATACGATACCACCAACAATACTGGATTTTATGGCAAACCTAAGAATATAACCTTTCATTTTAAAATTTAAATTCTTTTTATATATTTATATTCAAATATTATAATAAAAAAATATTCTTCATAGATTTAGAAACTTACTAACCGAATTAAATTCATGGTATAAAATAAATTATTTTGACACAATAGTTTTGCTGCACCTTCGCTTATTATATAGAAACATGAAAATTACGTAAAACCTTTTAACAATTTCCGGTTCGATTTAAAGTATTTATAAATATTAATTACTTTATCTTTTTATATGTATATATTAAACAATTACACAAACATGTAAAATATTTTTTAATTGTAAGATATTTTATATTTGAAAACTATATAATTACATATAGTTATCATGGTTTACGTAGTAAATGTATACAATGTATATACTATTGAAAAAAAATACTAATATAATAATAAACTTATTTGTATTTCATCTTTTATGTTTTTACATTTTATATTTATATTTTTAACAGATGATATATAATAAATTTGTTTATTTGTTATTTTAAAAAATGTATTTATTATAATTATAAAAGAATTATTAAAATTAACCTTAAAATTATTTTGCATATTTATTATATATCATTATACAATGTGGCCTCAAGAATATATAGCATTAAAGGTAAAAGTTGTTATCATTAAAATTTACTTATTTATAATGCAAATAATTATGTTAAGTGATTTTTTTTACAGGATATAGAAAATTTATTAATTTGTGGAATATGCTATGAATTTATGGATACATCTGTTATGACATCATGTTCTCACAATTGTAAGATAAAAAAAATATTTGTTTTTTATAAATTATTAAAATTTTGTATTTTATTATTTCTCTTTTAAATTTTAGATTGTTCTCTATGTATTAGAAAATATTTACATTATAAAACACAATGCCCTGCATGTTTTGCAGAAACTTTTGAGAAAGATTTGAGGAAAAATAAAATCTTAGATGAAATTATAACACAATTTTCACAAATCAAAGATAAGTTAAAAAGAGTTTTACAAATTCATATTCAATTTACAAAATTTGATGAAAACAATCAGGTTTCTACTATGCCAAAATTATTACATGAAAATAATAATATAAATGTAAATGAACAAGAAAATAAGATTATATGTAATCAGATTATTAATAATACTTCTGAAAATAACATATCACCATCTATAAATATACAAAACAATATATTTAGTCCTAGTACAAGTGGAATATCTAGAATACCTTTAATGTTTACACCTAAAAGCCATAAACGTCCAGCAGTAACAAATATAGAAAAAACTAAGGTTGTTATATGTCCAGTATGTAAAGTTACTATTTCAGAAATAAAAATAAATAGACATCTTGATGATTGTCTAAAAAGAGAATCAATGAAAGAAAAACCTCAAATGTAAGAGTAATCAAATTTAAATTTTTTTGCATTTATTTTTATAATCTTTTTTTTTCTTACATAATAATAAAATTTTAAAATATATATATTCTGTTATCATATCATATGTATAAAAGCAGTATTTATTTTTACAGAAAAGAATCAATACGTAAACCATTACCAAAGTTAGTATTTAATTTAATGAAAGATGCTATATTAAGAAAAAAATTAAAAGAATTTGGTTTATCATTACAAGGAGATCGAAGGACTATGGAAAATAGATTACAAAGATACATTATTCTTTATAATGCAGAATGTGATAAATCAAATCCACGATCAATTTCAGAATTAGTAAAACAATGTGAAGATGAAGAAAATTTAGAAAGAAAAATTAATAAAACATTTCTAAATGTAAATACTCATTATATTATTTATTTAAATTTTTTAAATTTAATGTTTTGATATTTTAATTAAAATTAACTTTTAGAAACTACATTTTACTAGAAATACAGAACAAAATGTTATAGAAAATGAAAGAAAAAAATATTGTAAGTTTAAATTTTTAAGTTTTTTCATATAATGTATATAATATTTTGATAATTATTTTTTTTATTAGTGGAAACACACAAAGATAGTTTTGAAAATTTAATCAAAAATATTAAACACATTGATACTACAAAACGACAATCAGTAAGACGTAGTTTATTGAAGGAAAGTGTAGAAAAAGAGATTAATGAGGATGTTCCAAATAAATGTCAAACAACGGAAAATTTAGATGATTCAATGATTTATACTGAACAAAATGACTTTAATTCCTTAAAATCTAATGTATATATTGAGGATTCTGATTCAGATTCTACTTGTCCATTACAAATGTATTCTAGTACTGAGCCAAATAAATTTTTTAATGTAGAATCATCTCCTTCCAATACTGTTTTACAAAATAAATCTGAGACAAGTGATCAGGAAAATGTTGATCAAGAACAATCAATGCTACAATCTAATCATTCATCTATAAATAAAATAGAAAAAAATGATAATTTAAATGCATTTAATGATATTTCTACTTATGATTCACTGACACAATCAATAATGGTAAACACATTTTGTGAAGATGTATCAAATAATTTTAAAGATCTATCTAATACTTCCAAATATAAGAAGTTACGAAAAAACAAAGAATTATCTTCAAAAAATGAAATAAAACAGATAAATTCTGTTAGTTCGAACATAAAAGATCTTGATTCTGATAGAACTCTAGATCAAGAAGAAAGACAAGATAAGAAATCAAAATCTATCTTGCAAGATATTGCATGTGATTTATCAAGTAATGATAGCACTGACAGTAAATTTAATTATGGTATGTAATAAGATTCTATTAAAAGTTAATCAAATTTTATTTTATATTTTTTATGGATATTATATAATATCTTTTATTGATCCATATATGGTTCAATATAAGCATTCTCAAAATAAAAAAATTATATAATTTTGATTTGACCATAAAAAAAATTTGATTTATCATAAAAATCATATATTTTTGAATTAATTATTATTTTAAAACAATCTTACAGGAGAATTACATTCTATTAATTATGGATTTTTAAATAATAGTGTAATCAATTTTTCAAATTTGGAAAAAGAAAATGTAAGTTCTTCTCCTGAATATAATAGAATTCAATCTCTTCAAAAGAAAACACGCGATTTAATGCAAACTGATAATAAAATCATACCAAATATAAAAAAAAAAATTAAAAAATCATTTCATAATTATTCTCCTGAGACTAAAGAAACAAATATCGAAGAATCTTTATGTACTTCTAATGATGAAACAATTAAATGTTTACGAAATAAATCACGATTAAGAAAACGAGAACGAAATATTACAGAAGATATATCTGTTTTAAGAAAATCTACTAGAAGAAAAATAAAAGATAATAATTCATAAAAGTAAACTTTAAATTAAGTGTTTTGATTTATTTTGCTTGAAATCTAGTTTTGAAATTTTGAAATATAATGATGTAAAAAATAACTATTTCTTTGTATTAATTTATATTTTATATTTGACTTTATTATATATTTTTTATTAAATATTTAATAAATAAGTATATATATTTATCTTACATTAAATATAAAAAAAGTAATCATACTTTAATTTTTTTAATATGTACAATTTTATTCTCCTTCTCCTTCTAATATATTAATTTATTATAATTGTTATAATGTATATATATATAATTTTAATATATATTTATTATAAAGAAAAAAAAATACAAAACTGTTTATCAAAGACATCAAATTTTATTGTAATGTTTTGATCAGAAAAAGATCAACAATGGTAAAATGACAAACACATAAAATTTTACATTTCACCTTCATGTAGATATTAACAATAATATAAGCTTCATATTAATAATAATAATATAAGAAGCTTGATTTACTTAACACTAAAATAGCTGTCTTTGACATTATTTAGGCATAAAATATGTGTCTTTATTTTATATATTGTTTTTCATACACTTTGGTATCATTTATACACTTAATTTTATGTACATTTTATTTTTTCTAATTATATTTTCTAATATTTTTTATATATTTTTTATATAGAACTTTAAAAGCTTCTAACATTTTAATGGACTATCACATTTATGAAAAACATTTTATTCTTTTTTAAATACACTTTGTTCTTTTTTAAATATACTATTATAATTATAGTGATTTATTATTTTCGTACATTATTTTTATTTTTGAATAAATATAAGCGCAACATATATTAAGAGGAATGAAATTTTTAATGATTTTTTTTTTTAATTGAGTTGCGCTAATAATTTTTTGATGTTAAATATTTATAAGTGTTTCTGAAACTTTTTTTCTTTGCGAAACCAATATATTTTAAAAATTTATATGATAAGTTTCATTTTTATAAATATATTTGAAAAAAATTTCTTTATTGGTTAATATTATGTGTTTTTCTATGTATAATTAAACAGTTAAATTATTATTTTGATTAAATTGTTATATCGTATATTGTTTTATTTTCATTTTAAATGATCATATTTTATTTAAATGATCATATATTATATCTTTTTTTTATATAAATAATTTATTCTGTTTTATATTCTTTTTAATGTTTATATTTCAAAAATAAATTTATTGTTAAAAATATGTTTCTTGTTTTACTATTTTTTGATAAAATTATAGATTTAAATTGTTAGAATTTTTTGTAATATTTTATTCTATACTATTGAATAATTTATTGATTTATATAATTACTTCTTATTTTTTATTTGAATGGTTACGCATAAAAAGTTTGAGAACCACTGCTGCATGGTATGGCATCACGCGAGGTAGTTACTCAACGTTTATTACACTTCTAAATATATTAAGCAATTTTTCCTGTGTATAGAGATCCATGGTAGTTTTAAAGAAAATTAAAAAAAAAGAAAGAAAAAAGATATAAAAGTAATGTTTCAAATTTCAAAATTTGAAATATCTATTATAAATATTTAAGGTATTTGAATTTAACCTATTTTCATTTTTTTTAAATTTAATAATAAATCAGTTTTTTGAAATTGAAATTGAAACATAAAGATTGATTTAAAAAGTAAAATTAAGTTAGAATTTAATGTGAAAATAATATTTATAAATTTATTCCTAAAGAATTGAAAAAGATAGTTTTAAATTCATGCTATTATTTTCATTGTTCATTAACTTAGTATCAAACAATGTTTGATATAGTAGTATCAAACGATAAACGTTATTTATAATTAAGAAAAAATAGCGTATAGATATATAAAAGCTTTTTAATTATTTAAAATTATATCAAATTATAGAAAATAAAGATTTATAATTAATCTGGGAAGTTTATATGTCTTTTCTTCCGCGCCAAGCGAAAGCATTTTACTACATGTGAACACTCTAAAATTCAAATAGCCTTAAGTCATTTCTATGACACAGGACTTTAATATAATACGATTACGATTTTATTTCATACAATTTTTCTTTATCGTTTCTCTTATAGATAATATACGAATAATTTTGTTTCGTGAAATATTAACAACATTATTGCAATAAAAGATTTTGCATAATAATTATCACACTTTCTTTCAAACAATTTTTATTTATATTACATAAGTATAACATTTAAAATGTTATATTTACAAAAATTATCAAGAACATGTTATTCGAAAGAAAATGTGATATGTTAATTTTATGAGTATATTTGTGATTGCAAGCATATTTCACATTACACTTCGCAAATACGTGCAGTATGTGATATAGTCTGCAACGATATGTTCGAAATATTCGAATTATATCTTGTTTTCTAACTTTGAAAATATAATGATAAAATAAAACTGTTACAACTATTTACATGGTTTAATGATGTGATAAAAAATTTTCCTTATTAATTTTCCTATATATTATTATATTTTCTATATTTTTTTGATTAATTTTTTGATTATCAAATTTGATTTATTATTATTATTATTATTATTTTGCTTTATTGCTTTCATTAAAATTTCGAAAAATTTGTTTTTGTTTTTTATATATATTATACTTTTGTTTTTTATATATTTTTTATATATTGTATGTAAATATGTAGACATTGATAGAAGAAATTTTATATACAATTAAAGGAATATTTTGTTATTAATTAGAATATTTATTTATAGAATTTTATTTTATTAACACATTTATTGTTTTTATTTTCAAAAAGGTTATCACGATGAATCACATTGTAAACAGTTTTCTTGAAATTCAAGAAAGTTTTCATTCAATTACAGCGGACAATCGTTGGATTGTCAAGAAGTAATTTATATCGTGTTGACGAATTTGTTAACTTTTAATGGATGTAGGATTCGAAACCGTGCATTTTAATCTTTTTCAGTGAAATTTTAATTATCATACTAAATTTTTAAATCACAAGACTTTCGAATTTCGATTTTACTCATTTAAAAATTTATATTTAAAGGCTTTCCTCTAACGAATTTTAAAAACATATTTATTTTGCTTAGGAAATTGATAATAACAAGAATTTCTCGTTATAAATTTAATTCAGCCTAGTTTCTATAATCAAATTTCAACATATAGATATTCTTTATGATATTAAAATATCTTTCATTAAAATTTAAAATATTTGTAAATAGTGTTTTTGAGATATTTATACAAGTTAGATATAATATAAACTTTTTACAATTATACATTGAATGTCTTATGGTTTCAAATCCTCTAAAAGATAGAGAGGTTTGCTCAGAGCGAAAATTTATAAAAATATTAATGTTTTTACAACCGATAATATATCTATATATACTCAAATATGAAGTTTATAATTTTTAAGAAATTACGTAAAAATAAAGAGCACTATCATATTTTCGCATTTATTGAATAAATATCTATATGGCAAACAACTATTATTCATATATACCTTCGCCATTTTCTATTTTTTAAAGCAGTCTTATTACTTTACTTTAAACGAACTCTAAAAAAAACTCGTTTCAATAAACCGCAATTGGATATTTATCTCATCTACACAAATAATATAATTTTTGAAATATACAATAATTAAATTTAAGTATTAAGATGGAGTGTTATAACGAATGCAATTACATTGATTAATTATGCGGTAATCGCATGAATTGCATTCTTTTTGAAAAAGTAATCATGTCTAAGACTTCGATTCTCGTATATTATATTTACAATTGTATTCACAGCAACATTTATATATGTATATTGCACTCGATCAACATATCGATTCTATTTATAAATAGTTAACGCACAATTGTCTTTTAATAAGCTAATAAAATTTATGTTGAAAATAAGAACGAAGAATTGATCTATATCGTAACATTTCGTTCATAAATTGGATATTAGTTTTGAAAATGAAAGAAACATGATACCGTGATGGACGTGAAAGATTTTTTCATTTTTGTTAATCAAATTAACCTGATTAACGTCACGTTACGTTTTCTCGTTTGCTTCGTCTCATCACTGTAATACCTATAGAACCTCTTATTTTGCGTAACAGATCTATTATATCAGCTGTCGTCATGTGCTCAACACTTTCATCATTTACCTGAAACAAAAATAATAAATAATGATATTTTAACAATATTTTAAAATAGTTTTTTATTTAAAAATTTTTAATCATATTATTTTATTCTTTTATTTTATTCTTTTTATTCTAATTTAATTGAAATAATTTCAAAATTATATTCTACAACATGATATTTCATAAAAATAATAAAAATAAGATATTCCTTGATCTCTACATGCGCGTTTACATATATATATATATATATATGTGCGTATTCTTAGATTTGAAAGAAGAAAAATTAAAATAGGAAAAGAAATGATAATTAGGAATGAAATTACCATCATAAGTACATCTCCTTGTTTTAATCTTCCATCCTTAGCTGCAACGCTATCAGGGTGTACCACTGATATAACTGTACGGTTTCCTTCCGGTTGCAAGCTGAATCCTAATCGACTATTCCAACCACGTGTCAGCTCTACCATGAACACCTTTAATAATAATAATTATGCAAATGAAATATATTTTAAGATATTTATTCAGTTTTTTCAATTTTTGTTACAAATAGAAATTTATTAATTTGAATGTTTATTATTTGAAAAACTTCACAAATTCTTCAGTCTCTTCTTTATACATTAAAAAATAGTAATTTTAATTTTTTTTTCCTACTAATAATAACATTCTCAAATCGAAGCATTTTTATCATTCGTATTTTATTTATTTATTTATTTCTTTTTGAATTCTTTATTTATACAATGATTGCTTTTCAAATGATATTCGAATATAAACGAAGGAATTAGGAATTAAACTATAACTCGTTCAACGAAAATCTCACCTCGATTCCTTGTTCAAGATTTTTATTAAGGGCAGCTGAATCTGTGGTATCTTTCCCGGTCTTCTCCTCTTCGTTTTTAGTTTTATCTATTCCATCATCTGGGGCGAACATCACGCCTTTCCACTTCAACAAACCCTTGCTACCACCCGGATCTTCTGCTCCTAAGATTTTCCCTGTACGGTACATAAAATTAAATCAGAACGTGTAATATAAAGTTTGTATCAGGCAGTTCATTTTAGTATCAGTTATAATTGTGCAAGTTATTTAATTATTTTTAGTTAAATATGAAATTAACGATCATTATTCTATTTATTTTTTACAAAATTTATCTTGACAATTGTGAAAAATAATATATGAAAAAATATGTAAATATATTCACGACAACAATTCACAATACAAATAAATAAAGACAAATTATGTAGTAGAGAAGTATAGTTTTTACGTTAATTATAATATATGATATAATTTCACATCAGTTTTTATCACAAGTAGAGTTATAACGTATGTATTAAGAATTATTGATTATTATATTATTTTATATATACGATAAAAAAAGATTAGATAATAAAGATTATATAAAATTTATTTTATTGCGATATATTTTAAGATTGAATAAAGATATTATATATTATTTAATGAACTGGCCGTATACAAGAAGCTTAACTGACTGTTGTACGCAAAATCAAGGTGACAACTCGATATGTATAATGGTAACAAGATATACATATTCGCACGCTACAAAAAGATAAGATAATGAAATGTTACTCGTTTCACGTTGATATCTTTTTTCTGTTTAAAGTAGCATGATTTGTTTTCTTCATTCTTATAATATCAAATTTGATATTCTTAATAAATATTAAATTTAATCAAGTTATTGTTATTTGGTAAATGTTATAAATAAATAAATTCGTAGAAATATAATTAGAAATATAATAAGAAAAAATTAATGCGTGTGCGAGTTACAACTATTAAAAAATTTATATCAGTATTTAGATAACAAAGAATTTTTCATTTAACGCTACTTAAATGTATCAATTCATTCATCTGTATTAAAAAATTAAAATTAGAGAATAAATTTTTTTCACATAATAATTTGTTTTAAAGAAAAATTATCTGAAAATTCAATGGACTGTTATATATAGTTTTGACAATAATAATTTGACTATAAAGAAAAATTACTTGTTTCTTTTATCTCACAGAAAATATTCATCCCTCATCAATCCTTTCTCTCGTCTCAATTTAAACTTAACGTAAATTTCGAACAAAATCAACCCAATATCCCAGAAATCAATATAACGAACTCACCATTCCAATCGAATCAATTCTAACCCTAATCCTTTTAACAAAAGAACCCGAAACAAATTCCCCTTAACCAACCAAAGCGTAACAACCTTTGTTCCAGCCAACTGTAACAAAATTAACTCCCTCTACGAAAAATAAAATACAGTAATGCCTTGTATCCTGGCCGAAATTTCGCCCCACATTATTCATCTTACATCTAAACAATCCCTGTTACAGACTCTGTCTCCGCAATTTCACTCCCCTATGATCATCGGTCCCCTGTTAGTCCAGGATTCAAGGCATCACGTTTACGTCAAAGTCAAGCTACTAGAAATTCACGGCTCGTCGAGTAGTGAAATATCGATGAACCTGGTATGTCCTGGTCGCTCGAGTGGGTGGCCTTGTTTTTCGTCACAGAGGTATCTATGCCGGCGCCGCAGGCTGGATTGGCGCTTTGATAAGCGGGATTCTTGTAACTGAACGCTGCGTTGCTCGAGCTGCTCGTCGAGGAGAGTACCGGTGGCATCGAGGCCGGTTCCGAGGGTAGATCGTTGTCGTGCTCGTTGCTGGACAACACGGACGACGGCTCGATCCTCTCGTAATCGCCGTCCGACGTAGTGCTCGTACGTAGCTCGTCCTCGATGATGATCGCGTCCCCGACACCGGGATAATCGAGATCTGAGTCCAGGTTGCAGAACTGAAAATGGGGCTTCCCCTGGGGCGCGGACAAGTCGAGGAAACTCGGTCGGGCCGGTGTCTTGGAGGAATCGCTCGAGTCGCAGACGTCGTACAGGGGTGGCGGATCGATTATGTCAGTTCCAGGTGTGTTTGGCTGGGAATTCGTTATCTGAGTCCTGATCGAGCACTGGTCGGAATCGGATGTCTCCGCCTGGCTGGCCGTCGATGTCGTGTGCACGCTCGGATGCTTCTCCACAGTTTCTGCAACGATGGATATCATCTCTCTTAGACCATGTTTTTTCAGTTATTGGATGGAGTCGATCAGATGGACCGACCTCTCTATTTTTCTATTTTCTTTTTTTTTTATGCTGATGAGCACTGCCTTTGCGCCTCCTTTCGTATTCCCCCGCGCTATATTTAGCTTTCGTTTATTCGTTACTCGAAACGAGACGAGCTTTGATACGGCTTTCAGTTTAGGCTGAGATTATTTTATGATGAATTTTTTCCCTTTTCGTTCACTTTTCATGTTTCGAAAAAGTATATCGAAAGTTTTGTTGAACCATTTGAAAAAGATTTTTTAATAATTTTCGTTCAACGAAAGGAAAAGTACGAGAAGATTAAAAAACTCGAACGTTCACTTTTAACTGATGAATTAAATATTACAAGAATTTTATTAGCTCGAAACTAAATCGAGATAATTCTTTTATAACACGAAAAAATTTGTGATAATTTTATTCATCCAACTCTCCTTTCCTTTCCTTCCTTTAAAAATAACGATACCTTCATCGGCAGTAGGAGTACGCGTAGCAAGACGACGTAGTCTTCTCGGAGAGTTGCAAGATGTTCCGGATGATTGTTTGCAACTAGATCCGCTCGATGTACCGGGTGACAATTTTCGAACCGCCAGATCGCACAGCATATCTACAGCCTCTTGTCTGCAAATCGTATTACCAATATTAATTACCAATTTCAACCGAATTAAAAATTCACGAATTTCAGGAAATTTATCGATTCCAAAAATTTCAAAAATCAAAATTATCGAAAAGATTTTTCGAATCTCTTCTTCAAATCGAAAAAAAAAAATGTGAAGAAAGAAATTCGTTAAGTTTGTTGTAAAGAGGGTAAGTAAGTTTATACCTCAAACTGGTACGTGGTGGACGGAGTGGATGATCGGGCTCGGTCGGAGAAAGAGCGGAGACAGGAGTTTGCGCGAGATCCCTGTACAATCGTAATCTCACGGTCGGTCCACATTGTCGCAGCAGTTGGACAGCCTCTTCGTGGCTCATGGGCGACAACGGTGCACCGTCCACGGCCACTATTTTGTCCCCGGGTCGAATTCGTCCGTCGCTCAACGCTGGCTCACGTACTAATGCCCTCACGTAATGGCCGAGCGCGCTGCTATCCGCCTTCCTCAGAGTGAAGCCCAGACTACCGCCGACCTTTGTCATTTCTATGTCGAATTCCTGGCAGGGAGCGATTTAACGAAAGAGTTTAGTTCGTTTAATCCCCCCCTCTCTCTGTGGCGAATCGTTCGGGATTAGCGCTTCCCTTTGCGGAAATGAAAGAGCAAGCTATACGTATGGAAATTCGGAAATGAGATTTTTGTTGGAAAGCAGGAAATTTTGAAAGTTTTGAAAGAGGAATTTCTCTTTTAATATTTTGGAAAAGAAATGAAATTAAAATTGCGTGCATATTTATGGTTACATAACAAATAAAGTAGAAAATTATTAAATTTTCGTTGGATATAAAAAATTGAAACTAAGATATAAAAAGAAAAAATATATAACGAAGGTATATAAGTTATTATAATTAAATACGTGTAATGAGAAAAAAAGTTATGAATAAATTGCTTTATAATATGAGTTTTTATCCGATTCCATATTCATTGATGTGTTCGATGTAGGAACACGAGGGATTTATTATAAATGCATCGGAAAACCGTGTATACCCCTCGGAAATCTAAATTGTAAACGAACTTTGATCAAATTTCGTATTCCTCTTGAAGGGAAGGGGGACTTTCCACATGTAACAGATAGTACATTCGTTGTTCATTTTGTACGACAGGAATGAGCATAGAATTTTTCACTAATCACTTTTATACATTTGAAACATTGAAGAAAGAATGATCTTGCAAAAAGAGATTTTACTAAATCGTTGTTATTCTCGTCTAATAACGATATAACATATCAATTTCAATCTCTCGTTTAAAAGGAGTGGAAAATTATGGAATTCGGTGTGCGATTCACTGATGCAGGAAATTCAGCTATCTAGGATTTCCTGATAAAAGTTACTTACGCCGCAGGGTTCGATTTGAAGGGGTGGCAGAGGATTGAGTATTCGCAATGGTGGTGGTGGTTCACGCCTTGCTGGGGGTGGTGGTGGTGCACCCGGTGGTGTGACACTCATATCACCCGGAAGTCGGGACACCACTAACTCGACAGTACTGGGTGTCGTTCGTAGAACTTCGAGGGCCTCCTGCAACAAGTTGCAGATAAAATTAATAATTTTCTTCAACGATGAAAAATATATTTATATTTATATATCTTCGCTAATAATAAATTATCGTTTATATATATCAAAAATTTAAAGTAGCCTTTCATAGCCATCAATTTGTTGATCAATTTCTTTTCTTTTTTATATTTATCTTTGCAGATAAGGTGAAAATTGTACGTAATTTTAATTTACAATCTTTTTTTTAAACGCCTCACGTTTCTAGGAAACGTGATATATTCACATATAATAATATCTAAGAATTCTCGTTTCTTTTTTCTTTTATGAAGAATATGAGCTTTGCACGTGGCTGCAAACCACGCGTTCTCTCTTCATCTTCTGGTCTATCCCACTTATGCTCACCGTTTAACGCGATGAGCTGGCTGCGACAAAATAGCGATTACTATAGCTTTAGATGGGAGCTACGGGTTTGTCTTCTCGTAGCTCTTACGAGATTTGCATTTGATTAGCATAATGCAGCTACATCCGGAACTCGGAGTAAAGATCGTCGCCTATCTTATCGTTGTCGCCCCGTTTGTCTCCCGAGAATCGAGATGCAATATCGGTTTAATATTGTGGGCCTCAGACGCGTGAGATAACCCGTTAATTATTAACCTCGAAATCTTATGCACGAACTTGTTGAACAATTTGATAAACGATTCAAAACACGGATGAAAATACGTACAAATATCATATCATATGTACAAATATTGTTCAACGAGTTTTTTTAATTTAATTAATTTAAAAAATTTTTTAAAAAAGAGGAGAAATTTGTTAAAACTATATATATATATATATAATGTTGATTTCCTTACATAGTTAGTGAGACCGGTTAAAGGAATTCCATTGGCAGCCAAAAGTATATCGCCAGGTTGAAGTTTGTTGGATAAGGCTGCAGGTTGTTGAGGAAACAGTCTTTTTACCCTAACAGGGCCGGCTGTCCCACCGCCGGAAACGCTTAAGCCAAGTCCTCGGCTGCTTTTCTGCAATGTCACTCGGAACGTGCTCTCTGAAAATCATACAAAGTGCCGTTTAATTTCAAAGCAACTGCTTCAAACTTTTTTTTTTTTTTTCCCCCCTTTTTAAAATGTCCTAGGAGAAAATCTGTCTTCGAATTAACGACGAGGATAACGAAATTATAATTGCTGTCTTTCGAACGGATGTATCCTTAGATATATCATACGAATTTTTTTTTTGTTAATTAATCGTTTTTTAATCGAAATATAATATTTATATATTTCATGGTAGTCTAAAATAAAATAAATTCTTATGATTTATAATCATATATAGGTTTCTAACTTAAAAAAATATCGCGAATTAATTTAAATCACATATTCAATTCTGTTAATTATTCCAAAATTTTTATTTTTTAAACAAATAATTTAAATAATAAGATTTTTAATCGATTTTAGACATCAACTCGTCGTCAATATAACACATTCACGTATAATCAAATTTAATTAAAATATTTTTATCAATATAGTTCAATACCTTCGATACATGTATCCTTCTTAAATGGAGAGGACATATGTCAATTTTTAAACGATTTCACCTCAACAACAAATTCACGAAAAACATAGATCGAACGTTTCGTTTCGTGCTACACCATACTTCGACCAGTTTATTTCCATCGAATGGGTACAAAGAGAGCAAACGAAAAAGCGAATGAATCGTTCGTTTACACTGCAAAGGCAGAGCATGCCGTTCCGTAAATATTTATATCGCGAACAAGAGGAAGGAGCACACCGGTTCTTTTTTACCTGTGCCCGGTCTACATTCCCCAAAATTGTAGTCCGTTTGTAATTTACGATCCTCTCTGACGCATGACCTAATATTTGGAATTGGAACTGGAACAATTATTTTCCATCCCTCTCGTCCGTGCAACCTCACTTATACGCCACCAAACCTTGAATATTTCAGTTGTTATAATGACTTTTACGAAGGCCCCATAATTTCCAACTATCCCACCATGAAATATGAAAATTTTGAAATCTATCTGAAATTTTGCAAATATTTAGAGAGAAGTAATGATTATCTTTTTGCGATGTAAATTTTCTCGTCGAGGAAGATTTTAGGTTTGGGATAGAAATTTATATAATTTTTTTTAAAGAAAGATTTTAAGAAGATTTAAAGGAATTTGGGATTAAAAAAAGAAGAAAAAAACGTTTTTGTAAACGTTTTCAACTTGTTTTTCAACTTGTGTAAATATATCTGGTACTGAGTATTGAAAAAAGGTGTATTTTCAAAAAGATTGTATATTCGTCAAATTTCGAGATTTTTATTTCATCGTTTATATATATACATCATGAAATAGCTCGCTTCAATTTTTCCCGTATAGAAGTTTTTGTTAACAGAGATTTATGCCATGTAACGCATACATTCTAACAGATTTTTATTTACCTATCACGCTTCTCTTTTTTTTTCCCCTCTAAAAGAAAACAGGAAACAAAAATTAAACTGAGTAAACTTGAAAAACACAATGACAAATATGATATACGACATTTTTAACAAAACAATTTTATTCGATTCCTAAATAATATCTTCTCATCAAAGAAGAATACATTTCTCGATACATTTTCTACCTTTTCAATCGTCCTCAAACCGAACCGATTCCGATAATTATCATCTCATCATCTCATCCATCATCGACTTTCGTAAAAGACAAATTATCACGATCAATGAAATTGATCGCAGCTTTAACCGCGTTCTCTCTCTCTCTCACTCTCTCTCTCTGCGTTCGATCTCTCTTTTTTTCCTTTTTTTTTCGGCCATGGACTTAGCATGGAACACCAGTTCGAAATGACACGCCTTTTACCGGATATTGACCCGATCCGGACGACATATCGCGCGTATTGTTCACTTTGTTCCCCATTCAGATCGGTTCCCCTCTCAACGGGTAATTTACGTTTGTCACGTTTATTGTCCGGGATCGCGCAGTGTCGATCTCCCACCGAAAGAGCATCGGCCATTGTTCGCCCATCGTTTCGAAATCCCGAACGAGTGATCATCCTCTCGAAACCGGCCAAGTTTAAGAATCGATATCCGAACGATTTACGGCTCGCCATCTGTCATTATCGCCGGTTACGGATGGGGTGAGAGAAAATTCGAATGCGGAACGAATTTGGACCAGTTTAATCGCGTGTTCGTGGAAGGAAAGGTTCGGGGGGGGAAAAAAGGTAAAATTAGAATTGGTCTCGGGTTCTCGAGCTTGCAGAAATTGGAATTGTATTGAAATAGGAAGAGGGTAGAATCGGAGAGAATGGGGAAAGTAGGTATTTCACGGTGATAAAGGTTTATTAAACGATGTTTGCGTATCGTTTCCCTTTTTAAATATACGCGATAAACGAATAAAACGAATAAATTGTTTTAATCAATAAAATTAACTCGTGAAGATCCTCGTCACGATATTTTATATTTGTATTTAAACTATGGTAAAAAAAGTAGTAATATAATTCGATTGATTCGATGTTATTTTATTAAAAAAAAAAAAAATAAATAAATAAAAAGAAAGGGCGAAAAGATTTGTATATACGATAAACTTTTACGATGAACTTTTTGAACAAGCGTGTACAAATTTTTTTTTTAATTTCGTTAACTTTTCCTCCGTCGCGGATTGAATACGTTAAATCAAAACGAGGGAAAACTGTGTTTAATAATATGTGCATCGTCGTTCGAAAATTTAACAGATTTGAGGGAATTTAGTCGGGCGGGAAATCCTCAAGCGTGAAGAATCCGCACGTAATGTCAAATTGCGTTTTATTCCGGTGAACTATCTCATTTTATAATACCACGGATTTTCGTAGTTTCAGAATTTCGACCGAAAACGTTCGTTTTATCGCCGGCTAGATTGTTTGGAAGTAATGGAGTGGATGGTTTTGTCGGCGTTTGATAAACGCCTCGTAAAATTCAACCGTGATATTCCGCATCGTTATTGCTGCTAATATCATTGCTAATATCGTTAAACTTGTTTGTTTGACAACATAGCTGTGTGCTGGACGATCGTGATCATTCATTGAACTCGTTACATTTTAGTTAATTTTTTTTTGGATCATGAAATTTTCTATTCTTTAAGATTCGAGGAAGAAAGAAAGAAAGAAACTCAAAATGAATTTGTAATTAATAATTGGATCGATGTTAGATATTGTAAGAAACGCGGTAGCGTCTCGTCTTAAGAAATTTGTCATTAGAATGAAAAACTTCCAATGTTCGTTCACGCTTAAAGGAACAACGTGTAATATTAATGGAATGGAAACGAACAAAGAAGAGAACGCGTGAGTCCAGTTCAAGAAGATTAATGTTCTTTTTTTTTCCTTTTCACTTTTGAATTTATTATTCGCGGTAACTTAACTTAATAACTCCCCTAATGAATTTCCTGTTAGAGAATTTTTTTAAACTTTATTAGAAGAAAAATTTTAAATAAGATAATTCGAATATATAATTTTAAAACGATCGATCTCAAATTACATCGATATTATGTGCAAAATAAGATAATAGATATTGTTTAAAAATACTAATTTACATTTTATTTTCCAATTTTATACATAACTGAGGCATGAAACATTGTATTATACTGAGCTATATACGTCATTAGAATTTCATATCATAATTAATATTCGCATCAACGGTAATTACCCCAAATATTTAATAATAACTTTATACTTAAATTGCGCATGTGCGCGTTATCGAATATGTTTAATTTGCATATTTGCAAAACCATTTAACGTTCGAAAAATAATTTAGCGAAAAATTCAAAGGTTTAAAATTTCTTCATTCACTGATCATTAATATTATTTCTTTTTAAAAATTACGATTAATGGTTATGACTTATGTACAAAATATTTTCTTATATATCTACTTTTATTTAGAATTTCAATAATAAGAAAGAAAAAAAAAACTTACTGATACGTGAAATAGCGTGAACATACCGTGTAATAAAAATACACAAATGGGCTGAATGTAATGCAAATATCTACATATGCATGCAATTGCCAAATTGCTAATTCCAAGCAAGCTCTCGAAATTCTGGTAAAGCGTGAGCACTAATTTAAGCAATCCTATCTGCAGTTAAAGAGAAATCCAAGGCTCAACCGTTAAATAGAAAAGCCCAGAGCCAGAATCGAAATAGCATGGAGTATCCGCTCAAAATTTATGATCCATGAATTTGAGAGGTATGGTTGAACGTATTAATTTAATTTTCATTCACCTTTGATGAGAGGAATCGAAGAGTATCCGTTTCCCATTTATTTTCTACGTTTCTCTTTGTTTGTCAATCGATCAATTTTAATTAGACGATTATATTAATTGCCTCTTTTAATCGTGTGTTATCTCGCGCAATATATTTTTTTTTTTCCCCGATTCTTTCGTTTCAGAGTTAATTCGTTAATTCACGGATATTACTTTTATTATTCGTTTATTATTATTATTTATATCACTATTGCTCGTTTAATCACAATTTTATTACACTTTGAAATATCGTCCGTGAATGCACTTGACTAAAAGCGAGGAAATTCATTAATATGTATAATGTTATATACAACGAAAATATTCGCTCTCTGAAGTATTTATTCGAGACTCGCGTGCATAAATGTATTTCATTACCTTACATGAAAAATCAAATTTTCCC
Source organism: Apis laboriosa (assembly GCF_014066325.1). Taxonomy (NCBI): domain Eukaryota; kingdom Metazoa; phylum Arthropoda; class Insecta; order Hymenoptera; family Apidae; genus Apis; species Apis laboriosa. Next base: position 5,649,428 of record NW_025224966.1, read on the forward strand.
GCGTTAATGGATATAACATTTTAACGAAAAAAACGGCGCGCGCATTTAATTATGGCGGACGGTGATGTTTTGATATTTATTAATTCATATTTTACTCGAAAATTTCTTCTATCCATAATGACATGTTAATATTTCATTATTAAAAAGAAAAAGTTATTAAAATAATACTAAATTTTATTCGAAACTTTTTCATTTCCATTTTTATACAAGTTTCCTTATTGCAGTGAAATTTTTTTCAGGATTTATTTAAATCTTCCATCTTTTCTTTTCTTTTCTTTTTTCTTTTTTTACAGCGTTCTTGCGTATTTAATAACCATTTTAGCTGTTTTACAATGAAGCCCACGTGATACTTCCCACGACGGCTTAGATAAGATTTAACAGAAAATTCCCCCCCTTTTTTTTCCGGTGACCCATTTCCGTATATCGATTCATTCTACTAACTCATTCTTTCTTATCAAATCAAATATTGATTCTATTTCATACGCGTGTGTATTTCTACATTTTTTCTTACTTACTAATCTTATCCCACAATATCACAACGATCATAATACAGATCATAAACATAACCTCACTTGAATTCATTCCGCACTCCTATTTTAAAATATACATTTCAAATATTTTTTTATACTGCTTATACTTTTATATATTTTCTTCTTCCATTTCAAAATCTCACCTACGACAAACAACACAATAATCCACAAACATAACCTCACTCGAATTCATTTCTCTTGCAGCGGTCAATTACTCGAAAGATCGCGACCACGACGCGACGCGAGGAACGATCGCGCTCCTATTTCCCGTGATTTCAAGTGTTGGTAATATCCGTGGTGGCTCGAATCTCGTGCAAAGTGGCCTCTCGGTTATTAGCTCCTCCTCGCTTTGATACCGTGCCCTTTCCACTCGGCAGACGTTTCGATTTAGTTTCGAGATTAGATCCGCCCTGTTTGCAGATCATGTATGAACAACTACCGACGACAGTCGAAGATCCTCATCCAAGATCCTCCTCCGTGTTTTGATCCTCGTCGATCAACGGATAATTAAACGGTTAAATTAAACGCTCTTTGAGAAATTGATTTGCGTCTTGAGCAAATCCACTGTACCGTATCGAATATGGAATATGGAGTTTGTCGATTGTCCATAGTTTCGACACTTTGATAACCGCTCGGGATTATAACGCGATACCGACTAAACTGGTGTCTTGGCATCATCTGGGTTTCCAGCGAATCGATACACCTGTTGTTGTGATTAATTGCGAATATCGTTTATCTCTAAGCGTTCGAATCAATAGTTAGAAGGAGTGTTCGAGATTTATGCTGTATAAATAATGGTTCGATTGGATTTTAATCTTATTAGCGTAATCCTGATATTTATTATTTGTCTGTCTCTCGCGCCTTTGATCGTAATTTTAGTAATTAATATATTATTAATATATGGAGGATCGGGCAAATATCTTATAAATACATGTAACATAACAAAATATCGATCGATAAAATTATCTCTGTTAACTATAAATTTTTCCATTTTAAATTTTTAATATCAGAATCTTTTTTAATTTCGTAAATACCGCCTCGTAATAATTAACGAAATATCAGCCAATAAGAATGTCTCTTGTGTAAAGTAACTTTCGAATATAATACGAAGAGAGAGACTTGTAATATTCCTGTCTCGCGTGTTTGCAAAATATCCCTTCGTAAGTAAAAAGATTTTATCCTGTCTGTATCGAAAGTTGGCGTCGAGCAGAATTACGTACGTATATCTGGCGATAAGCCTGCGCGCTATTGCTTTTGCCGTTTTCCGGAAACGAAGATGCATGTCTCCCCTCGCCCCACGAATTTATCTCGCCCTCGATTTATTGCGTAATCCTCCGGTGCACTTGCTTATCGTGACGAAACTGGGAACGAGACGTTTTTCTATTTATCCAGCAGGGCACAACAGATTCGATTGGACGTGCGATCGTAAATATGGGGAGAAGTGGACGCGGCGGAAAGCATCGAGTTATTTTCAAAGTAATTTCGAAAGCTGTGATGGCCGTCCAACGGTGATAAATAATTTACGATGCACAAGCGAGTAAAAGTAAAATCAACTGTCGAAGTTGTGTGGATATTCGAGTTGCGAATGGTATTATTTTAAAATTACGTGTATATATATATATATATATATATATATGTGATGGTATTATTTTAAAGGTATATTTTTAAAGGTATATTTTACATAGAATAGATTGTCCCATCTTACACTGTTTGATCTTCGATGTCGAGGGATTTGTCGAACGAATATGAACGTTCGATTTTTGATAGAAAATATTTTCGAGAGGAATACATTCGATAATTTTTGACAAGGGCTATGTGGAATTTTAAAGAAAAAGTGAGCTGGATTGATATTTAGTTGGAAGGAGTGCGAACAATTTTGAGAATGGATTTATAAGAATTTTAGTTTAATATCGAAGGAATTAAGGAATCAAGGAACGGAAATGAAAATTTCGAGGAACAATTTTCAGGTAATGCTAGTAGGAATATTAACTTTGCATTAATTGGAAAATTAATCGGAAATTGGAAACTAATATAATGAAGTAAGTAATTTCAAAGTTCGTGGCGGAAACTTCGTCTTTTGTGAAAAATAAATCGTAGAGATGGAAATTAGAAGGAATAAAAATTTATCTTGGCACAGAAAATCTTGTAATTCGTGAGATTTATTTTTAATGGAACTCGTGTGAAACGTAATTAAAATTTTCGTTTTAAGTAGAGCCAGGTTAAATTATATTCTTCTTGAACACGTTAATCTTTGGATAATACTAGAAATAATCATTTCTCTTTCCTCGGTTGACGATTATAAAATTATTACGAGTATAAAATCAAAGCAAAATACAGTATCGTTTACGATCATAAAAATACGATCATATAAATCAAAATTTATATTCTCGATATTACAAATATTAATTTTTACCAATTTTTGTAAAATTTCGTTCAATAAAGCAACATTTCTTTATTATTACCGTGTATCTCCATTCATTGAGAAAATTCAATTGTAAACTTGTCGATTTCTATTACCCTCGATCGAGAACTTCTCTTTTCATAAAGATCTTTTTCCCAAATAGGTAAAGAAACCGGTCGCTTTTCACCATCGTCCACGTAATTCCATCTAGTCGATACATTACGTTGCACAACAAGAAACTGTTATTAAAGTGGCGAGGGTTTTTCTGCGCAAGTTGGTCCATTCGTTCCAAGTTCTGGGATATAAAAAAGAACATCGCGACGCGGGGGGTGTTAAAGTCCGATAACAACTCTGTAACCGAATTATGAGTCGTTCAGTGAAAACCGTACTCGAAATATCTTACGACTTAATTCAATAGTTCGATATTAGTTTCCATGCGACCAATTTAAACTTTTCACGTCACATTTTCATTTTTGCGCAAAAACTTTCCATTCGTATCGTAATATTTCGATCATAATTAATCGCAATATTTTATTTAGATTGAAATTATTTATATTCTATAATTAATTACTAATTTGATTAAAATATTTTAATTTTTAATTTAATTTAATTTACGTTATTATTAATATTAATATTAATTTATCAAAATTATCCCTTAAATGCGTTGTTGTTAACGCAGTACTCGATTCTATGAATTTTTTTTCACAGAAGGAAGAAGATAATGGAGAAGAATCTTATGGAGAAGAAGATTAAACGAGCTGCAATTTTCCAGTTTTCTGATTATATTCCGCTCCAGTGGCGGATTAAATTAACCATCACATTAATAAATCCATCTGAATTTATATTTCGATTCGGTGAACGCCTCTTGAACACGCGATCGTTATACGTTATTTTCAGGGAAACAATCGATAAAAATCGTTCAATGGCTCGTGTTACAAAATTATAAAAGGTTTTATACGATATATGTAAATATCGATCTTTTATTTTTTTCTCCTATCTACGCACACACATACGCACACACACATACACACACACACACACACACACACACACACACACGCACGAACGTCAATTGCTCAATAGTGGAAAAAATTTCGCTGAAACGACGAGGTTCAAAAAAAAAAAAAAAAAAAAAAAAGAAAAAGGGTCGTCGACCGACATTTGGTTCGCTAAACCATCGATCCAATACCATCGATAACACATCACGAACGACGTAAGTAGGTATCACGCTCAAGTCGGTGATTAATGATGCACGATCCTTAAGGGATCATTCGACTTACGATCTAAAGGAATTTACAGCGAGGGGTAAATGACTTGGAAATATGTGTCTCATCAGCAATCCATGGAACGGTGTTTCTTCGAACGATAATCAATGGTTTATTTATTCAAAATGATATTGTATTTATTATATTTTATTATAATACCCATATTTTTAAGGAAAATTAATTTTTAATGAAAATTATCATTAAGTTAATAATCTTTGCTTAGAGAAATGATTTTCGTCGTAAAAATAAAGGATAATTATATACGTATATAGATCAGAATAGAATTTTGTTATAGCAATATATTATAGCAATATGTGATAGGTTTAAATATTTATATGGTACGCGTCACACTGTTCAAATCTTTTCCTATTTTACGTCATGATTTATACATGTAACTTGCGAATGATCGATCGAATATGCGATCGGTTATCAATTTCGTAATGATAACACGGCTGCGAGCGTGGGTACGCATCGCGATTTGTGATTAATGATATCCCTTTCTTTATGCAATTAATCAAACCCATTAAGCTGGCAACGATACTTGAAAACCAATAAAGCGAGAATTTTTATTACACGGGCCATCGTTCAAAGTCAACTACTTTTTCGCCTAATTAACTTCAATTTTTGACTCCATTGTGTACGTACGTATTCGCGGAAAAAAGAATCGAATCAATTCTCTTGGATGGCACAGTCCACTTTCGAGGCTTAAAAAACAGCTCGTTTCCTTCGTAAAATTATTATGATGATATTCGATATCTTTCTCTTGTATTCTAAGAGTTTTAGATATTGTTAAAATCAAGCAGGAGAACAAGAAATCTTAATGAAATAGTTTAAAAATAATTTTCTTATCTATCTTATGTATTGAATATATACGTATATTTCTTGTACGTATATAACAGATTCTTAAAGACAATAAAATTATATTGTAAATTTGATTCAAATTGCAATTGTCAGCGGTGCTGATTATTCTCAATAGGATATTATTAAATATCATAAGTATGCATTGCGTAGGTTGCTATCAGTTCAATCTCTTGAGATTAGAATAGAAGATGAGAGTAATTGGTATCTATCTAGCTTGTTACAGAAATCGTTTCAAATTGAACTATTTTTCGGATGCTTTCCTTTTCCACTACTTAAAATTCTCTCACGACTTTAAGGAAATGGAATAACACGAAAATTTTTCCAAACGAATAATTATCCGTTTGTTTATGATCAACGCTTTCATTTTCAAACATATAATTAACTTATTTATTTATTATTTTTTTACAAAATTGAACAAATTAATCCGTTTATTTCCAACCCGAATATATTAATTACATTTGGAAAATAGTTCCTAAACATTACATCACAGATCGCGATCATTACCTTAATTAACACTTTAACAAAGGAACGGATTAATTAGATACACGTTATCCGAGTTGAGATATAATTGATATATCCTATATCCTATAATAATATTACCACATGTATAATATAAATATACCAAATGATGATACATACATACATACGAAACACGAAAATTTCACGAAACAAAATTTAAATAAATAATAATTAATTTTTTTTATCAATCTTAATAAAAATCTTAATCCATACCAACTTCGTTTACAACGTATATTATCGTTTCCATTTCCTTATTCTCCTCATTTCGACCGGGTCGTTCAATCATCCGTTTCCGTGATGGAAGCCGACAATCATCGTGGAAAAGAGGGAGGGGGGCAAAAGCGGGGGGAATTCCACGGAACGGTCGAAAAGGGCATTAAGCCATGATAACGCGATCCCCATTACTCCGGGCCATGAATTACCCCCTCTGCGGCCCCTCCCGCTCGAGGGGTTGGTTGTACCTGGAACCCTGTCGCGGCCGACCGGATGTCCGTTTCGCTATTCCGTCGACGTAGGATCCTGATAACAACCTGCTCGGAATTACTAGAATGGCGTGCACCACTAGCCACGCCATCCCTTCGAACCTTGGTCCGAAATTCCTCCACACGTACGAAACTACCCCTCCCGTAAAGGCTAAATTAGCCCGCAGGCGGAATAGTAAAATTATTTATGCCACCCTTGCGATTGGTCTATATACTGGTGCTTGGAAACACGAGTTTCTGTAGCTATGGTAGCTACGTTTCTATCAGGGGGAGGGAGAGGTCGTTGATCGACAGAAATGGTCTTCTTGCGTTGAAAAAATTATTTTTTGGTTTTGGTTTTCTTTTTCTTAAGAGAATCGAATTAAACAAATTCTCTTACGATTGATCTATCATTAATGCTTGGGGACACGAGTTTTTGTAGCTATGGTGAACGTTTCTGGAGAGAGAGAGGGAGTCGTTGATCGACAGAAATGGCCTTCTTGAGAGAAAGAATTATTTTGGTTTTGGTTTTTTTTTCTTAAGAGAATCGAAGGACATCTTTTTTTATCTTACGTGTTCCAGAAGGGGTAGATTTTATTTTATCCAATAGTAGATCATTCGTGTTTAAACAAATTCCCTTACGATTGATCTATCATTAATGCTTGGAGACACGAGTTTCTGCATGGTGGATGTTTCTGGGGGGAAAGAGGAAGTCGTTGATCGACAGAAATGGCCTTCTTAAGAGAAGGAATTATTTTGGTTTTGGTTTTTTTTTTAAGAGAATCGAAAGGTTTTTGTCAATTCTTACGTATTCCAGAAGGGTAAGATTTTATTTTATCCAATAGTAGATCATTCGTGTTTAAACAAATTGTTGGAATCAGTATGCTGTATAATATATTCTGATGATTGAAATTAAGATTATAATTCTTGTTTGTTCGTTACATTATTGTTTTGTTGTAGGTTTTTGTTAACTTGTGTTTCATTCGTTGATTTATTACAAAAGGATATATACAGGTTAAATTTTTTTCACGTCGGTGATTAGATTTCTGTGATACAAATCGAGTTCTTCTTTGATTTAGAAGTTTTATTACGTGATGCAGGATTTCATGGTATGCGATTGTAAATTAGACTGTTTCGAGGTTTCTGACATGCAATGCGAGCGGACGTTGACCGAAAATTATAGATTAGCATGCCACGAGAATTGTAGGACTGTTAGTAGATTGTTACCTCGCTCCTAATAATATGTCATCAGTGATATAGTAACCTATATTGAAAACACGAACGTACAATTATTATATATTTATCAAGTACTGAAGAAATTTTCACATTTTCTTTTCAAATTTTTCTTTTTTCAAATTCTTTACAAAAATATAATATTACGAAGGTTGAGAGACATTTGTCACTAGGGTTTATTGGCAATCAAGGGTGTGGTAACTGACTTTGACCAGTATGCATGACCGAAGTTGGGAAATTCTCTACCTTGCGCTATTCCTCACTTGCGCTGCAGGGGGTTGCAAACCGGAAATTATAGTTAATTGGAGGCAGAAACTCGAAGAACGGTTCGGGGATGGAACCGATTATTCTCGATTCCGCTGGCTCGCCCAAAGCCTTCGCGATCATCCTGGAGATAGTCGAGCGGAAGTTTGAAGGAAATACGAAACTGGACGAATCTGTGCGTTGGATGGATTCAATTATCGGTCATCAAATTAGAGTTTGCTGGAAAAATTAAATTTTTTTAAAACTTTCTGCTCTTTTTGCCTTCGCAAAACGTTCGTCCAGTTAAAAATTCAATGTTTGTTTCCACCAGATATCCAATCTTAAGTTTATATTCGTCTTATATTCTTTAATTTTCTTTTAATGAAGAAACGTTTTTTCACATGGAATGGAAAAATATTTAGATTTAAAAATGAAAGATAGATTTCTATCGATTCTGATTTTTCTAATAGGAATATTATTATTGGCAAGAAAAACTGTTTTAACAAGATTTTCAATCGTGTTGATTTTCCAGTCAATTTCGATTTGAACTTAATAGAAAGAGAGAAGATATAAGAGATATCAAGACAATTTTTAATTCACCTTTGTTTCTTCGCACGGCTCGAATTGTCTGATGAAAAACTCGTCAGATTTCGATCAGCGGCCATTTCGAGCACGAAAACCGCGGGGAAGGGAAGAACGAAAGCGCGATCGAATCGCATTTCTAATTCAATTATCGCGGCCGAACGATTCCTCGACTATCGCTTTAGCCGAATTTAGATCTTCTCTCTCATGCTTAATTACTGACCCATTTCGTGCACCAACTAGTGGCTATAATTCATGCAGAGCCAATCAAACTCAGGAAATTTCTATATCCATTCGAAGGAGCTATTCATAAATTATCTTGCAACAATTTATTACGTGACAATTTTAATTTTAATTATCGCGCATAGTGTCATTCTTTTTTTTCTTTTTTGATCCTTGTCTTTTGTATTGTACACACTCAAGACGTGCAGTGTTTTTACGTTACGAAAGTAATTGATAAAAATAATAAAAAATTATATAGAGTCAAGTGATAGAATTTGAAAAAATAATGAAAAAAATTTCATCGTGAATATATTTCACTCGCAGAGAATAAAAATATATTTTAAAAATTATTCGCTCGCGCCAATTAGATTCATTGATCGAAACGAGGTTAAAAAATCAAAAAGAAATATGATTAAGTGGAGTGGAAAAACAGAAGTTGGTCGAAAAATCAGGGAAAATTAGAAGATTCCCGCAAAAGAGAGCGGTTTCACTTTCGAATCGAAGGGACAGGTTTAAAAGTTTTCGATAGCCTCCACCGGATCGAAGTTAAATTGATTTCGTGCTCAAAGGAAGTAAAAACACGAAAAATCACGCGAACGAGAAACGAATCGTTAGTTTGCGCCACTAGTTAACCATTCTTACAATCGTTTCCTTTTGTTAAAGCAACTTTTATATTTATTCAATCGTACTAATAAAATTAGAGTAAATCTGACGATTCGAATTGGAAATTGAATTGACATGTAATGTGTAAAAATTGAATCAAATTTATTACAACATGGATCATTTTAATACATAGAGATAGTACATTAAAAAAAATTTATAAAAAAATTGAGTCAACTTTTGAATGGGTTGTTCGACAGACTGCTCAAATACCTTTCTGAAAATTAATCGAAAAACGATCTTTCTATCATTCTAAAATTTTCAACGTTAAATCTCTCGAAATATCTCAAACAATCGGAAACGAAAAAGGAAAAAAAAAAATTCAAGAAATAACGAGATCATAAATGACGAAAAGAGATATCCGCATCCAACCGCGTGATCGTCTTTTTTCCTCTCCCTCTTCCCTCGATCGTTCTTCATTTCCATTTCACAACTGGCGAATAATCGCGTACGATCGCAAACGCGGTGTCGTTCTCGTGATGCACGCGTGGAAAAATTTTAATGGAACGTCGTTTCGTTTGTCGGCCGGAGATCGCGAAACGTTTTTCTCGGTCGAATCGGCCGGCAGAGCGATTTATACACTTCCTGCTCACCCACTAATTCTTTTTGGTGTACGTCTCTCTTTCTCTCTCTATCTTTCTCATTTCACGGCTTGTTTCACGATCGACGAACTGGGATCCATCGATCTTTGCCAATTCGAAATATGGAAATCAAATGTCGCAATTTCGTGGGATTCGTGGTGCGGGTAAACTTGGGTTTAAATCGACGATCGTGCGTCGTCGAATATGTTTTTGATCGGTTTTCACTTGGATACGTGCCATTCGTCGGGATTGGGATTGCGTATTCGAGGATAGAAAGTATTTTATTTCGTAATATATATTCTGTTAATCATATAATGTATGTTACGTAGAAATATAGTAATAATAATATCGTGTGTTACTTGATTTAATTCATATTTAAATATTTATTCTCGTATATCTAATATTGCAAATAAAATTGAAACTAGAGGTTCTACGAGTAATAAATAGAAACGACTGAATTAACCGTCGATGTTTGATTGTTTCGATTCTAGTTAACTGGAGAAGGCTAATTGCTTCCAAACAATCTTGATTACTCGGTGATCGTGAACTGGTAAATTGTTAACTCTGATTCCTAACTCTCGAATCGTTGTTTGAGTTCCTTTTTTTTTTTTTTCTGTCTTCTGTATAAGAGATGTTTCTTTTTACGAATTGAAGAATCAAATTTCAATCAGAGTAGATCGTTAACTATAAATTCCAATGAAATTCATAATAATCGGTTTTCAATCGTATTCTGGATATTTAATGTCCCGAAACATTTGCAATTCTCTTTTCACACGAGTGATGAAAATGAATACAGCGTGAATGGGATAATCAATTTTTGAGAAACGTAATATTTCATCGATGATGACTTTTTATTGGGAACGCCACTTTTATTTTTGAGTGTTTAAAATATGTGAATTGACATTATTGAATTGACGTCGTTATTGCAATCGACGTGTTACAAATGAAGTAAGTTTTTTTTCAGTGATGTTTATATATAAATTATTGAATGGGAAAGGAACATTATTTTAACGAAAATTAAATTAGAAAATTAGCTTAGTTTGAGATTGTTTTACTTCGTGACAAATAGCAATTATTGTAATTATTGTAAATAATTATTAGAAATAAAGTAATATCATTATACATAATTATTATTTGTCGATTATAATATTCTATACGTTATGTTAATACATATTTCATATTTATCGAGAACAAATAAAATTGGTGAATACTTTAAATGAATATTTTTTTTAAATTTTAAAATATTAAAGAATCGATATATGCAAATTATTATATTCATATCAATATTTATCATTTTCCGATCATAATTTAACACGTTAACTTTTATTCGATAAATAAAATTTTTTAATAAAATATCCATTGTACATTATCAATTGCAATTGCAGTAAATATCATTTAATTGAATCATAAAATTGTATATTTCATAAACGAAATTGAAATAATTATTGTAGTATATGGATCTCCATTACTTTTAAGTTTTACACGATATAAATTTTATGGAACTATGCTATTAAAATTGATGTTATAAAAGAAACTCACGTTCAATCTCAATCAGGAAGATATATAGAGACTTTATTGAAATTTGATTAAAAATTATTCATACAAATTGCACAATAAAACTTGAAATTCGAATAATAAAAAATCCAATATATATTTATCGATCATCTTCAATAAATTGAACGAGTCCTCAAAGTGTTAATCGTTTCATTATTTAATCCATTTTCTTTATATTGCACCTAGTTCTCACCTTATTCCAATGGAGTTATTAAAAAAATTGCGATATCATACAAAAAAAAAAAAAAAGAAAAAAACAATTCACGTTCTCGATCTCAATCATGAAATTCATAACTATAATTCATAACTATAATTTGATTAAAAATTATTCACGGAAATTGCATAAAACAACACTCGAAAGTAATTCAAAACGCATAACAAAAAACCCAATAAACGAGACCTCAAAGTCTTAATAATTCCACCATTTAATCCACCCCATTCACGCTGCGCTTATTCCAATAGAATTCTAACTCTATTTCAATGGAACTTTATTAGAAAGATTGCGATAAAACACGAAAAAAAAAAGATAATAATTCACGTTCTCAATCTCAATCATGACATTCTTCACAACTTTATAATTCAAAAATTATTCAAAATAAAACGACGTTCGAAAATTCGAAACGAATAATAAAAAAACCCAAATAAACGAGACCTCAAAGTCTTAATAATTCCACCATTTAATCCACCCCATTCACGCTGCGCTTATTCCAATAGAATTCTAACTCTATTTCAATGGAACTTTATTAGAAAGATTGCGATAAAACACGAAAAAAAAAAGATAATAATTCACGTTCTCAATCTCAATCATGACATTCTTCACAACTTTATAATTCAAAAATTATTCAAAATAAAACGACGTTCGAAAATTCGAAACGAATAATAAAAAAACCCAAATAAACGAGACCTCAAAGTCTTAATAATTCCACCATTTAATCCACCCCATTCACGCTGCGCTTATTCCAATAGAATTCTAACTCTATTTCAATGGAACTTTATTAGAAAGATTGCGATAAAACACGAAAAAAAAAAGATAATAATTCACGTTCTCAATCTCAATCATGACATTCTTCACAACTTTATAATTCAAAAATTATTCAAAATAAAACGACGTTCGAAAATTCGAAACGAATAATAAAAAAACCCAAATAAACGAGACCTCAAAGTCAAAATAATTCCACCATTTAATCCACCCCATTCACGCTGCGCTTATTCCAATAGAATTCTAACTCTATTTCAATGGAACTTTATTAGAAAGATTGCGATAAAACACGAAAAAAAAAAAGATAATAATTCACGTTTTCAATCTCAATCATGACATTTTTCACAACTTTATAATTCAAAAATTATAAATTCAAAATAAAACGACGTTCGAAAATTCGAAACGAATAATAAAAAAACCCAGATAAACCTCAAAGTGTTAATCGTTCCACCATTTAATCCATTCCCTTCACACTGCGCACTGGTTCAATTACCAAACAACAACCTCATCGCACGAAGCAACCAGCCTCATAATAAATCCAAGGGCCGAAGGTTCATAATTAAACCGAGGAAAGAAGCAGGAAGGAAAAAATTTGATCGAGCTCGATCTCGATTTCAGGACCAGGTTGTGGTTATGACGGAATCTGAAGAATGACTTTCATTACTTGCGTTCGCGCGGGAACGTGAGCGAGCCTCCCCCTTTTTTTGGGGGGAGGGCACACACAGCAGGATTCTAAAACAATGTGGCCGATGGGATAAATGGGTCAATGGGCGAGGAGGGAGAGAGGGGGAGAGAGGGGGAAGGAAACGCGTGCAGAACGTGGAACACGCCGAACTGACCGAGTTCTTGCGGTAAGGTAAGGCAGGCAAGGTGCATATGGATCGATAGGAAATTCTTGACTCAGAAAATTTACAATGTCAGCGGGAGAAGCCACTGGCGAGTGGGTGTCTCGAGTGGGTAAAGGGAGCCATTGCGAGAAGGATAAGCTACTCGTCGTGGTTTGGCTAGGTTGTCGACCGGCGAGGAGGGACACTTGTCACTCCTCCTCTGTTCTGTTATCGGCCGGGGTACACCGATAAAACGATGAACGAGGCTTTTCTGTCTTGTCGATCGTGGTTGAAAATATATCCAGCGATTCTCTATTATTGGAAACATTATAGGGAATAAATCTACGCGAATATATAAAATTAATTTGTATGTATATAATTTTTTAATATTGTGAAAAGAATATTGTTCAATATTGTGATAAAGATCTCTTCGTTCGAGGTACTCAATATATTTCTTTTCTACGATTTTTGTTGTTCGGGAAAATTTTGTGGAGAGGAGAATACAATCCGAGAGAAAATGGAAAAAGGTTTATTCGATAATTTTTTTTTTTTTTTTCGTTTCGAAAAGATTCGAAGAGATGTAATATTAACGGTGCATGATTGATTTATTCTACTTATCTTGCGCAACCAATAATCCCTTATCATTAAAATTCTTAATTAATTAAAAATAATTTACAAGAGATGACTCGAGAATCTTTCGATTCGAGAAAAATCAAAATACAAAAATTAATAAAACACGTTTAAGAATCGATCGAAAAAGGCAAAGTGATAACAAAAACGGTGCCAAATGGATAAAGGCAGGGAAGAATGATCCGAGTATTTCGAGTTGGCGTGTTTCGATCGGTGAAAGGGAGGAGAGGGAAGAAAGCAAGGCATATGAAAGTCAGCCCGTGAAGATCGTTCTCCACTCGTTTCTATCCCCTCCCCCCAAAGATTGCTATCCGCAAAGTGGATTGCATTTATGCATTTTCGATCCTGTTCGAATTGAAATTTGGCTCGACGTTCTTACCATCTTGCGTTCGACATGTTTGACAGATTGGATTGTGATTATTACGAAAAGTGGACGAAAGATTGATTCAAATCGGAATTTACCGAAGATGGATGGAAAAATGAACGAAATTAATCGAAAGATTAAAGGTTATTAAGTTAATTCTTATTCTATGACGTTGAAAATTGATATAAATCTATACTAGATTGATATTTCATATTTTGATTTGAGATTTTAAAGAATAAGCTCGGTTTTCATTTTTCAGTGGCGCGAGAAGATTCGAAGATTGGAATTCGAAGATTTTTTTCTTTTTTGAAAGTTTGGGGGAACATGGCAATGTCTCTGCACACGTACGTGCTTTGGGTTTGTCGAGGCGTGCGCGAAATGCGGGAAAGCAGCCGAAAATTCCTCGTTGGTATTCTCACATTCTTGGTTATGCAGAATCTTGAAGAGCGTTTAGAGTGGGTTAAGGGATTAAAGGGTTAATTTTTTTGGCAGATCAGTTGAATTTTTTGAAAGTGAAATTAAAGGGGATTCGTGACGACAAAAATTATTGGACAATTGGCAATTTCTCTCGGTCTTGGTCTCCATTTTTGATACTTATTTTAAATTATTCGAAAGAAAAATATTTTTAATATCTTTAAAAATAATTAATCTTTAAAAATAATCATCTTATAAAAGTTTATTTCCGATTATTCAGTGGAATAAGTTTCAAACTCTTCCAGAAAATTTCTTCAACAAGAAATTTCTTATTTCTGATAGATCACGTCGATCGATCAAAGAAATGAAACTACCGTAAAAGTATTACGGCCAAGAGATATCGCTCATCTTTAAAGAACTTAAGATAAATTCTTACACGATAATAGGAATCGAAATAACTTCAACAACTTTTTGAATAAATAGAAAAGAAAAAAATAAATTCATGATGTGATTATTAATTTATCTGATATTTTGCAAGAGAGACAACGTATCAATACGTTGTAACGTAGATTTCGTAGAAAAAATAAAAATTCTTTTTATTCATCACTTTCTCGATTCAAATGTCTCTTCTTATCGAGAAAGAAAATACGACGAACAAGTAAAAATGCTTATAATTACGCTTCATCTTGTCATCGATTAGAAAGCAACGCCTTAATCGTGACATTTTCCAAGATACGTTCTTGTCAGATAATTTTAAATCGAAAAAAGAGAAGAGTTTCAGTATTGAAATATCTTTCTCGTTTTTCTCATTTTCCTTCTCATTTTTTTTTTTCTTTATTACATCAAAAGGGGATCGGTGAATTAAATCGCAAGAAGAAGAAATTTCAAAGAGAAATCGATACTTTGGATTCCTTTATCGAAGTCTTGTTCTTATTCTTCTTCGTTGGAGTAATTTTAAAGCGATAATTCAGTTCCCCAAAGAAAGTATAATTGAAATCGTCAGGTATGGGAACAAAGGTAATTATCGAAGGTATAATTAATTGTCGATAATCTACGGATAGATGTGATAGGAAATTCAATTTCTTAACGATTTAACGATTTCTTTCTTCCTTTTCATTCCATTGTAACAAATTTTACGGAATAAATTATTAAGAAAGATTGGAATAAAATATTTTCTTTATCTAGGAAATATAACAACGAACTTTATATCAAAATCGAGATGAAATAAAACAAATAAAACAAAAGTATGAAGTTATTAAACTTCTCACGAAAAATATCTCTTTCATTTTCTCCAATCGATTTCAATCATTCTAAAAAAATAAGATCTCAAAATATTTTCTAAAAGAGACGAAACTTACTAAAATTTTACCAATTTTTATTATTTTCATTATTTTAATTACATATCAAATACTTGTTAGATAATAAGAAATGCGATATTTTTCATTATTTCTTGGATATTTTAATCCATATTTATGGAAAGAGAAATGCGAAATAATTTATCGGAGGGGGGGGGGGAAAGAAATTATCCGCCTCTATAAAACGTTATTAAGTAGAGATTTAGATAGCGCGGGGAAAAAATTTTCCATCGTAGGAAATTGAAATTGGTTTCAACTCCCATCTGTCGAAGAACTCGATGGCTCGTGCTTCTCTTCGAGCGAGTCTCGAAACAGTAATCCGGCGTGCAATGGCAAATGACGGGATGCCGGCGATATTTAAAACTTTTCCTCTCGCGTCTGATTTATTATTTCTCATTCACCGCGCATCGCTGATTCAAAGAAGTGGAATTTAACGCGAGAGGGAAGCAAATGCGCGCGCCACGGGCTTGCATTTTCAATTTCCATCTCTTGAAAATCAAGCCTTTCGACTCGTGCCACTGAAGTAATTCAGAGCGTTAAATTCAGTGTCGGCGCGATTACTTGTTACATTACGAGCATCACTTTCCACACAGTATCACGATGTTAATCAGAAGCTAATATTTTTTTTTTCCCTCCCCCTCCCTCTTCCCAAGTTGTTTCTTTTTTATATTTTTTGGAGAATTATTATATTAAAAAAGTACATTTGTAAGAAACATTTTCTTCTAATTTTGGAGAATTATTTTCGTACGAAATTATTTTATCTCTTAATATATTTTTACAAATACTTTACAAATTTTCTTCCGCTAAATTATACGTTTAAAATTTCGTATATATGTTCGATAAAGTTATTTTTTTTTTCTACTTTAAATGTAGATACAATTTTGAAGGATTATTATTACCATTGTATTTCAATTTTCAATGACAAGAAAGAAGAAAATGTTGGAAATACGGAATACGTATCCCAAGCGAGAAACATCTCAACGTTATTCCATTTTATATTTAAAAGGGATGATTTTCGAAACGAATCGACAGAGACGCTCCCCTTTTGTATTTTCGGACAAAACATCGATTTCGCGCTTCGAGAGA
Organism: Apis laboriosa; assembly: GCF_014066325.1. NCBI lineage: Eukaryota > Metazoa > Arthropoda > Insecta > Hymenoptera > Apidae > Apis > Apis laboriosa. The sequence continues at coordinate 5,666,195 of NW_025224966.1, forward strand.
AAGAAAACTCGTTTCTTCCTCTCAGATACTGGGAGGAATCAAGTCGAATCGAGGAAATGAGATCCGACTTTGCAACGCGTTGAAAAAGGAGGGCGGTACATCTTCGCGGCGCGGTTATCAGCCGAGATAAAACGGTAGTAAAGTAAAGTCTGCGGCGATAAGCTCTTGCGGATCTCAGTGACGATAATTTTCTTCTCGAGCGAAAGGAAGAAAATTCCGGTTAAGAATTAACGCTAACGTAATAATGATATTCGTCTTGCCTATTTATTGCATCCTGTTTCTTTGATACCGTAGTTTTTACGGTATATACAACGTACTTGTATGTATATATATATATATATATATATATATATAGAAACGTGGATAATTTGAAAGCAAATGAATTAACGTTCGACGTCTCGTCCGATGAAACGAGCTTCGTTCGAGAAATGGAAACGTGTTCTTTGCGCGGGAAATTAATACCCGCGTCTAAAGGAATACTTTATCGAGCAAACAGTAATTTTCTCTTCTTCTCTTGTATTTTTTTTATTACCAATGTGATTGTAAGAATATATAACTTTCTTATTTCTCTTATAATTTAATTGATTATTTTAGTCTTTTATTAATATATTTGACGTATCTTTCTTCTCGACGATTTTTTTTCCAATTTTCTCTCTCTCTCTCTCTCTCTCTCTCTCTCTCTTCTGAGATCCGAGAAATAATTAACATGCAAAATTAACATGCAATAATTAACATGCAAAAGAATCGAAGAGGGTTTGATCCATGGGTTTTCTTGTATCCAATTACAATTTTCGAACAATAGATTTGACAAATTATGAAATATGTTTGTAATATATATATATGTTTTTTTCATTGATATTGAAATCTAGACATACTCGCGTAACAGGGTCGCATAATAAATATATACGATTATACTCTTATGCCTGTGACGTACGTAGCCACATTTGACCGACTTTGCGTATCCCATGCAAATTTCTCCCCTATCGCTATCCGCAAATTGAAACTGCGTATTTTATATTATTACACAATGCCAATGCTAATTGATTGATGCACGCGATATAAAAATCGCATCATCAATAGAGATTTAAAAGTAAAGAACAAGACAAATTTATTTAGCCTGAAAGATATCGAGCACGAATATTTTGCCTGAAGAAATTCATGCGTATTCGCGTTGCGAGTATGAAGTATGAAGTCTTCTCGAAATGTGATGATGACGTTTAATAATAGAAAGAATATTTTTGTCTGACAGATTATATTTCGATATATTTGGATATATAGTCTTATTAAAGGAATAAGAGATTATTCTTACGTAATCAGAGGAAAAGAGAAAAAAGGTCGATGCGTATGAAAATGGAAGCAGTGCAAATCGATGAAATATCTGCTCCAAAACTGTCATCGTAGTCTAGTTTCTTTGGTTGTATGTATGTATTTTTTTGCACGTCGCGCCATATGTTCCAATAAAAATAGAAATGAGGATTCTATAAAAAAAAAAAAAAAATTCAGAAAACTTTCCACAAAAACGAAAAAGAGGAAAACTTGTCTTCGTATTTTTGAAATCCTTGATTGTAGAGATAAGAAATAATCACAAATAATTAAATTGAATAACATGTTATTTCTTTAGATATTCTCAGCTCTATTCTTTATTTTATTTGAATTGTATATAAGTTTATAAAAAAACATGATCGTTATTTTTGCAAAATGATATATCTTTTTGGAATATTTTGTGAAACAGTTGAGGGGAAAATTTGTTAAGAATGTATAAGTAAAAGGAAATTTCAGAGAAATTGTATTTCACGTGGAAATATTATTTGCTATCTGTGTTTTGTATTATGTAAATAAATTGATCTCCATTTTACATATAGAAAGATCCAAGAATTTTTAAAAGCAACATTTTCAGATTAGCGTGTATCTTTAAAAATTATGTTGCTCTCCGCTTTTGAAAAGGAAATTTGTCGAAGATAAATAAAGAGAATTTTAAATGAGAAAAATAATATAGAAAAATATTATTTGTCATATCTGAATTGTTGAAATGAAAAGAAGAAAGATTAATGAAATATCACGAGATAAATCAATTCGAAGGATGATAAGATAAATGAATATAATTTTAACCTAAAAAGTATATATAGGAAGACATAAATCTACAAACTGGAACATTCTTTCCTGAATACAGATTCTTCCAGTGAAAAGTACAAAATTTCAAAGAATACTTTGTACTTGTTTCGATATCTATTAAAATTTATAATGATCTGTTCAAAAAAAAAGTTAAGCAAGATTTTTAAAAACGATATTACAAAATAAATTTAATATTTTATACAAAAAGAAATATTTATTCATATAATCATCGTGGAATTCATTTATTTACTTATGTTACGTATTCACACGAATTATTATCACTATTTTAACATATTCACGCAATAATATATCGTGGAATTTAATATAACTTCGCAATTTATCCCTTTGTAAGGATAAATATCTGTCTTGACAACATCATGCATCGCGAATATCATTCATCCGTATTAAATTATCTATGCAAATGTTCTTGCCGATACGATCTTTTGTTAACAGGCCATATTTGTTAATTTATACCTGACATCGTAGTGTAACCTCATAACTACAATTCAACGGATTCCACGAATTTCGTTTTACACGTGGCAAACTTGCATTTGTTCGCCAAGGACATGTACTACTCTGCCTCCCTCTCTGGAACTGGGTTGCCCCAAATTAAATCGAGACGCGCCACTTAAATGAATTTTATAAACGGTCAAACCGTGGAATCGAATATATATATATAGAGGAAATATCAATTGAACTTAAAACTTCGATGTGAAAAATCAAAATTTACAAGTACGTATTTTTAAAATGATCTGAAATTGATCTATAATAAGATCTTATCGATACTAAATATTTATTTAATAAAAAAAAGAAGAAAGAAACTTAATAAATTTATCAAATACCTTAAAAAAATTCAAATAATCAAAATATTAATATAATTCTCATCTTAATAGAAGCAAATATTGTAGAAGGGGATACGCGTCTCTCCTAGCGATGTCAAAGGGGTTGGAAAAAAGGAAGAAGAATAAACGAACCACTTGCGAATTGCGATTAATAGAAGAGAAGAAGAAAAAGAAACGTGGGGTGAATCCTCAGCTTTGGGAATCGTTGTTCGGGATTGTAGAAAATGAACGATACGATATGATGCAACGATACGATAACTGATCCGAGAAACTTGAACGTTAAACGTCGAAGTATTGTATTAAATCGTTTCCTCTAATTGCATGCTTTCGAGAAATGTTTCTGGTGATTAGCGATAAACAGTATAATACTTGAGTCCTCTTTCAATAATTTAATTAATTGATAATTAATATTCGTGTACTATAATATTTATAGATTTGAAAATGTATATAATTTTTCTGTGAGTTATTAATTTATTTTTCTAAAATTTCGTGTGCTTTACTTATCTTTTATTTGTGCAAAAAATTTATTTAATATCTTTTAATATTTTAATTTTGAAGATTTTGAAGAATTTCATTAACAACGTTTGCACGAAGCGCGAAATGATAACTGGAGCAAAATTTTATGAATAATCTACGATGTTAATTTTATTAAGCACACGTATAAAATATCTTTAAAACTGCTACAGCGTCATGATTACATAGGATCGGATAAAAAACAAATTTTGTGCAAAGTATTTTCGCGAGAACAAATTTGCATTCAACCATTCTCCACTCGTCAATGGAAATTTGTTAAATGAAAAACGGCGAAAGTTAAACAATTGCTAAACTAGATTATTCCAATATGCACGTCTTTAATATTAATCTTATAAGATGAGTAAAAAGGAAAAAATATATATATATATACATACTCGTATAATTTTTTAATTTATTATCGTACGGTATTAGATCATACCAGATAGAGACCAATTACGCGAGATAACGTAAATTTATACAAACTGGTATAAACTTTTTCACAATTTTTTTCAAAATTTTTTCAAATAAAGATATAATTAGATTCGCAATTAAAATTTAAACGGATAGGAAAATTTCATCCTTAATTTGACCTTAAGCGCGTACTTCGTATAATTTCGCGATTGCACGAACGTGAAAGGGGAGTGTAAGGAAATGACTTTGCGAAACCGTCCACATTACTCCACGGATTTTTCTTCTTTCCTTTTCTTTTTCTTTTCTTTTTTTTCCCTTTTTTTTTTTTTTTCTCAAAGGAAGCCGTTTAATTCTTTCAACGATGTCCCGCGACGTTTTATGGAAAGCAGTAAAATTTTTATTATTATTCCAACGTGAACGTTATAAGATCGTTTCTCGAGGAAAATTTACGTGACATATTATGGGGATGACGAAATACGTATGTATACTCGAAACGCACGCGAGCGCGATATTAATTTTTGTTAGTTTATAAATTTAAAAAAAAAATCAAATCAATTCGATTCTTCATATATCTTCGTAATATCTTCAATTTTATTTAATTTTTTTTTTTTTTTTTTAATTAATATCATACGTAGAATAAATTATACGAATGAATATTTCAAATAAATAACGGATGTTATCTTTTTGGCGGGTAATATAAAACGATTCCGAGGAAATTTTACGGAAGATTTTCTTTTTTTTTTTTCACCAAGTCTTTATCTTTCGGTTTCTTTTTATGAGATATTATTTATAGTTCACATATCATAAAAAAAAGAAAAAAATAAAAATAATCTCGAAAACGAAACGAAAAAAAATCCATATCCTTCTGCCATGAAAATGTCACGCGTAAAAAAAACGTGGAATAAAACGAGCAAAAAGATCATATTATTCCCCCGACAAGTCCATAAATCAATTCTTCAAATCCCGACTCTAGAAGAGACTCGTAAACGTTCGCGAGTCGCGATACGCAATCGAGAAACTCTTCGAGGCACACTTTTCGATTCCCACGATAGGATGCAAAGTGACGAGGCAGAAAAGCTCTTCTTTCTTTTTTTCTACGCCAAAAATCAAAGCGATCGAAACGATAAATCAAATTCTCGCAGCGCGTTTCCCGTTAAAAAAGGGATTCTGAAGTTTTTCCTGTCGATTTTTCCCTCGTTTCACCGATCGGGCCGATCAAAGGAAAATTCTTTTTCCTCCCGATAGAACTAAAAATAACAGACGGAAAAATAATTTGGCGAGCCTGTCAACCTTCGGTCGATATAAACTCTCCTCCCCCCCCCCCCTCTCTTTTCTTGTTGTACGAGATTGAAATTGAAAATATGGAGATTTTTCGCAACTCTTACAGATCTGTTCTATATCTATAACACGATATCGATTTGAATCGAGTGGAAATTGTCGGTAAATATTGTCGGCAATTAATTACTAAAAAACTCTTTAAAACTCTGTGAATCTCTCGTGAACTTAATCACTGTCAATTTTCGCGCCATTTTTATTCGAACAAGGGCCGGGCGATCGCACAGAGATCATAGGAGATTGTTTTAATTTCGAAGGGGGAATAATGATGAGGATAATCGGTGGCGATCTGTGTATTCGACGCGTTGAATATTGTTGAATAAACGGGATGGCGTTGTTTGTATTGGTAAGAGAAAATTGGATTGTACACGAAAAAAAAAAAAAAAAAA
>NW_025224966.1:5671806-5763699 GCF_014066325.1 Apis laboriosa
AAAAAAAAAAAAAAAAAAAGAAGAATCAAATTTATCGATTCGATGGAAATTCAATCGTTGTATAAGTTCGATAGAAAAATATGGTGCAAGTGAGAGAATTTAATTTGAAAATATTGTTTTTCAAAATATTGCAAATTTCCAAACGATTTTGTAGTAACGATTTTTAAAAAATTCATACGATTTAAGAAAAAATAAATAAACAAATAAACTTATACCTCTCCTCCACCGTAGAAAACTTTTTCCAAAACTTTTTCTTTCTTAAATAGCACGAAACATTCCGTCTTAGTCGTACAGCGACCTACTTGAAAGACAGCCCGAAGGTATATAGTCTCTTATCGGAGACTATTGCATTTAAATCCACCGTCTCCTTCTTTAAATAAAATCCTTTCTATTTCACATTATTCACATTAACGTCTCTTTTTATCACCAAAAAAGAAGAAAAAAAAAGTACGCTCACGTCACAATCCCATTCCATCTCAATATCCCTTAATTACTTAATCTACGTCAAAGCGTATTCAAGGAAATGCCAATTACCATTCCAGTGGAGTCCAATGGTCGTCCAACAATTTTTCGCACGTTTCACCTCGTCGCTTGTCTCTCTCTCTCTCTCTCTCTCTCACCCATCTCCTCCTCCCTCCCCCCGCGACGAACGATCACACGCGATCATCCCCCGTTCCAGGAAGAAGATCTTGCCTCGATGGAATTATCGGTTTTCGAGATTCAGGGCGCGATACAGGGGGGGGGGGGGTAGAGGCGCGAATTTACGAGCGGTGCGGTTGATTTATTCGCTGGCAAATTGCGTCGATAACGCGGCCGTGTTGCATCGACCACCAATCGGGACCAAGATCGCTCGTTAGCGAGCATCCTTTCAATTACCGCATTTACCTTAGGCGGCGCAACATTATCGGCTGTCGCGACTGATGGAGAGGTGAAAAGGGCCGCGACTATTTCTTTCCTCTCTGAGCGCGGATATATCCTTGCATAACCCGATGCATTTTCGCCCGTGTAATTTATAACTTTATAGTATGAACAGAGCCGGGGCCACGAGTGATGATTAATGATCTCCCCACGAGGGAGGGAGGGATATTCCTCGCGATATTTATACAATCCGCGTTATAATTTCGTTTTCGAATTTTTTTCTTTTTTTTTTGGTTCGTTCGTTGTTTGGAGGGTGGAGCGGTGCAAAATGGGAATGAGAGGTTCGCCGTTCGATAATCTTTCGGCGAATGAATGTATTAAGAGGCAAAGGGGCGATTCTTTCTTACTTTTTTTTTTTTTTCTTTTTTTTTGCGAGAAATACGATGCACGCGCGCGAATACGTATGATGTACACCAGCGTAGGATTGATTTGAAGATTGATTATCCGTGAAAGGATTTATGCTTTCAGGATTGTTTATTCGCGTTGAGAGAGAGAGAGAGAGAGAGAGAAATATTATAATTTCGTTCGTGGATAAGTTGTACAGGTGTATTGGAATATTTATTCGGAGAATGGAGAGAAGTTTAAATACTCGTTAAAAAATCAATTATCGCTAACTAAATTTTTATTGGACATTGTATTTAATGTCATCGGATAAAATTACTGTTTTGTTTGCTCTGTTACTTTATATACGATACAATATCGATTAATTTAGATTGTTTTCAGATGAAATTTTATTTCTTGTTTGTCCTGTTTCTTTATGCAGCGAGATCGATATATTTTATTTCTCTCCATTCTTCAACCGAATAAATAAGAAATATGATAAAATAAAATTATCGATAATAATAATTAAGTAAAAAAGAATGGAACAATTTTCATTCGTTCTTACTTTTCAAAATATAGTGGATACTGGGAACAAATCTATCTACAATTGGATAATAAAATTCCTATTTTATCCTTTATCCTATCCTGTTACTTTACATTAGACAATGTCGCCGGACAAAAATTCAATTATTAAAAAATATCGTTCGAACAATAATTTACTTTAACGTTTATAATTTACGTTATCACTCGATCCTTCCTCGACAACAACATAAGTTATTATTATTTAACCATCGTTAAACTATTCTCGAACTCTCTAAAATCCCATTCTATCCATTATCCGAAATCCCTTAACTCGCCCTTCCTCTCTCCTCTCCTGCCCATTTGTTTGCAATTTAATTTCGTTGCGAATTCCCATCGCTGCGAATTCGGTTTCGCGACGCGTAAGACGCGCTTACAGGATCAAACTTTGCCCGCCCCGCGTTCACTCCCGGCGAGGACGACAACAACGAAGGCGTCGAATAAAGTTGGCGAATAAAAGGGAGGGTAAAGTTCGAGGTAAGATTGCGCGCGGGAGTGGTAAACAGGGGAATACAGGTGTCCCCGTTTCCATAACGTTCGATTTCCGGATTGTTATCAGCCGTGGGAAGTTTTATGCCACAACCTCCGCGCGTACACACACACATATATGTATATTTCTCGTGAGCCATGTCGCGTCAACGGCACGACCACCCACCTGTCCAAAGGCCTACGCTTCTACCCGCACGAAATCAGATCTATCGTCGAGTGTTTGCATTGCAACGCGGCCGAATACGTTTCGAATTCTTTATAATTTGTTTACTTTATTCTTCGATGACTTGCTTCGTGAACTAATATTCGAATAATTTAAAACGCGCTATAGTTCGAATATATTATTTACGAATAATTTTTTGTTTAAAATGATAATATTTTTTAAATTCTGCTTTTCGAAATATTAAAAAAAAAAAGAAAAACATTTCGCAAAATCGTTTCTCCATTCGAGAAAGCGACGAGTTTCTCGATTTTAGATTTATAGATTTCGATCGAAACGAAGCAAAAAAAAAAAAAAAAAAAACTCGAGAGAAAAAAAAAGAAGAAAGAGAAGAACGATAATTCTCGCCAACAAACGGTTATTACGGTCCTTTCCACCGTCTCGAAGCATCTCCCTTTCATTGGAAACGGATTATTGTCGAAAAATTGAAGATGGATAGAGGATGTAAGGTCGTTTGAAAGGGGAGGGGGAGGCACGGCCGCGCATTCATTTTAACTGGCGCGTTCGTTTCCGCGACAAAGCGCCTCGCCGAATTCCACGCGACAAAGAACCTCCCCCGCGAGATACCTGCCGCGTCTTATCCGCGAAATTCATCCGACAAAAGTGTGCCAAGCTCGATTTCCCACCCCACCCCATCCCTCCTCCATTGGCCCCATTGTGCTTCTATATTCCTACTTGATGCAGTAGGAAAAAAAGGCTCGCGCGTGGTGATAAAACGATAGAGCGGTAAAGGAGCGGAGAAAATTGTGTTTGAAAAGGGGAGGAGGGGGGAAGAAAAACGGGGAAATAAGGAAAGAGGGATCCTCGAGACGGTTTTGAGGCGAGATGAAACTTTATGCTGCACGCCCGTTAACGGTGCTCATTAAGCTGGAGGCTTTTGTGCAAAAACGAGGGAACGTGTGCAATTGTGATCGAGCGTGAGCTTGACGAGAGGGAGAATTTAACGAGTTGAGAATCGGGCGTGGAATGTACGATAGAGATGGATTTTGGGGAAGGGGGTGGTTATTGCTTGGTGGATTAAAGCGAAGTGTGTTGGATTGTTTGTTCAACTTTTCCTATCTTCTTGTTTCGTTGTTAATTTGTATTTTCTTTGGAACTTTAATCGCTCTTTTCGTGAAAATATTAATTTTAGGCAACGCACATTTAACATTGGAATATGTCAATTTGCTATGTTTTTTTGAAAAAATAATTTTTTCAAAGACGTGAAAGTACTGGAAATCTAATCTGTATGGAAATTAAATTAATTTCCGGTTGAATGTCTTTAAATATATAATTATAATAATTTTTCTACGAGTATATCGTTGATCAATATCGTGTTGATATTTATCGTGTTGATACTATTAAATTACGGATGACAAAAGAAAATTGAAAGGATGACACACACACACACACACATGTATAAGGTTGACATTACAAAGCGATATGGAAAACTGGATAGAGGGGTGAAAAAAGCAGGAAAGAGGGGTTGGGCAAACAGATTGGAAAGCCAACAAAGTTATCGAACAATAGTAAAGAGAAGCCTGCCAATGGGAAGGGGGATGAAAGAACTTTCGTGGAAAGAAGTTGAATAATACTGTGAATAGAAGAAAACCGGGGCAAAGGCGAAGGAAGGAAAATTACAGGGTGATCTGAAGAAGGGATAAGAAATTATTCGAAAGATACGTAAAAATGAATGATGAAAGTGGAGGGAAAGTGAATATAAAGAAAAATCGGGCGGTTAAAAATAAACAAACGAAGAAGTAGGAACGATTAATAGAACAAATCAAGCTCGGTGAGTAAAGAGATAAATGCGAAGGGAAAAGAGAAGATATATAAGAAGAAAGAAATTTTAAAATGATCGAATTGCGAGCGGATGAATTTCAAGTAAGAAGAGATCTAGGGGTCACTAAAACAAAAAAACTAGGGGAAAAGCATAAAGATAGATTTACGTTTGATGGATTAACATAAGGATCGTGTTTCTTTGTTTGCAGTTTAACGTGATTTCACTATTTATTGAAATTTTGCGCAACCAAAGCGTACAGTTTTATTTACTAATTCCTTTCAAATTATAAATTCCAATTATAAATTACTTTTATCATAAACTTCAATATAGAATATATTGAACATTTATGAAGAAATCACATCAAACTACGAAAGATCGCGTACGAAGATGTTGACGAGACAATTCTATCGCAATCTTTCGAATACATCAACCCTTTCTACGTAAATAAAACCAAATATTTTAATATCCCATCATCCTATAATATGAACAAAATGTCACAACTCTAAATTATATATTACGATCTATCGATCTTTATCCGATCTTTATCCGAACTTGAAACTTGAAACTAACACTGAAGGATGAAAAATGTAAAATTTAAACTCACCAGGCGTGATATTTGGGAAGGGTTGGCCCGGCAAAGAGGGCGGATGCTCGTCCTCCGGGGACCGTTCCGAGGCGTAACCTTGATCCTGCGGTTCCAGTTTGCTCAACTTCAAATCGATGCACTTGCCGAGCTGCTGCCGATGCCTGACCAACTCGCAATCGGGCTTGTGCACGATCTGCATCAGTAGATCGTTGTCGGCCGCGTCTGGGACGCACGGTTGGGAGGACGAAGAGTTCGTTTCCACGTTCGTCCCACCCTTCCCCCCACCGTTTCTGGTGTCCTGCTTCCGTTTCGGCAGCGTGCCCACCAGATCGAGCTCCGAATTTCGGTGACATCTGTCCTCCAGGGACGTGCCTCGCGCATACCTTCTCCCCGAATCGCCGGACATCGTCTCGGCATTCCGATTTCTTCTCACCGAGTCGAAATTACCGTGACGGCATCGCACCAGATCGAGATCGCTTTGCTGATACCTGCAACAACCAATTATTCGTAAGTTCAGCGCGTAGCGGAGACGGGATTTTGATCAATTTATATCGGCTTGGTTATTCCTTGGAACGCTGTTTAAGGTGTAAAACAAATATACGTGGGATTATTTGTAAATAATTTTCGTACGACGTTAATCTCGATGAAAATATACTATAATAAAACGAACATTCATCCAATATATCAATTAACTCTACGCACAACTGCAATGCTCGAACTCTAGCTGGTAATTATATATGTATTTCATTTTAAATTGCAAAATTATTCTAGTATTTTTTACAATATACAATATACAATTCTAAGATTTCAAGATTATTGTGACAAATTCATTTAAGATGCAATTTATACTACTTTCAAGTGTTCGATACTGTGCATATTTAATATTTTATCCAATCTCGTACACGTTTATGCGAATGCATAATAAGAGGAAGATAAGCTGACAGAGATGACTGATGGCATACCTCCAAGGATCGTTTTCATCCAAAGAATCTTGGGATCGATGTTTCACGAGGTCCAGAGTCCCGGTTGGTCCTCCGTCTGAGAAATGCACGCCCAACGATCGTTTCTTGTGCGGCAATGTTCCGCCAAGATTCCCACTGATCGTATCCGTCATTACGTTATTATTTTCCTTCGGATCGTCGTCCAACGCGTCCTTGTCGTCCAGATGATTGGGCAACGAGCCACAGAATTTGTATCTGAAAAGAGGCGAACGCTCGTTCTCAGTTTTTTTTCCCGCGAAGATATTTTAATTTTTCAGAGACAATTTTTAAGACTTTTTAAAAGAAAATGGCGAATATATATATATATTAAAAGTATCTTTTTTTAGAAATAAGAACATTGTACATTGTATAAGATTATATTTTCTACGTATCACGAATATACGATTAAAATTTTCTGTACGGAGAAGTAGCAACCAATTATTCTAATTCAAACAACAGTATCCTTTAAATTTGGGGTTGAACGAGAAGGGTAGAGGTTGCACGAAAACGCAGTCCATGTTTGCATAATTTAGTTCCGTGTTTGTTCACTTTTACCGGATTAGATAACACGTGTACGAGATTTTATCGATATATATATAGTAGGGAAAGTTTAAATTGACGACGAGGATTCTTCTTCATTCAAAAATTGGGAGCTCTTCTTCTTAAAATATTATTCTCTAATTTTTGTTTCTTTAAATAATCAATTTTCGAAACGAAATCCAGAAGATAATAATTTTCTAAAATGCTCCTGTAATTCTGCTTCCTGTAATCGCCTTTTCAAATCGAAACAATGCTACTTTCGATCAAATTTTGAAAGATAATGCCCATAAAATCGAAATCTTTCGTTTTGTTTCGTTTCGTGTCGTCGATAGCGTAGTTTAACGTGTAGCGTCTGTCAGCCGTGATGCGCTGTTTCGCAACAACATACAAGTTTCCCCGCCGTTTGCGCGTGACACCGTTTGTAATATTATATTCGTCGTCAAGTGCACAAGTATCTACGCGTATCTACAGTCCTTGGGACAAATTATAACGAGGAGAGATTTTAATCAACCGCGACTTTACGAGCGCTCGTAACAATTTTCCTTTAATACTTCGATAGTTTATCAGTCGTAATATATTTTTGTGTAGTTTTAGTAATACATTTTTGTGTTTCCTGTACGATTTTGTGGTTCTGGTTTTTTTTTCAGGTCGACAAACGTTCGTTTCAATTACAGAGGAGAATTATTACGGAAATATTTATTGAAGCTTAGGCCAAAATTTTTAAAATGTTCAATGCCGATCAATGATCTGATACTGTTTTCATTCAAGGGGATTGTATTTTGCAATGTATCTACGTATAAAATTTTAACGAAAGAAATGGAATTTTTTAACAAAAATCGATCAATTTTCTTACGATACGAGTTTCTTAGAAATTTTTATTCCCCAACTCGAGAGAAGCGAACCTTGCGTTTTCTCTGACGCCACACGCAAAGATACAAAGATTCTTTCTTTCCATCCGAATTATTTTTCTTGCCAAGAGATCAGGGAAAAGAATTTATACCGTTCAATATCGGTTGCACGGTTGTTCAGGTTGAACAACAGCACTTACGCAAATGAGATCAAGATTCGAGGGCCTTTTAACCCGTTCTCCCCTTCTGCTTTTTACCCCTCCGTTCATCCCTGTTTCCCTCACAACTCGCATCCGTTCTCGCGCAAACGAGGATTTAATGGAAACCGCCCCAGTTCCCCGACTGACCGACCTTAAAGGGACTTTAAATTATCTCGCGACCAACGCTGTTATATACGTCGTTGTTGCTTGTTTAAGCAACACTGAACACCGCCTCGTAACGAGAAATCCCCAGCAAAGAGTCGAGGCTTACGCGCACTGTTTACCTCGATTCATTTACCTTCGTTTATTATTATTTGTCGCCCTCTGCTTAATTTGGACAAGTTGGTGCATTTACACTCAATTTTCAAATTGTTATTTGTCATATCGACAGGAGATTTCATTTTGTTGTATTTTCTTTTTTTTTAGTCTTTTATAAATAGGAAAGAAATATTCGTCCTGAAATGATTAAATACGTTAAATACGTTCTAGGAAATTGGCATTGATTGAAAAGAATTTTGTGAGTGAAATTATAAATCATATTAAAGATATCATCAAGCTTGAATAATACGAAAAAACGAGACTAGATTATTGACAGATACTCGTTAATTTCGAGTTAATGTTTGATAGTTGTTCAATAAACAACTTTTCCTTTTTTTTAAATCTTTTATAAGTAAGAAAGAAATATTCATTCTGAGATAATTAAATACGTTTTAATTGGCATTTGGAAAAAATTTTGTGAGTGAAATTATAAATCATATTATTATCAATGAACAATACGAAAAAAAAATTTGTTAACGTTCGGTAGCTTTACAATAATCGATTTGTAATTAATTTTATAATATTTATACTGGACATGAGATAATTACAACTCCGTAGGATATGCCTATATATATATTAATCTGTTATCGGCATTCCGCTTCACGAAATTATAATTTATCGTGATCCATATAATCGCTTAGATTTTCTCTCGCTTGATAACCAGAATTGAAAGGTACACGCTTCGAAAAATAATATTTCGATAAATTTATATTTAAAGGTGAAAATATTTTTATTCGATTATGAATCACGCGAGAAAAAGAAGATTATCGAAAAACTAGATTGATAAAAATTTGTTCAAATAATTTGTGTAACAAACGAGAGAGAGAGAGAAAGAGAGAAACATTATTTTTACAGAATGAAAAATACACATGTCATATCGCGTTAATGTAATTTTTTCAAATGAAAATTACCATTGATAATTCACCGTATATAAAAATCATTAATTTTCGTTTCATTACAATAATATCCATAGAAATTTTTCACGAACCATCTCACATTCTATTCGAGTAATCCTGAAAAATTAACAACACTCCCCGCTCTGTATAATAATGAAACAGGATTCCTCATTTATTCAGAAATACCACCAACGAATTCCGAATTCTCTGTAAAATCATTCTCAAAATTAAATCTAAATTATAAAACCTGTTCATTAATATAAATAACAACTTGTCTTTAAAAATTAGAATCGAAAGAATTTCTTCGTTAAATAAATTATAAAATTATACGTATTCAAATTTTTCGTTTCGTTTACGAAACCTTACGAAATCGACAAACTTTGTATCGTCACAAAGCGCAATCGTCTTGGCGTACCACTTGAAATTGTAATTCCGCTAATTACGCATCTCCAAAGGCAAACGAATTAACTTCGTTTTTTGTCCCTTTGAACGTCCCATTAAACGTCGTTTCCTTCGTCGTGTTATCGGTGTAATCGTCCAACGTAACTAAATATGCTGGTTTAATGCAGCCAGATTTTATTGCGTGGAAGAATTTTGTTGTCGGGACAAAAGGGATTTCATTCGTGCGAAACTACCTGCTATCTTTACCACCTCATCTTCCGGCTGGATTTAATTACGACGCGTTTCCGCCTTAGAATTTTAACTCCTCGCGAATAATGTAATGTTCACGGTTTAATAGATATAAATTTGCGCGTGTGTACATCCTCCTCCTATCCTCCCTCTGGAAGAAACGAGAAAGAAAGAAATAGTCTCGTAGCGATTTCAATCGCGTCGGAATTTGAAAGACGACAGTTCAGTTCGGATCGTTGAACTTTTGGAAAAATTCGAGCGCGTTTTTCCGGAGGAAAAAGAAATTTGCGCGAAAGTGAAAATTTCAATTATAAGATCGATATTATCTGTATAAAATTTTTGCGAATATAATTATATTCACAAAATAATTGATCTGTTTGTCAATTCACGCGTGTTTATTTAAATAGATAAAATTTTATAAATCTTCTTATAATATAAATACGCGAATAGAGAAATACATTTAAACCTAATTAAATTTAAAAAATGATGGTGAAAATGAAAATGGAATAAATGATTTACCATTCAATGTACAAAAGCTTGTACAAACTTTTAATTTTCCCTTGCAGAATTGATTAATTAATATGTGGATTAATGGTGAAAGCGATTCTTTGAAGTGATTTCAATATATTTCGATCGG
The DNA here is from genome assembly GCF_014066325.1 of Apis laboriosa. Lineage (NCBI taxonomy): Eukaryota > Metazoa > Arthropoda > Insecta > Hymenoptera > Apidae > Apis > Apis laboriosa. The sequence goes on from NW_025224966.1 coordinate 5,681,731, forward strand.
CTTTCATTTCGCCGATCACGTTCTTCCCGTGCTAACACGATCGAGACACAGGTTTGACAAGCGCGTTAAACCCGCGTTATACGATTGAACGTAAGGCAAACATTGACTGAATATTAATTAGAATCCTCTCTGTTTGGGCCGATACAGTGTGTATCAACAATCTATTCAAACTTGAGGCGGACACGGCTTAGAAATTATATATATATATATATATAATGGATATATATATATATATATATATATAGGCAGGGAAGAATCGATCGCCGAATTCATCTCTCCTCTCCTTTATCTCGATCGAGCAGAGGATCTTTTGTATCCACCTTGGTTTATCGCTAAATTAAATTCTGTTTGCTCTTGGCACAGGAGCAAAGGGAGCTCGAAAGGGAGGAATTAGAAACACGAAAAATCGCTTAAACGTCTGAAGACGTTTTTTTCTCCAGACATTTTTGGGGAAAATTTATATTATCGACACGTTGGTTTCAAGTTGATGTTTCAGAATTATTAGAATTTATTAATTTATTATTGGTATTTTCCTCTCGATTCGATATATTATTTTTATCTTCTTCTTAGTGATTTTTATCGTTGAAATTTTTACCGTCGTTAAATACGAGTATTTTATCAAGTATATAAATTTAAGTTTTATTTATGAATAATGTATTGTCAGATAAAAAATGTTGATCCATTTTGCATAAAAAGATCGTTCGAACAGATATGTATTTTAATCGAATTGAACTTCACTATACAATGATGAGTTAAAAATATTGAATTGTTATTGATGCATTAAAAATTACCATTGAATCGCATTAAATTGGAGGAAAGCATTTAAGGTAGTAGTAATTACGATAAATCTTAAAAAAGAAGTTTCTCTAAACCCTTCAAGAAGCAGTAAATACATTAAAGCACGAACTCCATTAGCACTCAATTACTAGCTAATTATACCACTTTGCACAGCAAGCTTTAATCACTGTATACGATCGCTATTTCTCAACGATTTGTAAGACCAAAAAAATTTAAAAATACATTCGGAGAGCAGATAAAAACGAATCGAAAGCATTGTAAATCCAAAGTATATTTTTGACGGCTCGCTATTGCTTGTTTATTTTAAAAAATATTTTTGAAACGAAAATTTTCCATAAATTCAGATTCCAATCCATACGACATTCTACATAATTAAACAAAAAAAAAACCATTTATTACCAATTGTCAAACGATAAGTCGCTTTAAAACGATCCTTTTTTTATCCAAAATCACAATGCTCTATTGAAAAAAAAAAACTACGCAATGACTCTAAAAATCTCCTCTCCAAATCATAACGATAAATCGCTTTAAAACGATCCTTTTTTATCCAAAATCACAATGCTCTATCGAAAAAAAAAAAAAAGAGAAAAGAAAAAACTACGCAATGACTCTAAAAATCTCCTCTCCAAATTATAACGATAAGTCGCTTTAAAACGATTCTTTTTTATCCAAAATCACAATGCTCTATCGAAAAAAAAAAAAAGAAAAGGAAAAACTACGCAACAACTTTAAAAATCTCCTCTCCAAATCATAACGATAAGTCGCTTTAAAACGATTCTTTTTTATCCAAAATCACAATGCTCTATCGAAAAAAAAAAAAAAAAAAGAAAAAAGAAAAAACTACGCAACAACTCTAAAAATCTCCTCTCCAAATCATTCGTTCCAAATTCTCCCTTTCGCCAATCCACCCGACAAGAAAATAAATAAATAAATAAATAAATAATGAAAAGACTCACCTCTCTCTCTGCGCGCTGGAACACGGGACCAATATCTTCCCCATACTGTTCAACTTCCCTTTTGGATCGCACAAATTGCCGGAGGACTGGGTCCTCCGCCCGGTAAGGCCCTTGCCGTTGTGCCGGCTCAAATTCGAGCCCATGTTCGAACCGTTCTTCTCGAGCTGCGCCTCGGTGGTCGTTCCCTCGCCGTTGTTCACGGCATTTCCGGGCGTGTTCTCCTTGTTCGGCCAGTGGTCCGGGTACCCGTCCACGTCCTTGGCATTGGCCTTGCAGGATAAGCCGGGTATCGGCGGTGGCGGCCTCGCGCGCTTGCTCCCCGCCTGCAATTGGGGACGGCAGCCTTTACGACGATTGCTCGCCGATTCCCCGCCCAACGAGAGCCTCTGCACTTTCCAACTGTCCTGACCTCCGCTCGCCGGAGGCACGGTTACGACTTCCTCGCCTGCAACAATGACGCAATTCCGCTTTACGCGCCGCTAGCTAGACGTTCAAGGTCCCCGGATATCGGGGACGATCATCGGTTGGGTGAGGGGAGGGGGCAGTCTCGTTCCTCTCGTTGGCTACGGGATTCTTCGGGTTGGATCTGGGTGGCGAAAGAGAAGCGGAAGAGAATTGTGATGGTGTTTTGTGGATTTGATTTGGATTGTGGATTGATTGGAGTGTGGATTGTCCGTTTCTTTGGAGATTGGTATTTTATTTTATTTTTTTTTTTTTTTGGGTTAGGGAATCTTGAGAGTTGGGATTTGGAGATGCTTTGTGAATTGATTGTAAATTGCTGAAAGAATAAATATTTTTTTTTTGATTAGAGAATCTTGAGAGTTGGGACTTAGAAGTGCTTTGTGGATTAATTGTAAATTATTGAAAAAGTAAGTATTTTTTTTTTGTTAGAGAATCTTGAGAGTTGGGATTTGGAAGTGTTTTGTGGATTAATTGTAAATTGTTGAAAGAGTAAGTATTTTTTTTTGGTTAGAGAATCTTGAGAGTTGGGATTTGGAAGTGCTTTGTGGATTGATTATAAATTATTGAAAGAGTAAGTATTTTTTTTTTTTTTTAGTTAGAGAATCTTGAGAGTTGGGATTTGGAAATGTTTTGTATTGTTTATAGATTGATTTTTGGTTTAGAAATTCTTGAATTGAAATTGGATGAATTTGGAAGTATTTTGTATTACTTGTAGATTCATTGTAAATTTTTGGTTTAGGAATTCTTAAATTGGAATTGGATGGATTTGGAAGTGAATTTGAAGATGTAAATATAATTGTGAAAGGATATTATTTATGGATTAATTGAATTGTGATTGTTGAAATGTTTTGTGTAATTTATTAATTGACTGGATTAAATTAAGTTTCTGATAGCGAACATTAAGTCTTTTTCTTAATTAGAATGTGTGAAATGACGATTGTGAGATTTTTTTCTATGATTTGTGAATTACGTGAGAACGAAAGGAATTTCTTTAAGATCTTAATTTACTCGACGAAAGATTTCATGCACGATCGTTAAAAAACATCGAAACTTTCTTTTTTTTTTTCTAAAATATTGTATCCACTTGGTATATTAAAGATGATTAATAAAGCTGGGAACCTATTTAGCGTTAATTTACGAGAAACATTCCTTGAATGCTTCATGTCAGTAACAGTGGACTGATTGTTCCTCACAATCTGTTTCGTCGGTATCAAACTCGTTTGGTGCCCTGAATGGGCCTGGATCATAGCCAGCATTACGATAGGGTCATCGGAGTATGTCGAAGGCTTAATTCGTGTTAAAACTGTTTCTTGCTTTCTCGCGTCTGCGTTCCTATTCGACGCTTTAAACATTAACAATTAGAATTTTTATCTAACGATAAAACATCGCGTAGTTAAGTTAAACGAAACTTCGATTTTTCATATATAAAAAAAAAAAAAAAAAAAAAAAAAAAAGAAAAAGTACAAGAAGAAGCTAAAGATTTTATCGAAATCAAAATCTACTGAGAAAATAGAGAAAATCGTACCATAGAAATCATTCTGCTTTTTCTTTTATCTCTTTATTTTTCAATTGGTTGCCAAGATACAAAACAGAATCAAATCGTTCGTGGCGTTTAAGACGGGGCAGAGATTACGAATGGGCCCATGACCCAGTGACCTGCATTTTTTCTTGGAAATTATCACGATTTTCTAAGAATTATACACTACGTTTTTCCAGGAATCGCGACTTTCACTTGTCCGGGATCGAGGTAGGTCAGTGAAGAGCGAGAGATTCGAATAAGATATGATATAGATATTGGAGATAGTAAATAATTAAAGATTATCTTTCTCTTTATTTTATACACTTCAATTTTCTCTTTATATATATATATATATATCTATCTTAAATTTTAAAGTTTAATCGAGTTTTAGATAGCGATTAATTAAATTATAAATTGCATAAATATATATATATATCATATATATTTAATAACATTTCGTTGTTATTTAAATAACGAATGTTTATTTATTTCTTTTTAATTTAATACAATTTTTTTTTTGCAATTAAATTTAAGTCAAATAAAATTTATGAATAATAGGGAGAAGAAGCGAGAGAGAGAAGCATATCGAGATAAATTAATTATTCAGCTCTCTTTAATGACCCCATTCTCGTTTGGAAGATCTCGCATAAAGGTAAACGCTTTAACGAGATGCGCCGGTAGGTGTATAGTAGATTTTTCATTTTCGTCTAAAAAACGTGAAGAGAATTGTTACGAAAAATGAGGGAGGGGGAAAAGGATTTTTAACCGAGAGCTGTTAAAAAATAATACGATTAAAAAGTTAGAGGATCGTAAATTATCATCTGTAATATTTCATAATCGAGATTGAATTTAATTATTTTCTCCCTATCTTATTTATCTCTCTCAGAATCATTTTTAATTATTAATTAAAAAATCGATGAATCTTATTTATATTCTCTTCCTGTATTTATTTTTTTGCACATTATATACTTGAATATACATATATTAAATATTCAATATTATATTAAATTGGAAAGAAAGTTCTTGCGGTTTTTAATTATTAAATTCAAATGCACATGTCTCAAACAAAACTTAATCAAAATAAAGACTATTGCAATCAATTTTGCCAACGAGAAACAAGTCATTCCGGTTGAATAAAATTCTGGAGTCCTAGAATTGGAAAATTGTTCAAATTTGCTTCTTAATCTATTATATCTTCAACACCTTGAGGAATCTAAAAGAAATCAGAAAAACTAATTTGAAAATAAAATTAATATCACATTTTCACAGAGCGAAAAATTTTTAAAATTATATACAAAGTCAAATAGAGCATTTAAAATCAAAATAGCAAAAACCGATACGAATTATCATTACATAAAAAAGAAAAATCACTTTTAAATACAAATATCATCCTTTTTCATACAGCGCATCTCGAAACCTACCAATATAAATTTTTACAACAAAATTTATCTACATCTTCTACCTCTCAAAATAGCTATTCCATCAAATTTACCATAATCCACGAATCTGAATCGAAAAAACGGAAACTCCATCGATCGTAATCGATCTTTCTCGAAACGAAAAGCCACGAGTTCATTGGAACCCGTTGTATTGTTCGATCGAATTAAACTCCGTTCCGAAGGGACGTCGCAATTGACAGTTTGGAGAACAATTTTGGAAGCATGGCACAATAGGATTGCTCGTACCGTCGGCGCGTTTAAGGGTCGTGCAGTATGCAACGTTCGTATCGCATAACTTTAACGTAGCGTTTATCGTAGCCGATTCATACGCGTGGCACGGCATTACTGGCGAGCCACTAATATCCACCTCGTGCACGAACCTCGTTCCATAACTGTATTATTAACGATGAGAGGCGTACGCACGTGCGTGCGTGCACGCGTAAGCATTCATCGAACTCGACGGATCAATCGAAAAGGAGGAGGGTAAGAGACGATATTCTTTTTTCGATTCGACAGAGAATGATCTTTCGAGAGACTTGAGTTCCAGCAGATCGAGCGCGTCTTCGGTTCGATCGATGACGATGAATGGCCGAGAATTTGAGATTTTTACAAGAATACGAAGCGTGCGATTATATCTCTGCAAACGGATCTTTAAGAATTTCTCTGTGATTCTTTTAAAAAAATATTCCATGTTTTGAAAAGGGGGATTATTGAAAAGAGGTAGGCGAATGGCCATGGAAGGTGATGGAAGACAAGATGATACCACGATCGAGGAGAAAGTTATTCTTGCATTCAGCGAGATTTGCAAACAGGAAATAGTGTGGAAAGAGTTCGCAGAAGCGTTGTGAAGTGTAATTATTTCCAATGATTTTTATTAAAAAAAAAAAAGAAGAGGGAAAGGATCGAAGAATATTTTCTAATGTAAAGTTTCCCAAGTTTCTAAATTCGGCTGGATATAAATATTAAAAGGGAGACGTCATGCGAGGTCTTGATTTAGCAAATCACCTTTGCTGTTACAAGTTCCAGTCTGACTTCCGGCACTCTTGCAAGTTTATGACACGTTATCCCAAAATAGGAAATAGACTTTCGAGCGGTGTAAATTTTAATTAGAAACTGGGTCCTTCTATAAATATATATATATATTTATATTCGATTGAATCGAAAAGTAACAATTAATAATTTTAGAAAGAGAATTGAAGGAAAAATAATAATAATAATAATAATAATAACGATTGACACGGTATTTTCAATAAATTTTGAATTTGAATCGACGATTTATTATCGAACGAGAATCTAATTAATTTTCCATAATTTCAATAAAACAATTTAATGGAGAATATAAATAAGCATATTTAATAAAAACGGTTCTAAACAATCGAATGGCGGTTTAATTTGATTATCTTTGCACAAACGTGCTTAAGTTCAATATTATTATTTACCTCGATTTTTCGAATCTATGAATAATAATCAATCGAGTAAACAAAGAAATTGAACGGATAGGATGACAAATGAATAATGCTCTGTCATCTTTAATTGTATCAAGATTGATTAACGACAACGTAAAGTTTTAAACGAACTCTATGTCTCTGTGAAAATAGAGCAGAGATCAACTCATTAGAGAGTGCACGTTGTAATCGAATCCACATAATTGAAGAAACTGAATTGTCTGCATATTCGCTCATTTCGCAAGCTTGATCTTAGATCGAACAGAAAGAATTAATGCACGATAGAAATTAGGTGAACCCGATTTAATTCTTCCGTATTAAATCTTAATTAATATTTTACAGTTACTCGATTATTCAGTCAATGAACTTCTCCCGTACATTATACCGTGCGTGAGATATCGTCCTGTACTTTCCTCATAATTTCGCATTTCGAAATAACCTTTTACTCGTTAGGTTTTTTTCTCGTCGAAAAATTTGGCTGAATTGAATGAAAATTTGAAAATTTCAAAGTTAAAAAATTCCCGATATTCGAATCCATCAAATCGTTACTCTTAGTTTGTTTGTAACAAGTTACTCTATCGATCGGCCAAATGTTAACGTCGTGGCGAGAGAGAGAGAGAGAGAGAGAGAGAGAGAGAGAGAGAGAGAGAGAGAGAGAGAGAGGTACACGTGGCAAAAGCACAATTTCCTCGACGATAAGTCGTAAATCAATCCACGTACTGCAGTTTCCAGTATCAATTTCCATCTCTCTCTCTCTCTCTCTCTCTCTCTCTCTCTCTCTTCTGAGAACGTTTCGTCACACGTCGATTACCATAATCACGATCTATACTGTAATACTTATACTTCATCGTCGTATGCGTAACGCTCTCAAGAATTTATGCTCCGATGCAAAAAGCTTGCCAACATGATCCATAAAGGAATATCCATTTACACGCGGAAGCGGCGAAATTGGCCCGCTTGGCAGCAGAATTATGCCATGCATAAAAGAGAGAGAGAGAGAGATACGATATTTAAAAAAAAAATTATATATTTTCAATAAAATTATATATTTTCAATATTTTCAATATCCTTTTTATCCTTTGAAGCAATAATAATAACAATGGTAATAACAATGTTTCCAGAAAATCTCCAATGTGGAAAAAAAATTCTAATTCCTATTCCTAAAGTGTCGTTTATCAAAAAAATTAAAACTAGGTTTTAATCAAACGCGGTTCAAAGATAATCGAACGCGACTAATTAATCCGCCATTCGATTGTTTAGAACCCTTTTTATTAAATATGCTTATTCGTATTCTCCATTGAATTATTTCCATGTTCATCGAAATTACGGAAAATTAATTAGGTTCTACAAGACCTGGTTTTTTTTTTTTATCTTAATCACGAGCATTCTCGAGTACTTTTTTCCCTCTCGAGGGAAAAATGTCGTAACAGGAGCGTTGACAGGAGGATCGTTTCGACAAGGTTGGCGGGTAAAACGCGCGAGGAGAGGAGGAACAATGGTCGAAACGGTGGTGTTGGAAACCACCGTTGCATCGGTAATTGCACCTTACCAGTGCATGACTCATTTATAACGCATGAGTTTTATAACTACCAGGCTTACACGGAACACGTACCAACTTGGAAAGCGTTTTCGACGAAAAGCGATCGTGGCGATACGCGGTGAGAAAAAATATGGCGACGATCGTATTATTCATTCGGGGAAGAATTGGATTATTTATTTGTCCATTTATTTTTCTTGTCGTGGATGCGTAGGAGATACAGTTTGTATTTCGCTCGTCGAGAATCAGTTTCAATTAATATTCCGCAACAATTTCTAATGCTTCGAATCGTATCAGTTTCAATATGTTGATTTATTCTCGCATCATACAGGCAGTAATAGGGCCGCCATTATTAGCTCTCGAATATTAACGAACGATAATTCTCGATGTTAAGAGCGGTCTGATTAATATCGATCCGATTATACGAATATATTTTTTAGTGTGAAAAGTAAAGAGAGTAAGCCGAAAATAATTAATTTAACAAAGCTTTTTTTAATCTAATTAATCACTAATTCTCAATTCTATTATTAAACTTATTAATTATTAACGTTTAATTAATTAAAATTATCGATATTCATTATCGATTTATTAACTGACTTAATTTAAAAATCGATCATTGATATCGTCATAAACATTTCGCTTTATACAAAAAATTAAATTCAAAAATCGTAGAATCGAAAAAAAAATACGCTGGTATTTAGTTTATTCACTCCGTTTTTTCACTTTCTGAATCGTCCACTCGCATTATCCACGATTATAAATCATCAATGGCGATTGATTAATCAGATTCGAAAGAAATAAATGTTACATTTCCCCCCCTTCCCTCCCTCCCAGAAAACTGTGCCCAGTTAACTGTACAGCGTGTATACACGAAACGAAAACGAATCGTTACAAATAATCATCGAGATTTTATCTTGCATATATATTTATTTATGCAACATGATTCTAGCGCAATACCGTCATTCTCGTGATCGTTGCTTTCGCGAATTCATTATTTACAATGTGTGCAAATATGAATTGCAAGTAGTTTCTCGTACCCGTTACTAACAGCAGTAAATTATACTCGGCTCGTTTAAACGGATAAATAGATCGCGAAGTAACGTCTCTCTCTCTCTCTCTCTCTTTTTTTTCTTGATCGATAAAAGGCAACCTTCACGGTTGGGGGGGTTTTTCTTTCTGGTCTCAGTTCAAGTGAAAATATTGCAAATGATTGTTTAAACGTTTTCATCATAGGTGCAAATCGATTATTCATAGTACGATTGAAAGGGAAAGCGAAATCTCTCACAAATTTTCTTCACCGTTTGTGATACGAGAAATAGAAAAATAAGTTTTCGAGAAAGGATACTTTTTACTTTCGGGAAAGAAAATTTCGAAAATTTATCGAAACGAATGCTTTAATTTTATAATCGCCGTATATCTTTAAAAATCCACAACTCATGATACAGAATTGAATATAGATTGTATAATCAAAAAAATCAGGAAATCAATCTTGTTCATCGATCGTACAGAAAAAAAAAAAAAAAAAAGAAAAATCGAATTACGAGCCATTATACCAAGATCATCGAACGTATCATCCAGACTCGCAGGCAATGACGACGCGACAAACTGTCTGGTATCTGTTTGTTCTCGATTAGCCAGATTTGGAAGGTTAGGCAGGACGTGGGATAAGACGAGGGTATTCGGGTCAGGTTGAATCGATAAACCCTCTGGATCCACTCTGTCGGGTTTAACTTTACGACATCTAAATTCATCCGCGTACTTACCGCGATTCGAGATAACCGCCACCTATGAAAGGGGGCTGGCGTGGCGAGAGGGGGAGGGGTGGCACCGTAAAGAACGATCCGCCGCTCCTCCAGACACCGACAGACACCGTATTTCGTGTATTGTTATCCGGCAATTTATAGTAACGGCGGCGCAAAACAGCGGAAAACGTCGATGATAACGGTTTTCCTTGGCCAAGGATAAATTTCTATCTTGGTGGTGGTGGCATTGAATTGGATTAACCTGCCGAATTAGCGATTTTTCTCGCGAAAAATTTTCTATAATCATTTCCTTTTATAAATTATTGTGTGTAGGGAAATTTTTAACTCGTTATTTCGCGGTATTGGATTCAAGTTTTAAGATGATAGTAGGATGATAAATTGAAATAAACGTAATTTTTTTCCCCTTCTAATTTCTATCAACTAGCAGGAGAATGGGGAAATTTTTATTTTAATTATTTTAATTATCGATAAATAGTAATTGAGATATATTATTACAATTGTTATTTAATTGGTATTATCGATTATATTCGTTCGTTAAAATATCTCTTTTGAGAGGAAATGAGCTGCGATGATTTTATTAATAGTTCGTCGTTAATTATTATATATCTGTATAATGGAATATTATGACGCGGTGGAATTGATTTTTTAAATATTTAAAAGTTAATTAACACGCTTATAATTGGCAAAGTATCTGAAATTTAAATTTAAATTTAAATTTAATGGAAATCTCTATTGAAAAATTAAGTATTAAATTATTAATTTTTGTGTTTACTTAATTTTAATACATATTTTTTTTTTTAAATAAAATATCGTTTAAAAAAAAAATAAAGACGAGGGAACGTGTGAATTAGCGTTTGGAAAATATTCGACTCGTTGGGGACGACGAGAGGAATCTGGGTCGACGCCGAAGATTATTGCCGTTCTAAAAGAAGTCCGCGAAAGGATGGATGGTTGATCTGAAATTTATTACCCCGAACGAGAAACTTTCCTCAACTCTGGCCAGTGTCGAGTCAACAGAATAAAAGGGACGTTGATTGTTCGCCCGTAAAATTTTTTGATCAAACAAGCTCCTCCTTAAAAACTGATCCTGAATATTAAGCAAGGGGGAAAAAATGAAACGAGATGAAACGAAAGAGTAAATCCGTGAAAAGATGCTGCGACGACAAAACGATTCAATTGCGAATTTAATTGTACTATGATCTGACCTAAACTCGCCAAATTTCTATTATTATTAATTCTATAATAAATTTTGTAAAAGAATCACGTACACGCGATCATGGAGACACGAACGGATCTGAATGCCCTATAAACAAACACTTTGTAAAAAAAAAAATCAAATTGTACATTTCTCTATAATCACGAAAAGAACTTTTCTAGCAATAATCCGACAGAATTACATCGAGCAATTCCACCAATCTCAATTTCTTTCCAATCGAAGATCCTCAAACTTTCTCAAAAACGAAAAAAAAAATTTCTTCGAAAAGGGAATTACAAAATCCAAGAACCTTCATCAATCCCAATAAAGTTTCTCTCCCTTCCTCCTTCGTTTTCGAGGAACAACCATTTCGAACCAACGAGAAACCATCGAGAAAGAGCGATAAAACAAAAAAAAAAAAAAAGAGAAAGAAAAAAGAGAACAAGGAAATTAAAAATCCTTCCATCAGGGAAGAAGAAGAAGAAGAAGAAGAAAAAAAAAGGAAATAATATCGTCGAGCGATCGAGGAGGAAAATCCATGGCGTGTATAAATGGAGATGGGTCGGCGTGGATCGTAAACCAATTCCGCCATTATGCGGAGCACGTGGTCCCCAATCAACCGGACCACGGCGTATCCATCCATGCTGAAATCGTTCCAGGAAAATCCATTTACATGGCAATTAAACCGCCATGGATTTATTACGTGGAAAGGTCAAATCCAAGCTTCGATAATAATAATCGTACGAATCCAAGCGCCCTCTCACGTGTTTACGCGTATTAATGCAAAATGGCGGCAATGATGATATTGTGGAAACAATAATAATATTCGTGCATCGGTTTTCGAATCGTTTTCCATTGCGCCCGATTTTCAACCATTATCTGCTTTTCTTGCCAAGTGTCAAAGGTTGGGAAGAAGGATTTCAGATGTTTTTCCTGGGATTTAATTCGGGAAGTTTCGAGGCGCGTTTGGAGGGAGAAGTTTGGAGCACGATGAATGCGGATGAGGATGTAATTGAGGAACGTATTTTCTGAAAAAGTTCAGGGGAGGAATGTAGAGAGGGATGTAGAATTTTAATTTGTTTGTATGGATCGATCGATGGATTCGTTTTTTAAGACTTTTTGTATTATTCATTTCTTGAAAAAAAAAAAAAAAAAGAACTCGTAAATTATCGCGATAAGATTACGTTTTACATACCTTAATTACGTTTTTTTCTTTGTTACGAAGTTATAAATAGAAATTGGTCGCCCTTCTTTCCAAGCGAAGATAAATTATATTATCGTTGTAAAAAGATATAATTATCACGAGAAAACAAAAAGAAACTTGTTATCCAGATAATTCAATTCATATTACTTTGAAACTCTTATAATTTTCTTATAATTTTTGGATTGAGGATAATAATAAAAAAAATTTTCTTTAATTTTCTTTAATTTTTTTTCCTTTTTAATACTTAAAAAAATTCCAAAAAAAAAAAAATTCTCTCGTTCGTTAAATAATAATATTTTAGAAGATCTTCTACAAATCGAACAGAAGATATTCATTATCTATCGTTTCATATCTCCAACTGTAAAACTCTTCTACGATAATCGAATGAAAAAGTAAATAACGAAATTACAAGAACAAACAACCATCGAGGTAATCACATCACACGTAATATAATGGACGAGTCTAGAAGAAAACGAGTCTTTTCTGTAAACGAGGCTCACCTATCATTTATCACCAGAAACAACTTCCTAATGCCACTCTGATTCAAAAGTAACGATTTCATTACATGTCGCAGAAATACGTCATAAAATTGCAATAAAACGGAGCTAAAAGATCTTCAAGAATTACGCGGGGTCATTAAGAGCTTGCCAACGCTTGTAATATTCTCTTCTTCTACTTTCGATTCCGTGAAAAATTATCTTACCTGGACGACTCTGAAGGAAATGAATGTAATAAAACGCGATTACAGTTCACCGCATAAAATTGTACATTGAAAGGCCAACTAACTGCATCATTATTTGCCATTGCTCGTTCTTAATCTGCAATTACATTTCGATTTTTAAAAAGCGACAGAGAGAGAGAGAGAGTGTATTTTTCTCAAGTTGAATCTGATCGTCCACTTTTTTTTTTTTTTCCTTTTTTCAATTTTCGGTATCCAATAGCGAAGGGTTTAACTTTTCACTTTGAGCAGCTTTCGACTTTGAAATTTTTAAAATTCCAAAATTTCACTCTCGACGCAATGTCCGATAGAAATAACTCTCCAGAGAAATTTTCGTGAGAAAAAGGCCTGGAATTTTTAAAATTCCAAAGTTTCACTCTCGATGCGGCGAAAAATAAAAACTCGTCGGAGAAAGTCTTTTCGAGAAGGAGAAGTGTCAAATTTTCAAAATTTCAAAGGTCTTCCTCTCGTTCTCGATCTAATAAAGGCCGATTCGAAATAAAAAAAGAAAAGAATTGTCAAAAATTGTCAAAAACATTACTCACGCAATGCGAATCTCAATTCGTGGAATGAAAATTCTTTTCTCAACACGTGGAAAATACGTTATACGTTAACTGGAATTTTGTTTCACCTGTTGAAAAATATTTTTCGCGCGAGCGAGGTGAACGCGATACGAACGAAATACTAAAATTAGCACTTCACTCGCGTCGAAACGGCTCATCGAACTGTTATGAGAGACTGAATGAGCCCGATAATACCGATAACGGTAAAAATATGTGTTATGAAAACAATTGATAAGGGGAAAGCGTCATTTTGACGAAGATACTTGTTGTATTTATACACGAGCCAGATCTCGCTGCTGATAAATATCGGCCTCATCATCTGTTAAAATTAATCACGCAATACGTGAAAACATTCTCCTAGTGTCTCCTTGTTTCTCCCCTATTGCTGTTATCGGATTTGTTCCAGTATCATATTGTAATTTGAAGTATTCAATGGAGCGATCGATAATAATAGTTCATCGGAATTTAATTTTATCAATGCCGATTGAATTGTAAATAACAAATGTTCGTTACGTGAACATTTTATACTTTTATTTTTATGATAAATTATCTGTTTAATCGGACGAATACCTTTTAATCCTAAAAAAAAAAAAAAAAAAAAATGAAAGAATATTTCATTCTCACGATATCCTTTATTTATAAAATTTTGATTTTAACATCTATAAAAATTCAAGTTCATTTTCAAAATTCAATTGCAATTTTCGTTCATTCGTTCATTTTTAAAAAACATTCCAAACAAAAAATGGTAAAATATAAAATGTATCAACTTCAATATATTGTAAAACATTACAAGCATATAAAAAAAAAAAGAAAAAAAAAATAAAACTGTTTTTGTGCAACAACAAGCATTTTTAACTTTTACAATCGTGTGTCACGTGCACCGGGATGCCACACTTCCGGAATTTTCCGCGTGACAACACGAAAACTCAAAAGTGAGATAAGTCAAGTGAAGTTTGTCGGATAAAATTCCCCTCCCCTCCGCGGAATTTCCTTAAAACGGATGGCAATGAAACACGCGGCGCCAAGCCGCACAACGGGGAGAAATTTTATTTTTCTTCTTGTTAAGAGGAGAGAGACGCGAGTAGACCGGAACCACGGTGGTAAGCTACTGTCACAAAACGAGCGTTAAACTGTCGCTTTCCTCGGGGCGTTATTCTTATCACGGCCGCCTTTCCATAAAGGGACAACAATAAGTTACGCGTTCTCACTTTCCTTCGCCGTTTCATCCGTGAAATGAATTCCGTTTGGCGCCAAATCGCGGTAAAAAGAAAAGAAAAAAGAAGCCACGAATAAACTGCATATCGATTTACCCTTGAGAAGAGGAATTTCACCATTTTCACGATCAGTCGTGAATTTAAGTGAAACTTCGATAGATCGTATTTTCATTTATTTTCATTTATATTTAAAAATATATTTTAAATATATCATGCTTGGAGATAATTAATTAATCCTTCGCGGACGAGCGATTGTTTCGATTATGATTCTGATAGACAGATATTTTCTACTTTGTGAAAATTATAAATTATAAATTGAAGAAAAATTAAATATAGGGATAAAAAAATATACATTGTTTTATGAGAATTTAATTATTGAACATTTTATATATATATATATTAGGATTTCATTTCATTTCATTTCATTGCAACTTGGATGCCATTACGACGCATCCGTGAATGGTTAATACGTAAAATGATATGATATAATAAATATTTTTTAAAAATACGGAACGAAGCTTTCCAATAATTTGATACTGAAAATAATTAATTTATATTCATGTACATTCACTTCTCCCCAACGTGGAAAAAAATATTCCTCACCGTAAACTGATACTCGAAACAAAAATTCAAATATTGATATTGGAGCGAAAGCGACGAGTAAAAAATATTTTATAAATTCATAAAAATAATAGTTTAAAAATACGTACGAAACGTTTAATACGAAAGATAAAGTTCAAGTCGAATCCGTGTTATCCATGTTTCGCTCTCGAGCTTCGATTGCGTCGTAAGAAATCTAAATGCTCTCAGAATGCATGAAAATCGTATCTAATACGCTTTACAGCGGCGCGATGTTACGCGCATAGTACTCGTTATGCAGCTGGCTGGCTGGTTGGCTGGCGATCGGTGTTTCACAACGTTGTAAATTAGTCTGATACGGTTAATGTATGAACATCCACGTAGCTTCGAGGATATTCTTAAGTTTAATACGCGAGAACGCCGCAATAAGAATCACATTATCAAACTAAGCTTTAGAATTACAACTCTTGGAAATTTGTACCAGACCTCTGCGAAATTCGAAGCATCCATTCGACGATAAGAGCGCCCTCGAATGCTTACTTCTTCTTTATTATCTTCTTTTATTTTCAGAAACTCGTAGAAAGTTTGCAATATTTAAAAATATTATTTATTCGATGGAGATTCCTCGTCTGTTTTCTTTTTTTTTTTTTTTAGTTTCACTCTTAGTAGCAATAGTAGTAGAATTTCTTGGTAGAATTTTTCAAATTTTTAATTTTCTTTCTCTTTTTTTTTTATTTTCAAATTTATACAATCAGCTGTACAATTTTTCGAACAATAATTCAATGTTCAAGATCTCGAAATTTGTAAATTCACAAAATTTCCAGGATTTTTAAATTTTCGAAGATTTAAAAATCGAGTAAAAACTGGATGGAAGAATACGTCGAAAGATTAGACACAGATTTAAAACGTTTAAAACTCTTCACTAGCGCGACACTAATATCCAAAGCATTTGACCACGGTATATTGTTGTACGTGCAAGACTCATTATGCACTCGGTTCAGCTAATAATGCATTATCGAGTCACTAATGACACGATGCGAGCTAATACACTTCAGTTAAGGCTGGACCATTAGTTCTGCGATATTCGAAGCAGAATTAGTCTCAGCTTGCAATTTTAAACAAACCGTGATCATTTTTCGCTCCACGATTTATAAGTTTCATTAATTTCTCAAATTTTCGCTCGATCATTTCGTCTCTAGCATTTTTAAATTTCAACTTTATTTTATTTTATTTTATTCGTGGATAAGAAGGTAATAAGTAAGAATTTAAGAAAATGTACGATACGTTGGAAAGATGACTTAAATCCAACAATAATTGTGGATGGATTTTATGTTAATACCTTGAGTGTAAAAAGCTTGTATTAAAATTTCACTTGAATGCAAGGAATAAGAAGAATAAATATAAAAGGACAGGAGGAGAAAAACAATTTAATACATTCCATTGTAAAAAGTAAAACTTGTAAACTCTATTTTCCGCAAATTAATAATAAAATAATTCCGTTCCTTATTCATATGAAAAAGAAATGTTATTAGACTTACATGAAAAGTTATAAAAGTTTCCATTTATACACGATAATAACTTTTCATCATCAAATATTTATTTTGTAAAATATTTTTTCACGTAAACGTTGCCTTGAAATATTACTGTATACACGTAAATTTGACAGGTTGTCGATACTTTGTGATACCTTTCCGGAATATTTCGTTCAAGCTTCATAAACGTGTCTCTTAAATATATTTACATTTTACGAAAAATTTAAACAGATTTTTTTCCCCTAAAATTAATTATATATAAACAATCTTGAAAAAAATAAAAATAAAAAACGAACAATAATTCAATTCTCTTTTTTTACCTTTTATCTGAATAAAATCTTTGTATAAATTGACGAGACGAGAATAAATCCAAATGTAAGAATTACGAATATTTAATTCTCGAATATCGATTCGACATTCGATTTTCGCGGAGCTCTCGTATGATTTCGCTTAGCATATTCTAAACACGGCGCCATGATGATTTATCTTTACGAGCAGGACAATTCTCCACAGGGACTTTTCCCGCGGAATGCCTCTCAGCGTTATCTGCCGCTCATTCCAATGGAATGCGAACGATAAAAGTCACGAAAGAGCGGCGCGAGCCCGGCTGTAATTCAAACGTATCGCGGCGTGCCCATTGGCACAGAGCGGTTGAACGGAGCAGAATGCACGTGTTACACCTTCGAACGTGCATTAAACGCCCTGTCCTTTCGTCGAGCTTGATCGCTCGCCACGAGTCCACCACGACCATTCAAAGACGAATTCCTTTGTTCCTTTCCATTTCTATATATCGTGCTCTGATAAGCGGAAGTGCACCGAGAAACGTTGGTCGACGGGTGGGAGAGAGTTTTTCAGAGGTGACGAAATTTTCCAAGTTTGAAATAATTTTTTTTAATTTTTTGTCGGGTTTAGCTTTCGATCAATGGTTATCTGTGCAGAAATGAAAAGATTGTTGAACAGATGTTAGTGAAGATTGAAAAATTTTAGACGAGAAACTAATAATAATAATCTATACGAATGATAAGAAATGAAAAGATTGTTCAATGGACGAACCAAGAACAAATATTAGTGAAGATTTAAGAAAAATTTTAGACAAGAAAATATACGATAAATATCGTTTATTAAGTTTACTTGTGCGTTCTCAATTTTCAACGACCCATCATGGAAATCTAACAGATTTATATCAAAACTAGATGGATCAATAATAATAATCTAATTATACGAATGATACGTTCAAGATCATCTTTGCAGAAATGAGAAGATTGTTCAAGAATAAACATTGGTAAAGATTAAAAAATTTTAGACGAGAAATATAATATATCGTCTACTTGTTTTCATCATGATCCACCATAGAAACTATACCCTAACAGATTTATATCAAAACTGGAACCAATAATAATAATCCAATTATACGAATGATACGTTCAGGATCATCCCTGCAGAAATGAAAAGATTGTTCAATGGACGAAGCAAGAACAAACATTAGTGAAGATTTAAACAAAATTTTAGACGAGAAAATATACGATAAATATCGTTTATTAAGTCTACTTGTGCTCAATTTTCAACGACCCATCATGGAAACCTGACAGATTTATATCAAAACTGGAACCAATAATAATAATCCAATTATACGAATGATACGTTCAGGATCATCCCTGCAGAAATGAAAAGATTGTTCAATGGACGAAGCAAGAACAAACATTAGTGAAGATTTAAACAAAATTTTAGACGAGAAAATATACGATAAATATCGTTTATTAAGTCTACTTGTGCGTTTTCAATTTTCAACTATCCATCATGGAAACCTAAGATCAAAAAATTTTAGACGAGAAACATAATATATCGTCTACTTGTTTTCAATCGTTCGATCGTATTTTCATCATGATTCCATCATAGAAACCCTAACAGATTTATATCAAAACTGGAATCAATAATAATTACTTAATTACCGTGCACCAACAACTCCTGTATCCAATTATGACATCGGTTACACTCGCGCAACTCTTAGTTACCATAACACTATTCCTATTTGACCGTTACCCGTTACTAAATTACGAATTAACAGCGGCCACTTAGCACCCGTGTCCCATCGAAGTAAGCAACTATTGCATTAAAACTTAGCGGGCTAAGTAATTATCGGTAGCCCTCGATCCACGAGATACGCCGATTTATCGCGGATCGCGGGAATCGAGCCGGAACGGAGCCAACCTCGGAGGCTTAATTTATTTAAACGACACCACCCCTTTCCCTCCCCCCGGCTTGAAATTGCATCAAGCTCGGCCGACTACCTACCTACCTACCTACCTACCCACCCGTCTATCTTAATTTCATCTGGCCAAGACTTGGAAGGATCGACGCGATCCCTGGTCGGATAATCGTCATGCGCTTAAACACCGGCTTACCTTAACCGTGTAACGATCTAATAACGAGTTGTTGCGTATCTCTTGCGCGGATCTGGTTTCTGTGGCCGCGGTAAAAATCTTTTGTGTCGATCGTGTTCGTCCATTCGATAGATGTATATATATATATATATATAGCTCGTTCTCGAATTCAGGGATCGAATACGTTGGAAAGATTTCGTTAGTTCGAGAATTATTATTAGTTTTAATACGCGATAAGAATGTAAATGAATGATTTCGACGAAGGAAAGATTTCTCTGTCGCGAGATTCTTTAGCTATTGAGAAAGGTGAAATGTCTGTAATGTAAATTGTTAAAAGAAATAAATAATCTAATCAAACTTCACACGCACTGTTATTATTTTACACGAGTGTAAAAGTTTCAAAATGATCTGATAATTATCCCTCGAGGAAGGGAACGAGAAGGGAAGGAGAAGGGAAGGAGAAGGGAACGAGAATTGTGAGTTTTAATACGCGAGAAGAATGTAAATGAATGATTTCGACGAAGGAAAGATTTCCCTGTCGCGAGATTCTTTAGCTATTGAGAAAGGTGAAGTGTCTCTAAATTGATAAAAGAAATAAATAATTTAATCAAACTTCACACTTATTATTTTACACGAGTGTAAAAGTTTCAAAATGATCTGATAATTATCCCTCGAGGAAGGGGGAACGAGAATTGTGAGTTTTAATACGCGACAAGAATGTAAATGAATGATTTCGACGAAGGAAAGATTTCCCTGTCGCGAGATTCTTTAGCTATTGAGAAAGGTGAAGTGTCTCTAAATTGATAAAAGAAATAAATAATCTAATCAAACTTCACACTTATTATTTTACACGAGTGTAAAAGTTTCAAAATGATCTGATAATTATCCCTCGAGGAAGGGGGAACGAAATTACGAATTAGAATGGCAATGGCAATATTTATAAAGGGCAATTTATATGGAAAATAATTAAAAGAACGTTTTTTCGAGAGGTTTGCACACAATTTGACTAGCTAAATTCACTCATCCCGCAAATTGGCCGGGTTAGAGGGCCGTAAAACAAGATTGGAATTTTTCCCTTGGATCCTAGGAAAGGATCGTAACGATCGCTAGGAGAGTAGACGACGCTACGATTAATTAGCCCGCGTCTGAAAGGGTGGTTCCGGGCCAAGGGAGAATAGAAAATCGAAAGGAAGATGAAAGGAACGGCGGACGGTAATCGAAAGGGAAGATTGTACAGGGAGAAGAGACTGCTCTCCTCGCGGGAAGATCCTCCTCCTGTTAAGGAATGGCGCAAGAAATCAGCCGTGCAAACTTCTTTCAACGGTGTTTAAGCCGTTCAAATTGGCCAAGTGATTTAATTGCTCGCCAATGAATACGAACGAGAAAGGATTCCCTCCTTCCTCGAACTCGAGGTTTTCAATAAAAAAAAAAACGAAATATATAATATAATATCGTGCATGCGTGCGATTCATTTCGACTGAAATTGGCGATTCGACGAGATTTCGATCGAGAAAAAAAGCATTTTCTTGGAAATAAAGTGTTCACCGCGAGTATTTTGATCTATTAAATCATTTCTTAACCTCCCTTCTTGAAAGAAATTTTGAAGATTGCGTATCCGAGAGATTTTAAAATTCGATAGATCTTCTATTCTATAAAATTGAAAATTGAAATTTCGAGCCGAGATTCGAAAGCAAAAGCGAGAAAGAAATTGCAATAAACAATTCTAAAAGCTGCTATCGAACGTCAAATCAATTTCCCCCGTCATAAATTCACATTTTCATGTGGAAGCTTCCGTACGTGGCGGAAGAAGTATCGACCTTGGAATGGAATAAACGATCCAAAAGTGGCGCAACTGCATTTTTTTTTTTTTCGAACGTTTCGTGAGAAAATTCAGCTCGCACGGGCCAAGCGGGATGAAGTTTCACGATACGATCGTATCGTATTGCACGAATTGATCTCAAGAGAGCGTGGAGGGGGAGCGGAGGGGGCCGAGTATTGCATATTACCAAACTATTGCACATTACCTTGTTGCGCGTGGATATTGCGCGTCTACGGGGTGTCCACCTGTACGTAATAAGAAATATTTAATCGCGACTACTTTCCAAAGTAAGATCGAATAATTTTTTTTTTCTTACAAATCTTATTTTCCAAACTGAAGAAAATTTCTCCAATCTGCGCTACGAAACGGAAACAAAAAATTCACGTACAATACACATTTGTATTGAACACGAAAAATCTTTTTCGCTTTCTAAAAAGGTTCAAACGGTGCGCATGTCAACCTCCATAGAAATCCCTATATTATATTAACGATAATATTTACATTGAACTATAAAACTGAAAAAACTACACATTTGTATTGAACACGAAAAGAAAGATGCATGGAAAAATCTTTTTCGCTTTGTAAAAAGGTTCAAACCGTGCGCATGTCAATCTCCATAAAAATCCCTATATCATATTATATTAACGATAATATTTACATTGAACTATGAAACTGAAAAAACTACACATTTGTATTGAACACGAAAAGAAAGATGCATGGAAAAATCTTTTTCGCTTTGTAAAAAGGTTCAAATCGTGCGCATGTCAACTTCCATAAAAATCCCTATATCATATTACATTATATTAATGATAATATTTAACTATGAAACTGAAAAACTACACATTTGTATTGAACACGAAAAGAAAGATGCATGGAAAAATCTTTTTCGCTTTCTAAAAAGGTTCAAACGGTGTGCATGTCAATCTCCATAAAAATCCCTATATCATATTATATTAACGATAACATCTACATTGAACTATATAAAAGGAAGAGAAACCTACGTGGAAACCTATTTTTCCCTTTTTTCTAGAAAAATTCGACGGCGCGACGAACAACGCCACAGAATAGGAAACCACCATGACGCATACGTTCACGTCATCCGCACTCAATCTGTTAACACATTAGAATCACCCTGAGATGTCAAATTGGACATCCTGTATATGCACGACCCGGTCAACATACACACACCACACACACATATACAACTCTCATGGTGAAGGATTGTGACTGTGACTGTGACTGTGACCGTGCACGTGGCCACTATGGCGTTATAACGTTCGAATTTCTTCACGCGAAACACTCGAGCAACGCGACGTATCCGAATCAGGGGACGAGCTCGTATACGATCGCGATATTGGCCCGTTTCGAGGCATCGAAGCGCGACCGATCGATCGAAACGGGGATTCTTACGATTCCTCGATCGTTCTATGGATAGATATAGGCGGGGACGAAACGGTTAGGTTAGGCTATGAATATCGATCGAAGGTATGTAAGGGAGATATCCAAGGAAGATTTTTTCGGTTGAAAATGAAAATTCAAGAAAGGATTATTAATTTTACGTAAAAATTGGAACAGGTACGCATGTAATTTCGAAGTTAAGTGACGATTTTAATTTTGTCGAGGGTAATTTGTTTAATGAGAAATTTTTTTTTTCGATAAATCTCTATTCGTTGGAATTGTCATTTGTGGAATGATTCAATGTAATAGGAGGTTAGGTTAGGCTATGAATATCGATCGAAGGTATGTAAGGGAAATATCCAAGGAAGATTTTTTCGGTTGAAAATGAAAATTCAAGGAAGGATTATTAATTTTATGTAAAAATTGAAACAGGTACGTATGTAATTTTGAATGATGATTTTAATTTTGTCGAGGATAATTTGTTTAATCGATGAGAAAATTTTTTTTTCGATAAATCTCTATTCGTTGGAATTGTTATTTGTGGAATGATTCATGTAATAGGAATCCAATAATTTTCACCATTACAAGAATTTATCCGTAATTTCTATTATAGTAATACATGCACACAGATAAGTGGCCTCGATCGAGAGGAATTTGGTTAATCAGGCATTAAAATTTCGTTTTCGACAAATGGAATTCCATTGTAACGAAGTTACAATCCTTGCAATCGAAATTGTAATTTATCACGTTAAGTAAATTAGAATAGATAGAAAAATTGATAAATCTCATTCTTATTCTTTTCTATGGGAATAAAAATTTTTTTCGAAATTCCAAACTTCAAAAATTCCCACATATTCGCTTCCAAACTATTTCACATCGGTATATTTTATATTATACACGTTACGTTTATCACGTATTCGTGGGATAGCAAGTTTTCGAAACGAGGTTAAAAAATTCGCGCGGCAGGCGAAACTGCAAAAAACTATGTATTTTCGGTGAAATTTCACTCCGTTCGAAAAATCAATTCGTTTTTTTTTTTTTTTTTTTTTTTTTTTTTTTTTTTTTTTTGCTTTTTCTCCCAGGAATTTCATTTTGTTATTAACTAAAATCGAATAAAATCGTTGGAAATTCTGGTCAACAGGAAATTCGATTAACTCGCGCCACGAATTGCCACGATTCGTGTTCCCCCTCTTAATAATATTTACACGGTGCAATGCAAGTTTCGTCTCGTTGTTCAGACGTACGTACGCCTTCGTCGAATCGAATTGCCTGCCAGAGATTTTAAACCACGTGGACTCCCTTTGGGCTGAATTAAAATAGTTGGAATGTACCAAGATATATAAGTACACTTTTATACATTATATTTTATAATTGCATACTTACATTATTTATACAGATATTTTCTTGCAAATACATTCCAAGAAATTGGTTCGAAAGTTTTCGCGATAGAAAATTACTCCACTTTACTTTTCTTTTTTACGATTCCAAGTCTCTGATTTCACTTGAATCGTGATATCGTTCTTTTTTTTTTTTTTGTTAAACGTTAAACAACTTTATTTTTAAAATTAATTTTTCGATATTGCCCAATATTCTCTCCTTTCCCATTCAATCATCCTTTCGTCCATTTTATTTCGTGTAAGAAATATGAACAAAAGAAAAGAAAAAAAACAGAAATAACAGAAAAACGGAACAATAAACCGACAGATTAACACAGGTGAATTTTTTCCTGATTTCGATGATAATAAAAATTTAAATTACGACCGATTGAACGTCTCTCCTCGAGAGTCTCGACTATATCCATCGATCTCTTCCCGAATTCCCTTTCTTTCACGGCAATGACGCGTGAAAACGGGTTATAAAGGGAGCTCTCCCTATAAAACTCTCCGCCAAACTCGAGCCAAATTTTATCTTGTACCTCGTCGCGCGACGAGGGATGACACCCGGTACATCGAGATTCGACGACGAGGGTTTCGCGGTGGAACAGCCGGGAATAAAATTCAGGGGATAAAAGCCGTTTTCTCGACACGGCTCACCGTCAGCCTTGTATCGCAGATGTTGCCTAGTTACAAAGAGAGTAACGCGAGCCGCACGATCGCAAATATTCTATGGAACGTCGACACGGAATATAGATGTACGTTAGCGGAATCACGGCAGAATATCAATGTCCCGTCCCGATATTGGCCGTTCGATTCGAAGATTTATTCAATTGTTTTTCGCAATTTCGAGAGAAATATTATTCGACTCGAACGTTAATTGATTCGCGAATTGACCATCGAACGTGGTGGATGGGACGAGTTATTTCGGCGGGTGTGCGGTGTAGTCTTCGATCGTAATTTTTTTCCTTAAACATTTTTTGGAATTAAATTTTTCCACTCGTTTGGAGGAGAAAGAATTCTCTCGCTCGTTCGAGAGAGCGTCGTTCGTCGTTTTGTTTCTATGATCTACGCTAAATGCCATTTTGATGCCTGATGAATATTCCCTCCACAGTACGTGCGGATGATACTCATTGAATGCATATACGTACGCGGCTATAGCGCTTAAAAGGTTAATTACCGATGACCTGGCATCGCGATGTACCTGAGAGTGGACGACACTAACGGAAGGATAACAGTTGTGGAATTTTTGCTTAAATTCTTCCTTCTCGCTGCGTCCCTTTCGAATTCGAATTAAAAACTTTAAACAATTTTTCAATAAATTGTTGAAATTGTTTTTCTTCCTCCGTTTCGCGTCTCAGAATTGTGAATACCGATAAAATATTATATATTAAAAAATTTTATAATGAGAATTGTACAATATTTCCATTTTTTCTTTTTTACAAAAATTAAACGATAATTACAATGATAAAAGACATCCATCAAAAAGGTGAAAAAGCTGCGATTTCGAAACCTTTAATCCATACAATCCGAACATTTAATCTCGCCCCTGTGAAATCAGTCACCGCCTGATTTCCACTCGACGATTTATTAATCGAGCACGATCGAACGAAAACGCATATATCGTTGATGTAAATCGCTGCAATTCAATGCCCGTATTTAGGATTATTTCGCGTGGTACACGTGGAGCACGATACACGCGCCATTTACCAAATTATCAGCTCGTAATGTCACGGAGAAATCGAAACCGAAATCTTTTTTTAAAACGAGTTCACGAAAGTTGTGAATTGTTTGTGAATCGTTTAGCTCGTACCCCTCCCCCCTTTCTCTTCCATTGTTTTATACAATTCGTGAGATACGAACAGAGCGATCAAGTGAGAATTTCTGACGAACGGTTCGATGAACATTGATCCACTCGATGACACGATTTTCCATTTCGATTCCGAAGGAAAATATTTTCCCATTCGGAAATCACGAATTTCCACGCTGCTCTCTTTTACCGATTTTGCTATTTTTTTTCTTCGATTAGATTTTAAGGATCCTCCTTGCGATTTAACGAAGAATTGTTCGTTGAAGTTAGAACGAATAGTAGATCAGGTATTACTGATTAAATTTAAATTTTCCATTCACGAATTTCCACGCTGCTCTCTTTTACCGATTTTACTATTTCTTTTTCGATTAGATTTTAAGGATCCTCCTTGCGATTTAACGAAGAATTGTTCGTTGAAGTTAGAATGAATAGTAGATCAGGTATTACTGATAAAATTTAAATTTCCCATTTGGAAATCACGAATTTCCACGCTGCTCTCTTTTACCGATTTTGCTATTTCTTTTTCGATTAGATTTTAAGGATCCTCCTTGCGATTTAACGAAGAATTGTTCGTTGAAGTTAGAACGAATAGTAGATCAAGTATTACTGATTAAATTTAAATTTTCCATTCACGAATTTCCACGCTGCTCTTTTGTCTTTTACCGATTTTTCTATTTTTTTTCTTCGATTAGATTAGATTTTAATCCTCCCTGCGATTTAACGAGCGAAGAATTGTTCGTTGAAGTTAGAATAATGATGACTGAGAAACATACTCGTCAAATTGATCTTTCCAATTTGAAGAATAAATTTTTAACGACGATCAACGTAATAGATATTTTCAACAAATCATCCAAGGATCGGAGACGAGACCAGATTTAGAGAGAATTTATCATCTCGAATCTGTCTGATTAATTAACAAATTCACAGGTAAATTGGAAAATTGCCAAGATAATTCGCAGATATTCGAGAATCGACGCGAACAACGATCCTTTCTATTACAAACGCGTTCCAATTAACGCGCCTCGTTACCAAATAACTGCGTTACTTAGTTTTTAACGGGATCCGTACGAGTTCCCAGAATCATTATTTTCGACAATATTATAGAGATAACGAGCATTACCAATCCGTTACAATCATCGTGTAAACCTTTTGAAATATTTTCACAAATATTTTCGTAACATTGTGCATTGTGCCACGAGGATGGCCGAAATTTATTTTATTCCTCTTCCCACGTGCCTCGAAGGAAATTGTTAACTCGGAGGAGGTTGCTTATTACTCGAATTCGTTGTTTTTTTCGTCTCGAGATCGAGATAAAAGGAGATAGGAAAAAGAAGCGAGGCCCGATAACGATAACTCTACGCGATACTCGATCGAGGATGTGTGTCATCGTAATGCATCTATTGTCGTTTACGTTTAATCATCTGTGAGATATAATCGTTGCTCGCTTCGTAATCGACATCTGCAGCCAATCGATTATATAATTCTCGTGGACCTCTTCCTCTCTTCCATCCTCGTAATAGCGAGATGGAATTTTCTCTCTCTCTCTCTCTCTCTCTTTGTGTCTCTTCTTCGTTCTTGCACTCCGTGTACGCACTCCATCTCGAATTAAAAATGTAGATGAATTATTAGGTAAATGAGGATGTAGTTACAATGTTTTACGAGGGATTATTAAAAAGGTTTTCTCGGGGTAATAATTCTTTGGGGAAATTTAAGTTTCTCCGTGTATAAAATATTTATGATTCTATGCTCCAAAAAAGAGAGAGAGAGAGAAAAAAAACGAAATTGTTAAATTTATTATAAAAATTCTTCTTTTCTTTGGAAAGGAAGAGTTTTGATTGAAATTGAAGATTTATCGAAAAATTTGATTTCCAGAAAAAAAAAAGAAAAAAAGAAGAAATCTTTCTGATGATAAACAATTCATTAGTAGTTTAATTCTTCAAAAAAAAGAGAGAGAAAAAACAAAATTGCTAAATTTATTATAAAAATTCTTCTTTTCTTTGGAAAGGAAGAGTTTTGATTGAAATTGAAGATTTGTCGAAAAATTTGATTTCCAGAAAAAAAAAAGAAAGAAAGAAGAAATCTTTCTGATGATAAACAATTCATTAGTAGTTTAATTCTTCAAAAAAAAGAGAGAGAAAAAACAAAATTGTTAAATTTATTATAAAAATTCTTCTTTTCTTTGGAAAGAAAGGGTTTCGAAATTGAAGATTTGTCGAAAAATTTGATTTCCAGAAAAAAAAAAAGAAAGAAACAAGAAATCTTTCTGATGATAAACAATTCATTAGCAGTTTAATTCTTCAAAAAAAAGAGAGAGAAAAAACAAAATTGTTAAATTTATTATAAAAATTCTTCTTTTCTTTGGAAAGGAAGAGTTTTGATTGAAATTGAAAATTTGTCGAAAAATTTGATTTCCAGAAAAAAAAAAGAAAGAAAGAAGAAATCTTTCTGATGACAAACAATTCGTTATCAGCTTAATTCTATATACTATGATAATATCGATTAACAATTTCACTTTTTCTCGAAAAGCGAATTCCCTGAAAACCTCGTTGACACAAAATGGAATTATCAAATAGTTAAAAAGGATCGGTCAATCACCATTTCAAATAATTTGTTATCATAACAATTCAGCTCGAGTATCGTTCAATCCAAACAAATCAGCGCGATTTCACGTCAACATAAACAGGGCTATAAATCGTATCGTCATCGTTAATTACGCAAACGTTATTACAAACGTTATTACAATATCCGTATTTTCGAATTCACCTATCCGTAACTTCGCATCGATATATTGAATAATGCATTAAGAGAGATGAGACGAATCAATAGGCTTCGACGAGCCCAGTGCATCATCGTTCTTCCTTCTTCTTCTTTTCTTTTTTCCTATTCTCTCTCTTTCTCTCTCTTCTTCTATCTCACTTCGTTCACTATGAAACAAACGGTGGGCGGACTGGTATCTCGTTCGCCGTGTGTATCTCGTATGAAATTCTTAAGAATTAATCGCCGTAACGTCATTTCATTCCTCCCCCCCCCCCCCATTCGATACGTCTCTTAATAATTGTTCTCCTCATTCGACAATTTTCTAGTCTTCCTTTTTTTCGTATCGTAACGTAGAGGAAGTTAATTGGTCAGATTCGTTACTCGAAATGTGAAAATTGATCGGCAATCTTTCAATTTGCTTCTTATTAAAAATACACGTGACTCGATTTTCAGATGATTGATTGATATCCTGCATTGTTTTTTGGATAAGTTTAAAAAGTTACTAGAAATAATAATTTGTTTCTCTTTTTTCTCGGTTTTTCTTCTAATTAATTTTTGATCGCGTTGAACAATCGCAGAGAACGTTGAGAATATTGAATTAGATCAAGTATTCATACGTTTTGCTGTCCTTGGATCGTGTTTAATGCTCGTGTAAAAATTAACTGGAAATTATTATTATTATGGTTATTTCTTCGTCGTAGGTCTTGTACGATCCTCTTTCTGCTTGCACTCCGGTTTAAATAAAAATTATTTCACTCGAGCATACCCGATTCTTCTGATGCGGCGTATCGTACACGTGACACACAGGCAGAGAAAAATGCGATTCTTCCAGTATTTTTTTTTTTTTCTTTGTTTATTTTTCCTTCGGGCTTTCAGTATACACGGCATAACCGGTTTTCGCCGTGTACACGTAATTATTCCTCACAAACTAGTCAAGATAAGACAAGGTTGTTTCGTATACCTGACTTACAGGAAATCATACAACATTGAACTTGAATTTTCGTACCGAAATTATTAAACTTATTCCTTATCATTTTTTAAATAAATCATACTTCCTTACGCCCACTTATCGTTACCTTACTCGTTTACATTTTTGAAAAAAATAATAATAATAATAAATTAAATTTCAACCGTTACATTCGTCCTTAACTAGTCTCTTAAATTAACTCAAGTCTCTTAAATTAGTCAAGCCTCTTAAGTAAACATAAGTTTCGTTCCTTTTTTTTTAAAATCGTTGAATCGAGTTTCAAAAATTTTTTCAAATCAAAAGAAAACTATCAAAAAAAAAAAAAAAAATACTCACGCATCTTTCCTTCGTCGAATCTTCCATCAAACCACCATCTCGAACGTTTTCTCGAAAATGGTCATTTCTCGCGGACGGAAAAGAAGAAAGAGAGAGAGAGAGAGAAAAAAATCGCGTTTAAACTGTTCCTCCTCTTCTTTCTCTCCTCCGACTCGACACCAACTGCACTCGTATATATTATTCAACAGTATTTGCCAACCGTGTCGATCTCTATTTCCACTCCCGCGAACCGACCACCACCTCGTCCCATGAATATTTCCCTCGTGTCCCAAATAAATGCGTTTTCCGCGCGCGTATAAATATTCTTGCGCGCTCCTCCGCAAAAAAACGCACTCACATTCCGTTCACGTCCCGTTCCTTGCGTGTAACGCACGTGTCATCATCCGCAAATCCGTCCCCATCCCGCGCTCCTTCGATCGATCTTTTCCACAGATTCTTCGTCGAATCGGTTGTACAAGGAAATATGATCGGGGAAACGAACCGGTCAACAAACCCTTCCCATCGTTACGCTGATGACACGGTTGCTGCTGTAATCACGGTATATTCGTACCACTACTTCGCACGGCCGTGTTTCGTCGCCTCGTCGCTCTATCATGTTCATCCTCGTTTTCCAACAACCGATTCGAGTCATTAAATCGTGGATGCCGCGTCACGGGCAGCGGAACGGATCGAAGTGGAACGGTTCCATGTTTCGGATGCGCACGATATCTGGTACGGGTGGGGGTTATCGCGATGATTTTTAGGAGGCCGTTGCTCGATCGTGGGTTCGAGAGACACGATTGTTTTTCTTTCTCTCCAAATTCGAGAAGGAGAAAGCTACACTGCTCTTAGATGTTTCCTCGATCGGTGATAATACGCTCGAGGGGGGGGGGGGGGGATAAATCGGTGAAATTTCCTTTCTTAACAAACGCGTATCCTTGGAATTTCGACGGAATATTCTCGAAAATAATTCTCCAACTTTTTCTCGAAAGTTCATTGTAATCTTGAATTTTCGATCGAATTCTCGGACGATTGTTCGGTAAAAAATTACCACTCGCCTCGTCCACGATCGACGATTCCAAGAGACGAACACTAAAACGCTCGTTGAAAATATATCGAATATTCCTTCCTTACCCCCGAAGCTTCATAGATCGTTAATTACGCGTTAATTAAGCGGCGCCGTGGTGGTTTCAGCGCGCGAGTTCCCGCGCGGTTCTCACAGCGCCCGATGACACGTAAGAATGCGGCTGCTATAACGGTCCATTCCAGTCAACCACCGTGCAACCTATGATCCGAGTGGAGGAGGGGGGAGAGGGCACGGCGACCTTTTCGATTTCGAAGGAAAGGTCGTTCGTTACCGGCGCGCCAAATATTTCAGCCTCGCCGACTCGGTCTCCGAGCGAGCGGTTCTCGTGGAAGAAGAAGAAGAAGAAGAAGAAGAAGAAGAAGAAGAAGAAGAAGCGGAGGAAAGGGATTGGGAGGAAGAGGCGCGCAAGGTGGGGGGAAGGGCCAGGTTTAAAGGCGCGGGGACGGGGAGGATTTTCGGTGTTCTCTCGGTCGAGTCGGTGTCGGCCTTCGAACCGTGCGAATGGTTGGCGTAACTCGGTGGAAGGAAACACGTGATCGAAGACGTTGTTGCGCGCTCCTTGGAGGCGAGAACTGAGAGATTACCGATGCTCGTTGACGACGGCGGTTCCGACAGGAATCTCGAACGAATCCTTGCGGATCGAGAGATCGAAGAGCGGCCACGTTCTCTCTCAAATTCAATTCATTGCCGATGGAACGTCGCAAACAAAGAATATAACGCAAACCTATTTAAATCCAGTGGCTCGAATTCGTACCCGGATTCTCTCGAAAAACGGGTCACACGAATCACATATCTCCGACGCGGGTATATCCGTTCGTAAAACTCAAGCTCAGTTTTCGCGAACACAACAAAATTCGAAACACGAAAGAGAGAGAGAGAGAGAGAAAGAGAAGAGAGAAAGAAATCCGCGTGTAATCTCCAATTAGTTGGGAGAGACGTTTGAAAAGGTGAGAGAGGAGCGCCGAAAGCGAGTGAGCGGTTGCGGTAATCGGAGCCGCGTTCCGCTCGTTTCTCGCTTGTTCCCGAAGAGTGGACGGGAAGAGTCCGGTCCCCGAGCGCGGCACAACGTTGCGGAGCGGCGGCGATCCCGTGGCAGAGGCCGTCTACTCGCGACTACTCGCCCGTTCGCTCGAGACTTCGGCCGCCGCTGCTCGCCTCGTGTCGGCCTACCGTGTCCGTGTGCTTCCGCGCGCTCGTGTGCACCTCGAGTGGTGCAACCGTCGCACTACTCTACTCTCCTCTCCGGCCGATCCGCGCGTACGTACGTACGTACGTGCGCTGGTGTTCGCGTCCTCGCTCCCTCTCTCGCTCCCTCCCTCCCTCTCTCTCTCTCTCTCTGTCTGTCTCTGGAGTCGTCGTTAGTCGAGGCGACCACTTGGCGACCGTTTGGGACCGTGAGGTGGGGGCGTGAGCGGGGCCGCCACCTCTTGCGCGCCGCGTTATACGCGAGCAGGAATTTTACTACGGCGGGGGCCTTTATCGCGATCCTCGCGGGATCCTCGTTGATCGTTGCGGAATTCCTGAGGGATGCGGGCGGAATTTTTCGGCACAGTGGACGGGCTGAAAAGATGGAAAAGATGAAATGTGTGGATGGGGAGGGAGTTGTTTTTCGAATTTGTTTGGGAGATTTTTTTCAAGAGAAGAGGGGATAAAATTGAATTTGGTGGAATGTTTATCCCGTGATTTCTTTAAAGAATTCATTCGTTGGATATTTTTAATTTTGAATTTCGCTAATAATAATAATAATAATAAGTATTATTGGAATATTTATCGCGAACGAATGGAATGAAAGAGATTGGGAAAAAAGTATCTCAACTTTGCATTTGCGATTTTGAAAAAAAAAAAAAAGGAAAATATAATTTTCATATAAAATGAAAATTCGTTGGAAATTTTGAAATTTCTATTATTAACTCATGCGTATGATATATGTATATTTACGGTGGTGAGTCACATTACAGCTTTTTATACATACATGATTCAATCATGTTATTGTTATACCATACTAACGTAAATAACTTCGGAACAGGAAAGATAAAATTTTTAAATTTTCTTTCTTCGCGCAAACGTGCAGAAATCGTGAAATCTGAGAAACTTTATTAAAACCCACGAACGCTTTTTTCCCCCGATTCTTTTTCATTCCGGTATAAAAATATACGTTCGAATTAAAAATTAAACTCGAACTCCTTGAAAATTTCTGAAAAATTTTCTCTTCGAAAATTTGTCGATTCTTCGATCAACAAATTGACGATAAAAAAAAAAAAGAAAAAAAAAAAGAATGGCATAGTTGGTCCACCATCGAAGCACTTAGGAACAATCACCACCGATCCGCAGTTATTCGTGTTATGCGATGATAACGCTACTAGGAAGATGGTATCACTCGCCGGCTATTCAACGACAGTTCGAAAGCATAAAAGCATAACGAGGCGTACCGGTTCTTCTACCGGTTATGTGCCAAGGAATTTCACTATAAGCTTTATCGCCAGGGGGTTCACGCGTCACAACTTCGTTGTCCTGGTATTTCTCGTCGATATGAGTGAAATAACGCTCGGAGGAAGTTCGCAGGGAAATAGAGAAGAGAACTTTCGAAGCCATTTTTCGAAGAAGAAGATTACTCTTTTTTCTTTCTTTCTCTTCGGATCGTTATTGTCGTTGTTTGCGATGAGTTTGATAAGGAAATTGTTCGAAATAAGTGGGAAGAATTTCAATTTGAACTTTGTTCTAACAAGGTGATGACGTGTAAAATTAATGTACAATTTGTAAGAAAAAAAAAAAAAAAAAAAAAAAAAACGATATCCAAACGATGTGACTTTTAATGAAACGATAGTGAAACGAGTCTGAGTGATCGTATAAATTGTCAATAACGATTAAAATGAAAACTCTCTAAAAAACTTGATATCGTTGAAAATATTTTTAAACCTTTAAAGAGAGCAGAGGCGTGGAAAGACGAAAAACTGTTCGATATCACGGAGAATGTATCATACATCTTTTAAACCTTGGCGAAGGTTGCGAGGTCTTCCTTGAAGGTTTTTCGAGTGACGAAGGTCGCCTAAAAATAGTGTCGCCCTGACCTCTTGCACATTTCACCGAAAAAAAAAAAAAAAACTTCGTTTTTGTTCCCTTTCATACGTGAAACCTTGAACCACGCGAACTATTAGTCTTTTTTTTTTTTTTTTTTTTAAATTATTCTTTTCCATCAATTTTATTTTTCACAAATTAAAAA
Organism: Apis laboriosa; assembly: GCF_014066325.1. Taxonomy (NCBI): domain Eukaryota; kingdom Metazoa; phylum Arthropoda; class Insecta; order Hymenoptera; family Apidae; genus Apis; species Apis laboriosa. The sequence goes on from NW_025224966.1 coordinate 5,715,782, forward strand.
AAAGAATATTTTTCTACAGATTAGATAGATTCAATTATCGGAAATGATAAAGATCGGAAATGATATCGAATTCTGTTTCCAGAACAGTAAAGTAACGAGTTTGCATCGAGCAATTAAAGTTTTTTAAACGAGTTCTTTCTTGTCCAATTTATCGAACATGTGTTACGTTTATTTAATTATATCAAAGATATTTAAATATACATATGTATATGTGTTTACCAAGAGAAAAGGATATTATTCAATAAATATACATTTGTGTCGTACTCGCATCACATGTTAAATAAATGCAGATATAATTATACACGTACTCCCATTGACTATGAATATATTTGCATATTTAATTATTAATCGTTAAAACTACTTAAATTTCATTTGCATATTTATGGCACTCGAGCGAATAACATATTGATAATTCTGAGAGATTGAAAACCGAAAGTAGATCGATTAAAACTGTACAAATATTCATTGTAAGCTATTTTGTACAATTATATTTATACAAATATAAAAAAATTCCTATTATATCCTCTTCTTTTAAGAATTAAAAGATTTCTTAAAAGTTCAAACGAACCAATAAAACGATAAAGTTGACTCTTTTAATTCCCATTATCTCCACCATTATCGATTTATCAAAAAAGAAAAAAAAAAAAAATTAAATTTATCAAAGCAATATATGACCATTCTCCACGCAAAAATTTAAAACCGTTATTTTATCTTCTTCGAGGATCAAATATTGCAAAATTACAATTTAAAAGATTCCTTCTAATCTAAAATTTCAAACAAAATTAACTTTTTTCATCAATTAATCTCCATTATTTTCACCAAAAAATTAAACGATATATGGCGGCCATTATATATATATACGCAAAATATTGAAACTCTGTTATTTCATCCTCCTCGAGGATCAAAAATTGCAAAATTACAACTTAAAAGATTTCCTTTTAAAACTTCCAACGAAATGAACTTTCCCCATCAGTTGATCTCCATTATTTTCCATTACTGATTCATCCAAAAGGGAAAAAATTGAATGATTTATCGAAGCAATATGGCGGCCGTTTCCCTGAGAACCGGGAGCGCATATTTGCGCCGCCATATTGGTTTGCGCAAACTTTTCCAAACGCGCAAACAACATCCTGTTTTTGATAAATGAAACAAGCTTGGGTGAAGATTTAAAGCGTCTCACGGGCTCGACATCGGCTCGAAATTTAACGCTTTCCAACTTTCGCCCGTTTCGTTCCGAAATAAATGGCGCGCTCGCGCTCTCTACACGCCTCGTCCTCCCGCGAAACTATTTGGAAATGATCTCTCTCTCTCTCTCTCTCTCTCTCTCTCTCTCTCTCTCTCTCTCTCTCTCTCGACCGAATTAGCAGACGCCGTCCGCTCGAATAACGGGCGAACGTGAGGTGATCGCACGAATCACCGACATCCGACCAACCGTCGTGGACGGTTTATTGCATTACATCAGGGATTTCAAGTGGCCGGTACAAGTTGCATTTCGTGTAATCGTGGACAAGCGCGATATTATTCTTCCGGATAAGATAACACCATCGTCCTCGGCGATATTTCAGAGAAATGATAGATATCGTGCGCGAAACCTTCGATCGTTGCTTTCGCCTCGCAGACACGTTTCATCATTAACGGATGGAACGGAGGTAATTCTTGGCTAAGAATGTTTTTAAGGAAGATTCGTCTGGATAGATAATTTATATGGTAATTTATGTATGGGAATTTGCGATTTTTCGAATTACATAAACGGGTATTACCTCTTAATCAAATTCGTGCTTGATCCAAGATATAATTTGAAAGATATAATTCAAAGATATAATTCAAGATATAATTTGAAAGATAAATATATTGTATATCCGTGTTGGATAAAGCTTTCCAAAGATAAAAATTTTCATTTTATCGAAAGCAATAATTAATCCAAATTATTTTTAAATGTCTTTTTAAAAGAATATCGCGAGATCTACAGACAGTGTGTAATAAACACATGATTATTCACAACATTCTTAACTATTTTTCGTTGAAAAGCCAAGAACGTACGAGGAAAGATCTTGGAAGATAATTATTATACCAATAATTTTACCAATTAATATAAACTCTACTCGAAATCAAAAAGTTCTCCAAAAGTCCTCCATTCGCGCATCGTCATTCTTCGAATCGCCAAAAAAAAAAATATATTCATCCAAAAAAAAAAAAAAAAAAAAAAAAAAAAAAAAAAAGAGAAAGAGGAATCATTAACATCTTGCTCGACTTCGAACGGAACTTCTCTCGATCCATTTCTCCCGAATCAAAGTTCTCGATCGACGCGTCAAGAGAGATGCGCAACGGCAAAAGGGAAACGTGTCGACGCGATCCAACAATGAGAGGAGGCTTGTGCACGACACGATTCTAGGACAAACGGTCACGAGAGCGCGACGGATCTCGAGTGTGGTGTACAAGAACGGGTGTTCCTGTCGGAGATCAAAATCAAGTTGGCCGAGTGCCTGGCCACCCGCTAGGGGGAGGGGGGGGGGTGGGTGTGACCGAGGGCGACGAATAACCCGGCCAAAGGGGAAATGAACACGCGAATACCACCCAGACCGCTGACGAATATCTCTAATTTCCGTCTGCTTTGTTGCCGGGCCTCTTGACCCATTAAATAATCGGGATTACACTCCTGGGACGGTGGCACTATTCATTTTCCGCCTCATTTTTGCTCAACAGACGATGGTCCCCAATCAACGAACGAAGTATAAATTTTAACGGTTTTAAAAAATATGGAATAACTTTTCCTGCACTCGAATTACTTTGGACTCGAGAAGTCAGATGGATATACAGTTTATTATTAAAATTTGGAGAAAGAAAATGATCTTTTCGTCCTGTTGTCAAACTTGAATGATTGGAAAGATGTAAGATCGATATGAAAAAGAAACACAAATATATCGTCGCAAAATGACACGAATAAACAATCCTTAATTATTTTTCTATGATACTAACGATACTTTGTTCACTTATGACACGATAAAAGATTCCCTCCTCCAAACTCGTTCACGCAACTATTCTTCCACATATCGATTTCCCATCTTCCCGACAATCTTCACGATCGCTTACAAATAACTCTCCAACTCCCGATAACGAACAACCTTCCCAATCTCCGAGGTACTTTCCACCTTCGATACGATTTGTTTCACCCTTATCCATCCGTCCATTCCTCGAATCCTCCAACTTGGATCCCAACTCGATCCGACCTTCGTCACGCTCCTCTTAAACTTTCCTCCCCCGACAGGGTGCCGTTAATTTACTTTGCATCCCCGATTAACTTTATTAACTCTGTCGGTGACATATCAATTTATTCTACAAGCGCGTAACGCGCAGTTAGGGGGCAGGCTAACTGTCAGCAGCTCTCTTATTTTATTTACGCGGCGGGTTGTCAGCAGTGGCGAGGCAGAGCAGGAAGAAGAAGAAGAAGAAGAAGAAGAAGAAGAAGAAGAAGAAGAAGAAGGAGAAGAAGAAGAAGAAGAAGAAGAAGAAGGAAAGGAGAAGGAGGAGAGGAGGAGGAGGAGATGACGAGGAGCAGAGGTTCTCTTTTTAAGGAGAAAGAGGAGGAGGAGGAGGAGAGAATGTGGAAGACGCAAGATGGAGTTGGAATGGATGGAATGACATGGGTTAGCAGAATCGTACGTGCGCCAATGTTACGCGCGCTCGCGCCTGTTGACATCCAATTATTATACTTCCTCTTCGCTCCAGTCTTCTTCTTCTTAGGGGTTCCCTGTCGGCGCTGGTTAGGTCTATTTCTAATGCTCCTTGCGTGATCGCGAATTCCTCCGGGATTGAGCTATGCGCCGAGTCGGTTGCCGTTCTTTCTCCTCGTCGATGATGATGATGATGATGATGATGATGATGATGATGATAATGATGATGATGGGTAATAATTTAGATTAACGATGAAAGTAGTGTGATGGAAGTAGTGTATACGAATGGAAGAGTGATCCGAGATCTTTCGGAACTTAAATTTTATTATTTTTAAAGAGTGTTGATCTTTCAATTTCTTTTTTCTTTTTTTTTTGGTAATTTTATTATAGATAAATTTTTGCAGAGAACTGTATTCGAAAATAACGCGAGAGAATATATATAAAATATTTATAAAAAGTTTTAAAGCGGCATTTCTTTTTTTTGATAACATTCAGTACAATTTGAACAATTCGAACGATATTTATTTAAGAAAGAAAAGAACATTGGAGATAGAACGAGGTTATAATCTCGTAATTAATCTACTTGATATAATATACATTAAGGCGGTCATTTAAATTTCCAGCGATTCAAATGAATCCAAGCATACGGGATTATCTTAAAGAATGCTTAAAGAAAAGGGTTAATAAATAAAACAAGATTAACTGACTAACGTATTTGGCTCTGTTTAATTATCGCATTACTGCCACTGCTTTGTGCCAAGTTACCGTTTTTCCTTTGCTAATTAAGTTGTACTTTCTATTGTAATTAAAAAAAAAAAAAAAAAAAAAAAAAAGAAAGAAAAAGAAAAAAAAAACACTCTTTCGTATTTCTCTCGAATCTCGTTCACATTCAGAAAATTCGTTATTTGTCTTTGAATCCTTATCTCGGTAATTAAAAATCTTTTCTCTGGACAGTTAATTAACCGCGCTCCTCGAATCAAACAGTAATTTCACTCGATGTAATTTGATTCCATCTAGAGAATATAATTAATTATTCCGATATGTTCTTTTTTTCTGATTATTCTTTTCTCAATTAATTAGCAGCGCTTCTAATCCTTTACGTTATTTCATTTTCAACTACGACTTTATAATCTTTACCCATCGTCTAATTATTACAATTACAAATTTCACGGTAAACTTTCTTTCATTGCTGAATTGGAGATTTCATGATCAATTCTCTTATCGCGACATATCTTTCGTCGCCGTTTCACAGAGAAGCCTCTTTCTCGTCGAATATTTTCTTAAGAAACAATTTGTATTTCAAAATTTTGTCAACGATGATTTGAAACTTTCTTTTCTTTTTCCTTAAAAAAAGATGACTCGCGACACTTTTCCAACAGAAAAAAAATCTATTCAAATAATCGCATTGTTTCCAAATATTACACTCAAAAAATTCCATTCATTAACGATTCCTCGACTTATGCACAACCAAAGATTTCAATTATTCTTATTTATTCTTAATTACTTCCAAAATTTCTCTTCCTCGATAACACAGTTCGTTATTCGCCCCGCAATTAGAAGTTTCATGTAAAATTGGAAACGTGTGACAAGAACGGTTCGACAGCTGCGCTTCCTCCAAATTTCCTCGTATACGACTTTACTTAATTAATATAAAAATTAATAAAATTAGATAAAATCCTAATAAATCTTTAATTGAAAAGTATGGATGAAATGTAATTTTATAATTGTTATAATTTGATCCTAAAGGGTTTGAAGATCCTGTTAAATGAAGGGCAAATAAGTGTAAAATAATTATAAATAAAATGATTAATGGAAGAATAAAATGTAAAGAAAAAAATCGATTTAGAGTTGCATTATTAATAGAAAATCCACCTCAAATTCATAATACAATTGTATTTCCAATATATGGAATTGCAGAGAGAAGATTAGTTACGGGAACACGGTTTCGAACGGTTCGGTGTAATCGAGCATTTACCTCGGCTCGAGATTCACTTCGCTACAACGTGGGTCCCATGTGATCGCAAGCGCGCATGCACGTGCGGGAAAACGCGTCGCAGCGAGCCTCAAAGTGTTCCGGAAGAACAGTGAGACATACCAGAAATACGTTCAACCGTATTGCGTTTCGTGGAAACGATGCGATTCCTGTTGCAGTTGCACAGTGAATCTCGACACGAAACGTTGATCTTCGATAATTAAAGGATGGTTTGGAAACGTGCGTGCCTCGACAATTGTACGTTCGAATTAATTAGAAGGTATAAAGTAAGTAGAAAGTGGAAGAGAGAGTTTCTAACTTTTTTTTTCTTCTTTTTTTTTTTTAACGTAGCTTGATTTTAAGAATGATTCGAATTCTTTGTTCGATTTTGAAAGAATTTCTAATTCGCGAGCAAAAGAAAAGAAAAGAAAAGGAAAAAAAAAGAAAAACGATTTATTTATCGTATTCCGTTTGAATTATTATTTATATAAGAATGTTGAATTGTTGTTACGCTTCTCTGTGTATAATTTATAAACAATTTCTGTAAAAAATTTGAAAAGATTTTACCTAACTAAAAAGAAGAACCTATTGAAGAATATTCATTTAATTTATATTCGTCTAGAAATAGAGCATAGCATAGGGTAGGATCCATTTAACAGAAATGGCAATATTCCATCCATTAATTCACTTTGAATATAAATTCCATTGTTTTCGAACAATAAAATCGTCATGTCAAATACCGTGACGTTGAAATCGTTGCAGAATGCGGCAAGACGAGAGGAAAGGAAAGGATACGGGAAAAATACAGGAACGTAATAATGGTGAAACTAGACCGTCACGAGCTCGATACATAAATTACTATGCCATGCGCATTGTCGGTACATGCCTTTAGGCGGCGCGAGATTCAAACGACATTGCATCGATAATCGTTTTATCCTCGTAATGAGGTATCGAGCGAGAGAAAGGCAATGGATTCGAATTTTCGCTCGAACCACGATGATTTTCTTTCCAATCAATTTACCTAACGTTTTGCACCGTTGTAAGAATTAAGATATTTATCAAATTTTACGAAAATTTATGATGTCTTACTTAATTGTTAAATTATTAAGCAATTTAAATTTGCTTAAATCAAACGAAACGCATTAGAGATAGAAAGATACATCAATTTTTGTTTCGCTTCTACAATTAACTCTCCTTAAATTCTATAAATATATTAACACGTATTACGTATAATTAAATCGATGTGTATTATATCGACATTAAGATTACCTGTAACACCTGTATATTTAAATACAATAGGAATAAAATTAAAATATATCGAGAGAAAAAATTATTAACTAAATTAATATAAAACGAGAAAACAACTCTCTATGTTGATATTAAAACAATTTAACACGAAGAGTTTCACAAAAGAAAAAGTTACTGGAACGGATATTAAATCGCCAAGTTATCTCCTTCGAGGTCGAAAAGCATAAAAGCATAAATTTTTCCATCCGTTCGCGTTATTCACGGCAGAAACGAAATAAGAAAGGGAGGGGAACAAAACTGGATCGTAATCGAACACTTAGGATGGAAAGTTGAGCGGGTGTTTAACAACGGCGAGTTTAAACAGCGAGCATTTTAAAGCGTCGGGTCTCGCTCGAGAAGATCGATAAATATCTGAAAGCCGGCGCGAGATATCACCGCGAGTGATGAACGATCCCGCGCAAACATCTTGATGCAAATATTAATTAGACGTGTATTAATCGCGTTATTTATCCCGTTTAAATTCCTCCCCGCGAATTACGTCCCCGGATAGGAATTCATTTCCGAGACGTGGCCGTAAGCGGAGTATCCAGCCGAGTTTAACGTGACACACATCTCGCTCATTACCGACTTAATCGGCGAATTCCCCGAGGAAGCCTTGCGTTCACAGTTTAAACTACGTGGCGAAGCCCACGGATTCTAACGTAATAACTAAATATCCGTGGCGCTCTCCAACTCTAGTCGCTGCCTAATGGAATCGAATTTTCGCGAATTATTTCAATCGACGCGTTGCTAAGAGTAGTTGCTAAAACGTTTCGGGCGACGATTTCGCTTGTGTCGAGTTTGGCGATTGGTTGGATTTTCGAAAATCGAATTGAAAAGCCGGATATTTGGAATATTTCGAGTTCGACTAACCTATTCGAGCGGAAATGTATTTATTCTGATTTTAACGTAGTACATTTCTTTTTAATAGAAACGTATTTTCAATTTTTTGCGTTGTGAAGGTTTAAGGTTTAAAAGAAGAATTATTTTTCGATTGATATTTTCACGATTAAGATTATATTATACGAGCATTATTATAGGTGTGTTATAGAAATGTAATAATAAATGTTTGGATTTACGTTTAATTTAACAGAAAATCAGACCAGGTAAAATGGGAATCTTAATTTAGCGTGAAATTAAAAAAATCTCTAAACTGATTGTGAGATTACCTCTTAGGTACTTACGATAAGACGTTATATTTTGCAGCTCGTTTATAGTTGAAATATTACCTGCAATAAAAAAAAAATTAAAATAATATCGAAATATTTGACGATAATATTTGTTATTTTATATATATATATATATTTTTCTTCCTCCCCAAACTTTTATTTTTATTTTTCAATCTCCTTTATTCCTTTTTCCCCCGTGAAAGAAATTTATCTCGGTCCAAAGACACGTATATAACAAGAGCTTTAAGCTTTAAATATACGTACTTCCAGAAATTTTACAACGACTCCGGTTAACTCGCGTTATAAAGTCTCGAATTTCTCGTTCTCGAGACTCGGCAAGGTGGCATTAATTTCGTATAAATTCGGACGGAACAATATTCCGGATGCACAAGCGGATGACAGGGTGTAGTAAGTTGCATGGTGTTTAGCGCGGAGTCACGGCTAAAAATATCTGGCAAAGCGAGAATAAACGTTTACGAAAATAACAAAGACAGTTTTACCCTGTTGACCTGGAATTTAAAGTACCCCGGTTAAAGCAATTCGGTTTAGATAAAATTAACGCTGCCTTCTTCTTCGGATCCTTGTTTTATCTCCAAAACGAATTCACCACGAGGTGTAAAATTACCGTTTCGAATCACGAAAAATCGTTTTTCCCGCGTCGCAATGTAATGAATCGCAACAAACGATTATTCAAAAGATTATTAATCAAATATCTCTCTCAGAAAGGGAATGCGCAAAGAGAGAAACGCTTGCCACGATAATCATTATCATTGCATCAAATATATTATAAATATATTATATTACGCTAAAATTGATTCAATATCATAACAGTACCTCCAAAACTAATAATATTATTTTTCCTATCTATCCAACGATACCTAACGAATAAAATACCAAAGCGAATCTGCATACAATACAATCGAACGCGGTTAAACACGTTAAAACCCCGCAAGTATCGAACCCGCGCATGGCTTCCCGCAAGAATGAAGCTGAGAATCGAATTCGGGTTTAAAATCTCCATCATTGTCTTCTCGATCTATCGTTCAACGTCCTCGAGCGCATCTTCGAATTCTTAAAAAAAATTACCCTTTCTGGCCCATTGTTCTCTCGAGCTGCTCCGTCCCGCTCCGTCTTCAAATCTCTCCATAATCTTCTCAGCCTAAGAATTATCGAAAGTGATGGGTGATGCACGTTCGATAACGCGCGAAGATAAACGCGCGTTGGAGGAATATTGAGAGGAATGGATGATACAGGGAGGACGAGGAGACGAAATTCGAAGGACGAGGATGGCGAGGACCACGCAAGAGGACGCTGTCAATGACTTTGGCGCGGCGGAGAAAAGTAAATATAGCACGGCGACCAAACCAGTTCTCTTAAAATAACTCGCGGTCCTAAGGAGCGCATTCTCCATCGGCGGCATTTTGGTAACCGTACAGGTTTTGATCACACGCCGAAAAACGAGTCGGAGAGGTGACGCCGATCCTCCATCGCGAATCTCTTTCGATCTGTCGCCCGCTCGATCCTTCCTTCAATTCTCTTCTCTCGATTTATTAAAACACTCGATAGATGGATTAATTCTATTTTTGAGATACGGAATTTAATTTTTCATTTTCTCTGCCGAGAAATTTTTTTATCCTCGCTCGTAATTGATGTAAGAATTCGAGAGTTTGGAATTTTATTATTGGAAAATTTAGAACCGATAGGATTTCGTGATAGAAACACGTTTGACGATTATTTAAATAAATTTCTTAATGTAAATATTATACTTTGTAGAATTAGGAACGACTTGATTGCACGAGTATTCTTAACATAATTTTCCATTATTTAGAATGATAATATAATATAAGATTCGGATGTTGAATTAATAAAGACAATTATTCAAATAAATTTCCTTTTAGTAGATATTTTATGAAATTAAGATTAGCTTGACGTAATATCTTTTTCTATTATTTTTTCTTATTTTAAATTCTACACTTGTAAAGAAAATATAGAAATTTTCATCTAGAAGTGAATATTTAAGAATGAAAAAAATTGCAATATGATGATCCTATGTTTAAACTTGAAATATGAGATATTTTGTTTAGGAAAATAATTTAACTTTCTATAGTGATTATTTTATACTAATTTCACATTTTGCTTGTTGCTGAAGAGAATACAATTTTAAACACACATTGTCTATTCAACAAACTCTTTTTTTTATAATAATTCTTCGTCGTATCTGCGTTTAAAAAAAAATTGGTTATTAGAACGTGGATTTGACAGATAACGTGTGTGTCCACGTTTAACATCCTTCATGTTTATTTTCTTTTTTTTTGAACTAGATGACAAGTTGCTGTCGAGAATTGTGTCACGTATAAATTTGTTTGTATAAATCTACGTGTCGTTAAAACCTAGCGTTACGTAAAGGGGGATGTTAAAATTGACACGTGTCCTCTGTGTGCACTCCTATCTCTTAAGTGTTCTATTTTTTTGCATTGAAATTGATGCACGGTGTATCGTTTTTGCATTAATTAAGCAATTAATGGGAATAACTGTTGAAAATTATAAGCCCAATATTTGAAATATTATCATAATTTGAGAAGAATATTGTTATAACTTATAATATTATTTTATAACATTTATTCATTTTATTATGCAATGTATGTTTATTGAATTAAAAGTACGAATAAAAATGAAACGTTAGCTCGTTAATATCCAAGTTATATACCCTGAAACGATCGATCTAAATCAAATCGCCAACTATCCCCATAACATGAAATGTTATCACAAATGATGGACCACTTCGTATCAACATCGATCAATAGGCGAAGCGTCATCGGGAAATTCCGTTTCTGATGAATTTATTATTTCATTTCACATTCACCCTTCGTTTCTCACAAATCATTGATCGAACTTCGCGATCAAGAATCGTCGAAGAATCGAATGAATAACAAAATAAATTTACAAACCTATCTCGTTCTTAAATTTCTTCTAAACGTAATCCCTCGATCTAATCTCAGGGATCGCGCTTCCAAGACAAATTCTTGGAACGAAACGCAAGAAATATTCGAATTTTCTTCGCCAAGTCTGCCTCCTTAGGCTATCACGTACAGATGATTCTGCTCGTAATTAAATTAAAAGACCAACTCGAAAGACGAGGCATAAACTGAAGCAGCGCGAGAGGAGGGGAAGGAGGAAGAAGAGGAGGAGAAAAAGAAAGAGGAGGAGGAGGAGGAGGAGGAGACGCTTAAACTCTTTCCACGATGTTTGAAAGGGTGGAGAGGTTGGGTGGAACGAGAAGAACGACTGGAAAGAAAAGGACTCCAGGAGAAGTGTTGCAGAGGTGCGTCGCGACACGGTGCAATTATTTAGCCAAAGCTTATCCTGCAGTTGGCCTCGGTGCTTCGCCCTGTCCGCTGCAAAATATGCTTTAACGCGATAAATCCTCCGCGTAATTGAGTAGCGAGTGTAAATGAAAAATTCAGCCGAAGGGAAGGGAGAGGGGTGGGAGGGGGGAAGAGAGAGGGGTAAACCATTCCCCCATTTTTATTCCCCTCCGTTCGTTTCCTTCTCTCTCGAACTATTTTTCCCTCCTTCCCTCGAGCAATTTTTGATTTTTCGATTTGTTGCTTGACAAGTGTACGCCGCTAACTTTCGAGAAGTTGCAAAGTTATTTCGAGTTTTTTCGAATTTATAATACAAACAATAAATAAACGCGTGAGAATTTTTTTAAGCGTAAATGTTTTGCGTGATTTTTATTATAATTTTTGTTGTTCTCGGAACGTTCTATTTTTGAAAAATCACATGGATTAAATTGTTGATACGTAAGAACGTAGGATTATAGTGGAAAGGAAAGTATGGAGAAAAATTTCTTTCACTTTTTCGAAGATCTTTCGAAAGTGGAAATTCTATTCTTTGTCGTAATTTAATAATAATAATAATTTTTTTATTCGAACAGAGAATTCGTTTTCGATGTAAAAATAATATCTACTTTTTTTTTTTTTTTTTTTTAGTAAATTGTGGTTGTCCCCATTTTAATACACTTACTTTTCTTTTATCCAACAATGAATTCTCTCCCCGCGGAGAGAAAAATATCTGTACATTTATTTCGACGTACGCTTTTTAGTAAATAATAGCAGGTCTCGAATTTATATTTCTCCGAGCGATCTCACTGTTCAACATCGATATTTCAATCTTCGAGATCTCTTACACTCATATACACACTAACACGATACGCCAGATATAAAGCCGAACAAATGACTCACTCTTTCTTACTTGCTTTTTGCCATCTTCACATCATTCTACATTTTTTCTCTCGCTCCCCTCCGCTTCCTGCTTCTATCGTTTCGTCCTTTCTTCCCCTAGTCATTTAATCCTTCTTTTATTCTTTCTCCGTCGCTCTCCGTTTTCTCTCTCTCTCTCTCTCTCTCTCTCTCTCTCTCTCTTCACAACCTCCCACTTTCTTTTGTTTCTTTCACCCGCCTCCTCGCCTACACCTATTTTCTTGCGTATTCTTTCTCGTTTCCATTTGTTGTTCGCGTTCTTTCTGCAACATTAGACGACGGGAAGAATTTCATCTTAGAAACACTTCGGCAAACATTTGTTTTCTTCTTGGGAAAAAAAAAAAACAAAAAAAAATGTAATTTTAATCCCTGGTTATTCCAATTCCAATTCGTTTCAGCATTTTGCACTTGATCTTCAATTTGTTTTAATTATTTCTGCTATTTTTGCATTCTTAATCTTATTAAGTTGAGTAAAAAGTGGCTTTTGATATTTAAATCTTACTTGAACGTTAAACTGCTTTATTTTCAATTTGAAAGAAATTTTTTTCTCTCGATCTCTTATCTCGTCGGGGATAATTTTTATTTTATTTCAAAGAAATTTAACAAAATTCATTCCATCTTTGAGAAAACCATGCTTCCGATATCGATAAGTCTTTTCTATCGCCTAACGTTTAACCCTCGACCTTTATACCTATCACTTTTCCAATTCCTTCACTCTCCTAACCTCATCCTTCCCTTTCGCTCAATAATCCTCTTCCACTCAATTCTTCACTTCACCATCCACCATTTCCTTTGTCCTCTCGATCTCCATTCCACGAAAATTCATCCCTAATCGCCTCTAACGAACTCATTTTCTATTACACTTTCCGATATATATAAGTTAAGCTTTGAATGGAAGCATTGGACAGTGATATCGATCAATGTAAGTAAAGATCGAATATCGAGCGCAATCTTCCACGGTTTCTCGATAGAGATGGAACTACTTTAATATCGACCACACTTGATTAAATTTCTTTTTCTTTTTTTTTTTTTTTTCATCAAAGATGTTACGATGTTCCAACATTTATTAAACGAATGTACATTTTATTCGTTCAATTATACGGATTTTTCCGTATATTAACATAATAAGAAAGGATTATTTATCGTGGATTATCTATTCGGCACGAGCATAAGATATAATATTTTTTAAAATATTTTGAAATTTTATTACTTAACGATCGATCAACGAGATTACTTTTATATTTTATTTACGTTGCTCGCTTTTTCCTTTTACTTCTTACTTGGTACCGTTGGCAACATTTGATAGATTCCGTCATTGCGAGCGGAAGTTGTACAAACAAAGGGAGAAGTATCGGGATTTTAAGCGAAGTGGTAATCTTTTATGAGACTTCCTCCCTGGATGAGGAAAAATTTTCTCTCAATCCGTATCTTTTATAAAATGAAAACGATGTTCCCTCTTGTTTCATCAAGAATGCTATACCACTTAAATGGAAAAGATTCAATTTTCTACAAATATGAAAAATTCTAAACAAAATTCTTTCAAAAAAAGTTCCATTCATTCGATCAACTTCTTCGAAATTTTTTTTTCTTTGTACAGAAAAATATCGTAAATTCTCTCTCTCTCTCTTTCTTTCTTTCTTATTCTTTTTCCTGTCATTATTAAATTTTAAACTTAGTACACGCCAAGACACTCGATTTCCTTCGAAACTCTCCTCTCCATATCATCGATCTTCTCAATCGAATCCACTCCCCTCCCCCAATTTCCCAATCGTGCACGCATCTTTCTGTAATTGGAAACGCGTATGAAACAACAACTGGACGGAGAAAGAGCATGGCCAATTGTCCAAACCGGCGATCCAAAAACAGATGGGTCTCCATCTAGGATAGACACAATGCGCGGATATATGGATGGTTGCTCAGGAATTGGCGTAATTGCGGTAACGAGTGGAGGATTCCGTCCACTCGTTGAAATATATCTGATCCTCCCTTAATTGCGCCTCGCCGAATTCCGTTCTTGTACGTTTGTTTTCGTCGTCGGACAAAAGGAAAAATCGAGTTTCGAAATTGGGGAAAATTGGGAATCGAACGAGGGAGGGGAGGGGGGTTGTTTCTGGCTTCTGGAGTTTAGCCGACCGAGTGAATTTTGATTGCCACGCTTTTAAATCGCATCTATGGATTTACGACGAATGATGCGTGGATCATCCGTTTTTCGTCGATCGTTATTTTCACGCGTTATTATTCGTGGTTGTTTGTTTTTCCTGTTATTTAGAGGAATTGTCAGAGCTTGAAAGTTTCCTGTTCGTTCCTGTAGCGATTCGTGATTTTTCGGGGAAGAGGGGTTGGAAATTGGTGGGTTTTAAAGTGGATCTGGTTATAGGTGGAATTTTGGGGAAATTTTGGGGACGTGTATTCTCGTGTTTTTATTACTTTCGTGTATCGCGAGATGGATATTCATTGAAACTTTGAATTTTGTCGAAAATTGTGAAATTTTACAACACTTGCGAAGCTTAATTAATGATCATGATCGTTTATTATATTTTTGGTCGAGAAATTTGATTTGATTTGATTTCGTTTCATTCAATGATCTCCGTATATTTTGCATAAATATTTCCACTTGTATCGCGCAGGTATATTGTTTGATCAATGAAAGAGTACTGTACGTCTGATTCATGCTATTCAACCAGCTACTACTTGTAATCGATAACATTTGTTTGGATATTCTGGTTACGTAGCAACGTGAGGGTATAGTGATTTCGACGAATGTCTATTTTACGCTAGTGTCATTGTTCTAGATTGAAAGTATACTTGGAAAGTATGAGTGAATATCATTAATATTGAAAGAAACAACAGAGATTTGTTATAATTTCTTCATTTTTTCAAATGCCTACAAATAAAATATAAACAAATATTCTTTTCCCTTCTTTTATAAATGTAATTTATCTTTCCATTATGTGTATACAAATATACACTTTCATATAGCTGAAAGCTATTAGCTAATGCAAATAATGATAAACAAAATTTTGAACACGTACTCATAAACTTTTATTACCACAATTTTCACGAAAGATAAATAGAGGAGTAAATATACGTCGTAGCGACGCTGTAAATTTTCTAAATTTTCACCTAACCCCTTTTCTTCCTTCAATTTTCAAACGTTCCATACGATATCAAGATCCCATCGAAGAAATAAAAAATTTAAAACCGAAACGAAATCTCTTAACAAAATCTCTTAACATTCTTCTCTCCCACCTTTATCCTTTATCTTTTTTCATACTCCGTCTGAAAAATATCACACGCACAATTTTACACCAATTCATTCCCCTCTCCCCCCTCTCGATTTATCATCCTCGCGATCAATCCATCCACTCGATATCAATTCAATAACCATAATATAACAATATATCCACGCTCGAAACGTTCCTTCCCTCCTCGTTCAAACCTGGCAAAATGGCCGTTCATCGAAATTCACCGTTCGACACCCCCCTATATCCAATATCGATCTCTCGAAAAACTCGAGAACGTTGAACAACGCAGGATCCATTCCCGGTGTGTGCGATCGCGTGAAATACAAGAACCGTCTCGTCCAACCTCCCCCCCCCCCCTCCCCCGAGTCACCCTCTCCCTCCCCCTTTCGAATGTGTCTCGAATGGAGCAACCCTCGAATGGAGCTTAGAACGTGTACGGTTAGGGTTACCACGAGAGAGCCGATTCTACGAGAGAGGTGAACGAGATTCGAGTCAAAGGCTCCTCCCGGATGGCCGGATAGCCGGCTGCAACAGATGCGGAGACAGAGAGCGGAGAATGCACTCACGACGAGTAACAGAATCCCCAAATCCATCCTTATCCCGCCACTATTCTCGAATATATATATATATATATTTATTTCTTTCGCACGATTTGTCTCTCCTTTTTATTTTCTTTTCTTTCTTCCCGATCATCGTAGCTGATGTGTTCTGAAAGTCCACGTTTTGCTTCGTTTGATCTTGCTTCAATTTTTAATTTGTCGTGGAGGGGGAAGGGGGTGATTCCCGGCGCAAGAGAGAGGAGGATTTTTGATTTTTCCATTTCGTTTCAAATTTTAATGTGTGGAGTAAAGAGCGCAAAGAGGGTGTTGACAGTCTCTCGTTTCTTCGGAAAAATAAGGAAACAAGAATTTTTACTTCTTTTTTTCCAGGTTCTATTCATTTTCGAGAAAATGGATTATAAATTTTTAAACACGCGTGAATTTGTAAGAAGTAGAGTTGGTTGAGTCATTTTTCTTTTGTAATTTTAATGCACGCGTGTAAAGGATTATTGATTTTCGAAGCGGAATCGACGCTTTACGAGGCTCGAATTTTCGATAATTGGGAAATTAAATATATATATATATAAATTTTGTAATCTCTTCTAATCTCTTTTAATTAAAAAAATGAGAGGGAGAATCTCGGGGAAAAATTTCGCGTGTGAGATTAACATTGAAACAGATTTTAAACATTGATCGACTAAATCTCGTTGAAAAGTTGGATAACTTCCAGTTAAGGAGACAATCGCGAAAATAATTAATGAAGTTTCTGAAACGAAAGTTGAACTCTGAACGCTTTTATGAGTTACACAAAGTTTCAACATCTTATGCAACATCTCAAGCTACGCTTTTTTTTTTATTTATTATAAAAGTAACGAACGACGTGGAAATTGCGATGTCGAATTTTTCAAAAAGAAAAAAAAAAAAAAGAAAAAAACTTAACGAAAATCGATAACGTATCATTATTATTATTATTATTATTATTATTATTATTATTATTATTATTATTATTATTATTATTATTATTATTATTATTATTATTATTATTATTATTATTATTATTATTATTATTATTTTCTCCGTGAAAACGAAAGCGAAACGATAAATGAATTAAAATATAAATGACAGAAAAATCGGAAAGGGGGGGTAAAACGAGCGAAATAAAATATAAGCCGCGTTAAAAAATAATTTCCATGATAATGCGCGATACCATCCGAGATAAACGTAAATTGAAAAGTTCTCTCGGCCTGGTTCCGGATAATCGCGGGATATCTTTCACCGTTCACGTGAAATTTTCATTCGACTCTGCCCGACTCAATTATTTAGAGGATTCATTTTAACGTGCATATTTCACGGTCGCCAGAACTAGGCAGAAATGTCGACTCATAAATCGAGACGAACCAGCGAAACTACGTATTTAAGTGCCTATGAGTTTTATATTAAAAAAAAAAAAAAAAAAAAAGAAAAAGATTTATATGAATTACATCTTCCTTATATATATATATATATCTAAAATTTGATAGAAAAATCAATATTATTTTTCTTTTCGTTAATAATTATTTTCATAAATTCTTTCGATTAATGAGAGATTTAATAAAAATAAAAAAAAAAAAAAAAAAAGAAAACTCGTAAGAAACAAATTACAATATTTTATAAAATTTACAAGCATACATTTGGATGATTATTTGCAAAAGCAATAAACGGGAGAAAACAAACGAAAAATAATTTTACTTGGTTACAAAGATAAGATATTTTACTCGAACGAACAATTTTGTTTCTCGAATTTAATAGAAACGTAGCAGATTGCTCTTGTGCAGGATATAAATCTTTCCAAGGACGATCATTTTAAATGCGCTCAAGTCGCGAGGAAGAAGTTCGCGGGGAGGGAGGGAGGGAGGGAGGGAGGGAATCGTGGAGAACTACTCTTCTTCTATCGAGTGTTTATCGAACGAGGACCAACAGGGGAGCGATGGGGTAAATTGTAGCAAAATTCACGGAACTTTCAACAAGTTCAAAGATTTTTGACAAGTCGCGCTTGTATAAAAAGAAGGAAGAGGGGGACGCGGGGGAAAATTGCCTTTAAAGTGGCCTCTCCCCACTTGGGGGATACGCGTTCGCGAAGGGTTGCAATCAGAATTTCTAAACACTTTTAAGAAACTTGGAACGCGAGCTCGTGTGCCCCCCTCCCCATTTCACGAAGAAATGTAGAAACGATTATTTCTCGATTTCAAGATCCCTCCTTCGTTTCGATTCGACAAGAAATTTCCGAGTACCGTGCATAAGTGGATAAGTCTTTGAATATTTTTAAAAGAGCGTATCATTATATATTTATATATATTTATTGAAATTGCAATTATTGAATATCTAATCTAATTGCAATTTATTCCGATAAAATCTTTAAAAATTTTTTTAATGAATATATCGGGATGCTTTGAAAAAAATTCATATTTACCGGAGCTTCGTTTCATATCAATTTCGAGTCAAATTAAAATTCATTGGGATATCTTCTCGCGTATTATATGCGCGAAATAAAAAAAAAAAATTCCTTTGTACCGTAAGTTTCTGAAAAGGATATTTATTAACAAGAGGAATTTATGCTTTCTGAACATTCATTTTTTTCTCTCTCGAACATGGTGAAAAGTCGCAACAAAGCTGCATTTCACCACGTTGCATCGTAATGTGCATAAATTTCTCGCAACGGCGAGCTTCCCCTTCGCGACCATTGTTATTACAAAGTTCCCGGATAATTGACACGTTCACGCGTTTCATTCCACGGTCGCGTGTATGTAATTAATGGCTCTTTTCTCTCTATGAGAAAGATTATTAAGTAGAACTCGTAAGAGTCGCAAACGAGAGCGGAACCGGGCTCTTGAATGACCTTCATTATACCTTCTACGCAGTCAGAATCAACGATACAAAACTACATTAACGCGTGTATCTAAGGCAACATTCGAGATTATTATTTTACATACGCGAACAACAAGAGTAGAAGGTATATTGTATACAAATTTTCTTTAATAAACTCGATTACTATCATCATACATTTTTATTCCCAAAAATTTTTATATATATACTTGTCACTATTTATTTAAATTTTTATCAGAAATTTAATAATCTTCACTTTGATCATCGATAAATAAAACGTACAATTTCAATACCTAAAAGCCGAAAAAATTTGAAAAAAACTATCTGACTAATTCACCGACATGGGGGAGAAAAAAAATGTTTGCTTATAAAATATATATATATCTGTAAATCCGGACGTGTATTCGATTATCGGCACCCACTCGATCGAGCAATCAAGCACCACCAATCGACGTTGGTGAAAAAAGAAGAAGAAGAAGAAGAAGAAGAAGAAAAAGAGAAGAAATATGAATTTTTTCCCGGAAAAAAAGAAAAAGAAAAATATTAAAAATATATACTGCTCGAAAGTTAACGCGTCGAAGTCTCGAGATGAAAACGGGGATTTCGATTCGTTCTGTTCCGAGATGAATCACGAGCTCGCGTGTAACTGGGTCGAAGGGGGTCGAGAGGAAGAACAAGATCGGAGAGGAAAGGTGGAGATTAATCAGATTTCACCTGAGGTCGGCCACGGAACCGTGAGACGAGAATGTGTCGAGCTGCATAATCGTGTGAAATTATTGTCTACGGGGAACGTAGCCTGGAATCCTTCGCGCAATGCGCCCGCCGTGCATGCATGCATCACATTCCTTGTGCGCGTTGCAATTTAGTTTTTTCCCTGTCTTCTTTTTAACCCGCGATGGATAATCTTCGTGTTATCATTCTGATGCCGATGAGATCCGAATTTTCTTTTTAGAGGAAGTTTAAGTTTTTGTTATGGAATTTAAAGTTCACTGATATTTTATATGTGGTTTTATTATTGAATGTTGCCAGCAACATTCATAGTTGGTAGCTATTTGTTTCTCATCGATACTTCAAACGTTTTGTAAACAGATACGCGCAATCACGTATAATTAAATATATTCATTCAGTTAAACCTTTTATTTATCGTTTTCACTGTCCAGTCAATATTAATTATTATTTTTTCGTTTATTAATTTATCCTAAAAGGCATTTATTTCTATACAATATATATTGTTTCCTTTTCTAATAAGCTTCTTCGAATGCTGAATTCGTAGCTTTCGGTGACTTTTCTACCATATATTCTGCGAGTTTAAGCTCGTAAAAAAGTTGCCCAATATCCTTATGATTCACGACACGGGATAACGAAGTTCTACAGCTGTTATCACTCCTTAATCCTCGACTCGTATCGTGCTCACACAGATCATTTATCATTTATCATTTTCTTTCGTATTTTCGTATTTATGAATTTTTATTATTTATTTATATTCTTAAGTTTATTCATATTCTTAAGTTTAATAGAGTTAAAAAAAATGTATAAATAAAGTGTATAACTTTCTGATCTTGCGTTTGATAAGTAATGCGGATGACGGATGATCGACAATCCATCGTTATCGATAACGTCGGATCAAATTAACTCGAATATGTTCGAGCTGCTACCTGTATTTACTTAAACCTCTGCTTCGACAATTCTCGTTACTCGGATTAATGATCGTGCCTATGTTCATAAACATTGACCGTGGTGATATTCACCTTCATCAATTCTACTATCCTGCTCGGTTATCTAACTCTGTCAAGTAATTCTGATGCTCGGCTATATAATAATCGATAACGTATTAATGCAATTCCCAGTTCGAAACTACATTATCGGCCGGTCATACGAAGCCATCGATAAATAAATTAGGATAATATCCTCGTGTCCCACTTTGCTCCACTTCCAACTAAATACAAATCAATTTGTACGAACGATTTAAAAAAAATAAAATTCAGATTCTTCGAGTCGCTCTGCACTGTTTTTTTCCTTCCAATTCTCCTCCTAAAAGGATCCTCGTAAAGATTTATTTGTCGAAAACGAACAACCCTTTCACACCCTTTCAAATTTATAGAAGATACTCCCTACCCGAGCAACTCTCAATTTCTCGAGCAAACTTCTAAAACAAGCTTTGCAAACCTGTTCGTTCGAAGCGTTCTCCTCGCATAAATTATCGAGAGTTAGCCGTCTCCTTCGAAGCGACCATCCATCGATTTCTCCACGTTGTGTGGGGGTGATGCACGCCAGCGTTTTACCTTGTTACGCGTGGCCTTCGCACGGGCGAAGGAACTGGGACGAGAACGATGACAGCCGGTCGGCCGTGATTTACGGGACCAGAAGGACGAGAACAGCCTGGTCCCGTTCGCCTCGCGGCGAATTAATTTCCAACGCGAAATCTTCGATCACGGCACGAGCCGACCGTTGTGGGCGCCGGCTACGGTATTCCCCAGCGCGATTAAAATAATCGGTCGGGTTTGCATTGGCTCGTGCGAGCGTGAATCGACCAAGACGAGGCCGGTTGAATCAGCATCGAGGCTTTTGGCATCTTAGATCGAGGCTGTGGAAACGGGGCGCGTCTCGTTTTCAGGAGGAGAAGTATGAAGATGAAGCGAAGTTTTCGTCCCTCGATTTTTTGAAATTAGGGATATTTTTTTCCCAGCTGAGATAATAATAATTCAGCTTCGTCAAGAGAGAGGAAGGATTATTGTATTTGTTGACACGAAAATACGTATGCACGAAACGTAGTATTTATTCTTTTATCAATTTTCTTTTAATTATAGTTTTCTTTAAGGCTTCCTTCATCAGCTTCTAAAACATTGGTTAGTTTTAGTTAAAACGTTAAATATTGGCAAGGTAAGCTTTGATGTCAATATTAATCTTGTAACAACGTTGATGCATATCGCGTTTAATTAAGTCTCTATAGAAGCAGAATTTCGCTTGCTAGCCGAAGATAAAACTCTCCCAATGTTTATAAGTTTTTGCGATTAATCCTAGAAATTTGATTATTAATTCAAACGAATTATCGTTCGACGTTACCAACAACATCATTCGTTGTATCTATAAAAAAAGAGACGCATAATATATAAAAATCAAAAATTTCACATTCAATTTCCTCCTGATTACTTATTTTATTATTCCTTAATCTTCTCTCTTTCTTTTCCTACCACTCATACCAAAATTACTAACCCATAGAAAAAGACAGAAAGAACTAAACAATTACTTATTAAAACGCTTGAACGATATTTATCCGTTTATATACAAATCAAACTAACTTTATAACTTCTAACTATTAAATTTTGCCCTACATCGCTGACCTATCGCACAATATTGGAAGATTAATAAATCAAAAAAAAAAAAAAAAAAGAAAGAAAGAAAAATAAGATAAAAGACATACCCATTATCATCTACCAAATCACAATACAATTGTTCCAACGAATCGTGTCACGAATGTGTGGCAGTATATAAGTGCTATACATACGTACCATGTACACGCGTCATCCGTTTGCTCCAGATATCCCGAACAGGAATACGTGTTCCATTCGAGTCGTATATGCCATTAACAGACCAATTGGAACGAGTACAGAGGCAGCCTTGTCCTCTCTCGGGTGCTCACCTCGGGCCTCGAGAACCTTACGTAGACGGATCCCTGTCAAATGTCCGTAAAAGACTTTCCGGGCGAGCTCCGGTTTCTTCTTCTTCTTCTTCATCTTGCTAACTATTCAACACACTCCCGATAAGAGGCCACACTTTTTCTAACGGTTTTACCCACGGCCAGGCGCGGGGAAACTGAAAAATCTTCCTCAATTTTTCCTGTATATACACGTATCTGGGCTGGAGCAGAGCACGACGAGAAAGCACAGTCCAATAAATTTTAACTTTAACGTTATATTATTATATACGTCGAGATAATTCTCGATTCTCTTTTGGACTTTCAATTGACGAATTTTAAATATTGAATATATGAATTCTGTGAATTCGATCCATGATGAATTTCTTATTCCACAAAATCGATGAAAGGAAACTGTCGATAGCTTTTATTTCGCGCTATGAAACGGAGAAATGGAGAGAAAGAGGTTGAAAACCTCGTCCACTCCTTCGTAATGGACACCGCGTCCTTGCCTCATCCGCGATGTTCCATCGCGCTGGGAGAGTAACCGACTCTCTCCACATCCCCAAAACGAAAAACCATCGAAACAATGGTGCGTTCCCTCGTTATTCCTTGGATATATTCAGACGAGCGTTCGAAACGGGTCACGAGCGTGCGGCATACGCACTGCGGATATCGCGCAGCTTCCTCCAGTTTCACCCTCCTGCGACAAAGGATCGCTTTTCGGATGATAATCCCTTAATACACTGCGCGCTCCATTGTTTCTCCATTTTCCCTCTCTCTCTCTCTCTCTCTCTCTCTGTCTATTTTTCAGAGAAGCTGCTGCTCGCGAATATTATTTTCGTCTTGGCTGCGCTCACGTGTGTGCGTTTCCTATCATTCTCGAATGACGAAAACGGGGGACAACTTTGTCTCGAAGAGGAAAAGAAAGATGTGGAAACGGTTGGGGAAGGGGTGAAGGGGGTGAATCGTGAAGGGATACTCGCGATAAAGGGGAGGCTGATGAAGAGAGTATCTTTTGTGCGTCGAGCTTTTGACGATAAAGAATATTTCTCCGGTGCGGATTCATCTTCGTTGCTTTTCACCGACGATTTAACGAGCACAAAGGGGTGTTTCGCTCCGTCAACGATCCCTCTTGTACCCTCTGATCCGTCCTCTTTCTCCTCCCTTAACGGGGGTATCGTATGTGTTTTTTTTTTAACGCGATTCGGATAATAGCTCGAAGAACAGGCTATTCGATTAATGGAATTTGTCTCGGGATTGATTTCGAGAATTTCGGACATCTTGCTTGTTCATAGATCGTGCACAAGTATATATTTTCTCGTTAATCATTTTTCGCGATCAAATTCATCGTTATGAGAATAAAATAGAATTTTTCTTATATTCATTATTCACACTCGAATGATAATTTTCTGTAATAAATTTTCTGCAAAATTTCTTTTTCCTTCGCAACGATGGAATTTCGCTTGGAAGAGAAAAAAGCGGGCGTTAAGCGAGTTAATTCAAAGGGATATTTTCGGGTCGCAACACAACTTTTGCATTAACGATTCTTTAAAGCAAAAAGAAAAAAAATAAAAAAATAAAAAAAGGTTCCATTATTCTTCATACGTCGTCTGTTTCTCGCCAAATATTTCCAGAATGTTTTTCGCGGTGTTTTCACGAGAGAGAGAGAGAGAGAGAGCACGTTTTAACCAGAAACCAGACGCGGTAGTGTTTCTGTTAAAGGGTGCAATGAAGTTCGTTTATCAATTTCTCAGACTCCCTTTTCTCGCAGCTGTTTTTCTTTCTTCTAAGAATTTTTCCAAGAATTTTTTCCCGCCTCTCGGGCTCCCCTTACGGAACAGAATTTCTCTTGACAAGAGCCAGATCCCGTTCACAGACGTGAAACTCGAATGTGAAACTCTTTGTTTCGCGAGGGAGAACAGCGAGATTCGTGGGCCGAGTTTTACAAAGTTGTGTTTGTTTCGAGAATATTAATACGATCCTGGTTTAGAATTTTTCCTTTCTCTCTCTCTCTCTCTCTCTCTCTGTCTGTCTTTCACTGGAGGGCTTTATATTTTATGCAAGACTCTCGTATTGTTCGTGTTGGGGGATATTTTTTTCTTTGCCAGCAGTTTCGAAGAATACGGAGGATAAGGGAAATATACGGAGCACGGTGTTGAATTACCGTGCTTATAAATGTTTTCAGAGAAAACGAGCAAGAATGATTCCCACGTGATCAAAAGTTCGCCGGAAATTCGTCTTTTCATTGTTAGATTTGCTGATATTTTGCTGTAATTTTCCTTTTTTCGATAAAAATCGATAAATTTAAATGTAACGAAAAAGTATTTAATGCAATATTAAAATAAGTCAATGCAGAAAAAAATATCAAATTTTGTATATTATAGATTAGCCTTTATATTTCTAACAATTTTAAATATTTCTGCGTTACATTTGATTTTTACAAATTCGAAATTTGTACAATACGAAAAACAGTTTTATCCAATTACGAGCGACAAAATAAAAACATCAGACTTGTCTGTAACAACGATAAATCCGATAAAAAAAAATAAAATCAACGCGAATAATTGACCCACATTTATAAAAGGTTGATTCGGCAGAGAAACGGATGAGGAAACTAATCTCACGCAGAAATTCCTCGAGAAAATGGCCGCGTAAACCAATAATCGATAGACCGATAGATTTATTTCACCCGTATACTTCCTTTCCGCCTTTCACCGATTATCCCAAAATCCGTTTCTTGCATTTTTCCTTTCTCTTTTTCGCGGGATTTGTTTATTAAAGATATAGCCGTACAAATAAAGTTCGGGAACCGCGTATGAAATCGCCCGAGTAAATAAAACGCAGAGGAAAAATTGTTTTTTGTCCTCTTGTGTCCTCGTCGCTTTCATACCCTCCTCCCTCCCCAGGAGGATTTTATTCAATTTCGCCCCGGTCGTATTTACGAAGGGGCGGAGATCCGTCGAAAAATCCGGCCACCATACCGCAACTTTACAGCTGTGTTGGATAAACGAGCGTTTCCAAATTGAGCTTTTCAATTGCGCGTATTGCTTTATACACGTGACTTCCTTTTTCGTATCTATGAATATTCATTTTCGTACGGCAACCAGAATTTTGATAAATTACGTGCAAAAACAAAGGCGGATCATTGCATTTAGATCAAAGAGCAAAGTCGTAAACGAAACTTCAACGTTTCGTGTAAAAAAAAAAAAAAAAAATTGCGAGAAGAAAGTGAACAAAATTAAAATTTTATCGTCGAAATACCTACTCAGAAAATGGAGAGAACCGTGCCGTTCAAGTCGCTTTTTGTTTTATCCCGATATCTCAATCGATTGTCGACATGCAAGAGCTCGAAGCGTCTTATAGCGCTTAAGACGATTGCGAAGATTATGAATGGGGGCCACGACCCATATCTTTTCCTTCAAATGCGTACGTATGGTTTTCCAGGAATTGTGTCTGTCGTTTGTCTGGAGATTGGAATGGGACGAGGTGCGAGCGAGAGATCCGAGTAAACGATTAAAAATTATCTTTCTCTTTATACGACGATATCTCGGGAACCGAAAGTTGTATCGAGATAAACAAAAAAGCGTTTTAAAGGGAAAGGTATCGCGCTTCCAATGATCCTCCACTCGTTGACCGAAAG
The DNA here is from genome assembly GCF_014066325.1 of Apis laboriosa. Taxonomy (NCBI): domain Eukaryota; kingdom Metazoa; phylum Arthropoda; class Insecta; order Hymenoptera; family Apidae; genus Apis; species Apis laboriosa. Next base: position 5,742,066 of record NW_025224966.1, read on the forward strand.
TCATTATCTTCGAAGTTATAGCGATTCAAAGTTTTCCTAATTTTTAATGGAGTTTGTGCAGGTTTGAGATAAGCGATGAAACTTTACTTTTTTCGTTACTTTTTTCTTCGCGCGACGATATTTCAGAAACCACAAGCCGTATTGGAATAAACGAAAAAACGTTTTGAACGGTAATGTTTCGTTTTAACGATCGTTCGCTCGTTGTCCGGAAATCATTATCTTCGAAGTTATAGCGGCTTCAATTTCTTTCTTATTTTAATAGGATTTAAATAGAGATTAAAATATTCTTTGATCGAGTTGGAATTATATATTGTCAATATTGCGATCGGAAGATACCACGTTGAAACTGTCTCTTTATTCTCTTAATCGATTATTCTTCGCATATAGTAATTTTTACAATTTAAAATGATTAATCAAAAATTTTAACTGATCCGTAAAATAAAATCCATCGCTCTTTTTGTCGATTTCTGTTAGAAAGCGTTCCAAAATTTTCCATTACGTTCCAGATTTCGAAATTTTCAACAACAAAAACGATTCAAACGATTTCGTATTTTGTTTCATAACGGGCACATGTCGCGAAATAACACGGTAAACGCGACGCATTTCACACTCTTCCGGTCTAGTTTTACGCGCGTTCGACATTTTGTGACACAATGAAAGCCTGCGGTATCACCAGTCAATTATCCGACGGTTCGTGGTTTGCGGGAAATTGATGCGTTGTTAAATAATTTTCGATACCTGGCAGATGCCTGGTATATCGAATATGTCATGCGTGGTTATGAATGATCGAACGATGTTTCTTTCCTGAATATCCGTGAAGGTGTCAATTTTCTGTTTTCTTTTTTTTTTTTTTTTTTTTTTTTTAGNTTTTTTTTTTTTTTTTTCGTTCTTTGACATCTCTTCTCCTCTCTTTCGTTAACAAAGAAGTTTTGAGCAAAAGACGCGCACGATTTCGAGTAAATTTACGAGCGATGGTGAAATATTAATTGGCTCGTTCGATATTCGAACGACTGAATAAAGAATTAATTCAATTTTGTCAGCCACTCGAAAGATCGGCCATCATCTCAGTTTGATTGATTATTAAACACCTTGATTCCTGTTTAATTAAAATTTATCAACGGAGTGGAAACGATTCGATACACATCACAATTGAAAAACATAATGGCCAATTTAATCGTATTTCTCGGGTTCACGTCTCGTCGCTTTTCCTCGATATCGATCGAGAATCTTTTGATTCTTTCTGATTAGAGATATTTAACAACTCGTCGAATCTAATTTTTCTAAAACTTCTTGAGTATTTTAAAAATTGAAAGAAAACTTTTCAAACTCAAATTGCACCTTAAATTACTAACCAATTAAAAAGATAATCATTGCATCTTCAATTCACCTTTAATTTATCCCTTCCCTAAAAAAAGAAAAAAAAATTTTACAAAATTCCACAAATTTCATTGTATCTACGCAAAACTGACCTTCTTTATACCTTTCATTCACCGATCCGCCACTACTCTTTAAATACCCAGTCCTCGTTAATTGCAACCTTTCCAAGAAAATGTCTCCCTTTGATCAAGACTCCAAGGGGTGGAAATAAAGAAAAAAAAAAAAAAAAAAAAAAAAAGGTTCATGGGACAAAGAGCGTTAAAACGGAACGATCTAAGGACGAATGAATGAATGAATGAACGAACGAATGAACGAGCCGAACAGCACGTTTGTACCGTTCAAGAAATGCATTTCTGCCTTTCAGTGTTCACAGAGCAAAGATAAGGGGAGGAAAACGTACTTCTCTCTCTTGTAAAGTAGTCGCATTTAGCGAAAGCTTCGCGCCCCGTAAATGGTAAAAAAAAAAAAAAAAAAAAAAAAAAAAAAATAAAAGAAATTGCCAACCAGATACAAGGAGGTCACAACAGNTTTTCCTTTTTTTTTTTTTTTTTTTTTTTCTTCTTGCGAAGTCTTTAAAAACCCTCGCCCCTTTTATACGACGATAATAAGATTCGAATCTCGCGCGCGTAACTCGTCTCGAGATGTGCTTCCGCTCTACGAGGAAATTCTTATCACGCTTCTTTATACGGGATACTTCTTTACTACGAAGAACTTTCGTTCCGTCGTATATTTTGAATCTTGATTCGATCTCGATTTTTCGATAAGCTCGAGAGCGAAATTAAGTTGATGGGCAAAATTTAATGGTCCAAGTATCACGAATAAGATTCAGCAATTTTTTGTTCGATAATAATAATAATTGCAAATAACTGTAATTGCCAAAGGTTATATGAAAAGTGGATAAACTATAAACGAGTAAATGTTACTTAAGCATTTTAACAAGTAAAATTACTCGAGGTAACTTTATTCGAAATTTTTATCCACTTTTTCAACGCGTTCGAGAGGTTTAATCGACTAAAGTTTTATATACATATACATTAAAGGAAGCGTAGAATTTAACGTTTTAGAAGAATGAATTAAGTTTCGAATTAGGGAAAATTATAATCCGGAGATTAACTTTCAGCGTTTTCGGTCTAAAGCTCACGCGCAAAGCTCTCTCATCGATGCTTATCGGTTTACGATTCGACACTTACGAGCTAACTTAAGAGCATAAACTCATCTCGTCATCAGAATTAATTTGCGTTCCATTGACGTTCGTAATAAGATTTCTAAGTGATTAGATTCATTCAAGAACAAGACAATTTCAATTTTCCACGAAAAAATTATTAATAGATAAGATAGCAAGATGATAAGAGAAATTCCCTTTTCATACTTTCTTTTGCATCTATATTCTAATTTTTTTTTTCCTTTTTCCTTTCTCTTTTTTTTTTTTTTTTAGAAAGAAGAACGTAACGTTTTCACCTGTTCACTTAACGAGTCTCATCCTCGAGATTGAACTCGAAGAAATAAAAATAAGATTTAATTTGATAGAATGAAAGGAAGAACGGTAAGGTATAAGAATAATCAATATCTGAAACGCACGACACAATTTATCCGACGACGGGATGAAATTTAAATTCAAACTGTTTACTCGTCGCGAATCCAGGTGAAATTAATTACCTGTTAAAATGGCGGCGGGCAAACAACGCGAGTTTCCATTATCAAACTTTGCCGACTTAGCTCGACCCTTTGCTCGCATATTTTCGCAATGCGCAATTATTCCAAGAATCTAGCGGGGACGCGAAAAAGGGTGCTTTGATGTTCGAAAGAATGTGGACTACTTTATTCGCGTGAAACGCCTCTTGGAAAATCAACGAGGACCAGGAGGATTTGCATTTCACAATTTTCTCGTTTCGTGTTTTTCCCGTTTCTCTTTCTTTTCTTTTTTTTTTTTCCTTTTTCTTTTTTTTTTTTTTTATAAAAATACAAAAATACAAATTTCTCTCGTTCGATTAACGAAATGAAGATTTTTTTATATAAATATTCCGATTGAATGGATTTGAAGTAAAAACTTGTTGTTTGTGCGAGACTCGTTGTGTTAGGTATAACGATGGCGTAGGTTGCGGTTATAATAAACATGCTTGTATTTCATCGCGATGTAACGATATTGCAAAGGAAAAGGAAAAAGTTATTTTAAAACGTGTTAAGTCAAGCTATTGTGCCTTTTTTCTTTTTCTTTTTTTCTTTTTTTTTTTTCTTTTAAACGCACGATTTTATTCGTCGTAACACGCGAAGGATAATTAACAGAGATGGAATACGATTAAATTTATTTATCGGGAAAATTATTTACGGGAAAAGTTTATTCGAAACGAGAGATTGAAGAGGATTTCATTTCAAGAGGAAATCACTTTTAATGATATTAGCATTACATATTTGCGCAAATGTATAGAGGATAAAAAAAAAAATAAATAAATAAATAAATACTTTTAAAATCCGAACGATGTAAAAATGGAATTCATTTCACAATTTAATTAATGTTTTAATAACCGTGTTTAATAAAACTGCATAAAGAAGATAAAACGCGAACACAATTATTTATTAGCGTATTTGACTTCGTCAACGTAGAAATAAATCATCCATCTTTTCTTTAGATGGAAAAACCTACGCTGGAAATAGTGTATATATGAGAACTGACTGATGTATCAGTCTTTTTTTAAAATATCTATCGAGTCACTTGTCGTGAAGCTCATCAAGTATAATTACTATAAAAAGGTACTATAAAACTATGTTCATTTTTTTATGTAAGCCTCTGAAGTCCTTTAAATTCCCCTTCTTTTAACGCACCGCGGGCTCATAGGTTATATCGCGCATAATTTACCCACAGATGCATACCTCTATCTATCCGTTTCGCAGGAAAATAAGGAAAACACGGGAGAAACATATGCACGTAGGCTGTTCGAATTTAGCCGTTCGAAGAGCTGAAAAGCTTATCGTCAAAAGGAGGAGAAGAGAAAGAAGAGAGGCGCTTCGCCATGCAGGGAAAAGTGGGTGGTATCGATACGGATATATGGAATACAGGTCATCGAAAATTTTCTAGCATCCCATCCCATCCCCCTGCCATTTAAAAATACTTTTGAAACCCACGGTTACGCTCTTTTAAACTTTCTTGGCGAATGGTAGCGAACTCGTTGGAAACGATTCGATAAGAAAATTGGATCGAAATGTTTAAATATGCTTGGAAAAATTACAATTGGAATTTTGGAATTTATAATTCGACGTTTCTCGGAATTTCGTGCACGAAATACTTTGATATTTTCGAAATAATAAGAAAAATAAATAATTAATTTTCTTTCCGGATGGACCCCCTGCTTAATCGGGAAATATTATTTAATCTCGTTGGAAAATCTCCTTCGAATAAAATTTATCGATAAATAGCTTTGAAAATTGCACTAGAAAGAATTGCACTATATCTCCGATTTAAAAAAAGGAAATTAAAAATCAACGATACTTTCACAATTTCTCTGGGTTGAACGTTCATTATATTCCACACATCGACGATTCAAAGGAATTCGAAGAGTATATATATATATGAATAAACGCGACAGAATCAAACCGTCGATTAAGTTTCGATGCGACATCGAACCTTTATTAAACAAAATATCGTCCCCATTGGTGGTATCGGTAACAGAAATTGCGAGTCGGCCGCACGAATGGCCGCCGTTTATAATTAAATTTTGCACGTGCGCCATCCTCGCGTGTCTCCTCGTGTCTATCCGTGTAAACCCATATGAGCGACGTGCTCGTTTAGAGCGTCTAATGAACTTGTTACAGTCACACGTGTCGTATCTATATACGATTTCGTACGTGTTCGCGATTAATAACGCGATTTTCCCCGCGTTCCATACGTTCTCATTAAATTTTCGCCGCCCGCCAACATCATTGTTAAGCTTATTTTTGATACGGGGCACGACACGGGGACACGTTGGACACGGATGACAACGCGCCAACTTCGCGTCAAAAGCATCGCCAATTTACGCCATTTTGTCCGGGATAATAGGATCACGCGGTTGTAACAATATTCCTTCGTAATTGTTTAAAAATGGCGCGATGAGATTGGCGCGGAAAAAAATTATATTAAAAATGCAAATTCGTATCGGCGAACGAACGAAATTAAAAATTACTCGAAATTTTGTTTTATTAAAATTATTAAAATTAACTAAATTAAATTAAATTATTTAAACACTGAATATAGATTTAGATCGATTATTTTACATCGAGTGAAAAAAATGTTTACGAAATATATTACTACGATGATGTTTACAATTATTCGCGTATTTTCACAAATCAAGTGATTACACACGACTCTATTGAATATTAATTAATTAGAAAATTTTTCGTATCTCACGTTCGATATTTAATAACGGACAAAATAAGACGCGGCGAATATTAACACGATGAAAATAACGAATGTAAACACGCACGCATGTACAAACGTGACCATCAGAAATTTCTCAATTATAAAAAAATCCCTTTCCCCGAGACACTGATGCGTCGGCCGTATATTCCCGTGAAAAATATTCGCCTGTGAAACAGGAGATGAAGACTACACCTGCGTATCTCGCACGTTTGAATTTAAAACAGAAGGCGTAAGATTACGTGACGAACGAGCTTACCGCCGCGAACGAAACGCTTCAACCGTTTATGAATATAAAAATTTGAACGACGCATTCGTGTTTTCGATATTTCTCGAAACGTGGATTAATGTGGCGCGCATACATGCTTTTGCTGTTTTAGAAATTTTCGAGTTCGCTATTTCGACCGCTATTTCTTGAATTATTAACTGCGCGTGTGTTTTCATGGGATTCGTTCGAAAGTGGCTCTAAGAAAGGTTTGCAATACGAGCATCGATATTGTTGCTGATATTTTTTTTTATCGTATGGTTTATCGTAATGGATAAAAAATTGTCTTGAATGCAGTTTCAATGATAAGATAAGATTATTTCGAACGGGTATTTGTTGCTCTCGAGTTGAGAAATAATCTCTCTTTTTGTAATGAAAATTAATTTAAAAAAAAAAGGGAAGACAATTGGATAAAATTTCGTGTATAATTCGAACGAACGTCGTTAAAGTCGTTTCTCGAATTTAATTTTCATATAAAGAAATTAACGGAAAGTAAGTTTCGTAATTAATTGCTAGAAGAAAAGAGAAATATAAATCAGTTAGAGCTTATATATCCTGAAGTTAAAGTCATCATTATTCCAGACGAGGCTGATTTACTCCCGTTCTCGGACAGGCCGAGTAAATAAATTTGCATGAAAATTTCATAGAACCGGCTTCCTTTCAACGATATTAAACGACAAACTTAAACCGGCAATGAAAATTAATGGCCATAATCAGCCTCTATGAATAATAAAATCACAATCATCGGTGATCCTCTGTAAATAATATAAATAAGATTTACGCTTTGAATTACCTTTGTCTCATAAGTCGTGGACGTAATTTTCTTCGTAACAACAAAATCTCAAGGAAAAAAAAAATTTCAAAATTTCCGAAATTCCTCCATCCTCGAATATTCTCAACACTTACGTCACGCGAAACGTGTACAATTCGATTCCTTGAAAAAAATCCGTGAATCGAATTCATCATCGACTCTCTTCGCTACATTTGTATTGACCAGCCAAGCATAATTTCAAGGTAACGATTACGCAATACCCATTGCAAGAAGACAAGTTTGCCTTTTTTTAGACGAATAACGATCGAAAGTTAAAACGGTTTTACAAACTCTTGTTTCTCTTTCTCTTTCCTTTTCACAAATTACACGGATTTAATTCCAAGCGAATAATCCCTCTTTCTTTCCATTTCTTTTTTTCCTTTTTTAAATATATTATTCTTAAATTACGAGATTTTCAATTTTCTAAGAGATCAATTTTAATAGACACGATCCGTTCCACACGAGAGTACGAGGTCGAATGATCGAGCTCGACTCGATTCCAAAATAATATATTAACCTCGACTCGTGAAATACGTTGTTTACATTTACGTGTATCGAGTAACGACCGAGAAACGGCGGCATAACGTCGGAAGGTCGCGACGCCGGTATAATACACAAGCGATTCTCCGCGTTTTGTTTTCCACGTTTCGACGTGGAAACGAAACCTCGAACCGCGAAACTGGATCCAACGCCGATCCACATTGTGCGGCTTCCACCGGTTGATTTATAAAGCTGAAAATGTCAGGGATCTCCAACTTTTATCTCCCAGAACCCGATGTACAACGAACACGCGTTTAAAGTTTGATGACGGCGGATCGAGGTGGAGCGGTTCGCACGGGAATCGACTTTTAATTCGACTTGTCTCCCCCTCCCCCCGCCCCTTTCGCGAAATCCTCCTTGAGAAATTCCTCGAGGCTGATGCTTCGTACGGACAGCTATTACTTGAATCTTCACTGGAATCGGTATTGAAACTGTATGTAGTAAAGATCGAGGAGGAGATTGTGCGAAATGAAATCTTTTTCTCGTTCGAGAAATTTGACTCGAAATATCTAGTTAGCGTTTTCAAGATGTATCACGCGTTTGATTTAATCGTGTACAGTTGCTAAATATTTGTTAAATATTCTTCTTATTTTCAGCCGGATATTATTCGAATCATTTTGTCATCTCTGAAAAGTTTAACACGTTGACAATTTGGAGGTTAGTTTGTGCGCGAGCACTCTATGATTTTTATTGTCGCGTGTGCGACGTGAATTTTCTCTTGAGTTTTATTTATATTACTAAATACGAAAAAAATCATTGAATTAAGAAATATAAATAATAAAATAATCTCTATTAATGAAATAGAGAAATAATCTCTGAATCGAGTGAAATAATATGAAAGAAAAATGATAAGATTCGTTGTTTGATCAAATTAAGATTTCCGATCATCCGAAAGGAATCGAAAAGAGAAATTTATCGTTATATAATTCCAACTTATTGAATCAAATATAAGTAAATCGTATCGTTGAACGTTGAAATTATTTGGGATAAGGCGTGATAATTCACGACGAAGGCAATCTTTTTCTTGATCCCGATTAATCGATTACTTTTCACGCGTCCATACGTATATTCTGAAAACAAACGGACGGCCAACAAAGGGTTGTGTCGCGATGTCGAAAGGAAACATTCGAACGAGTATAAAAGCTGCCGGCTTGTTACCTGTATAACAGTGGATTATACCGAGGCGGAACAACACACGAATGCCACACGAAGTATCATCGACAATGCACCAACGCAAGGAATGTAACTGCACAGATCGCGTTGGAATGCGGTTATTCGGGGTTGCCTGCCCTGCTCCCCATTCGAATATGCATCGTGGCACGCTGCGCTTTTTCAAACTTTCCGTTTATTTCCATCTCGCCGACTCGAGGAAACTCGCGTTTTTTCTTTCTTTTCTTTCTTTTCTTTTTTTTTTTTTTCGCCACGATGTACGCACGCGAGAGTAATAGGGATGATTATTAACAAAATTGAATATTCGAAGCCATCAAATAGCAGTGTAGATATTCCATAGAACTTAAGAAAAGATCGTAATTCTAGAAATGTAATCCCGAGATTTAAAATTGGATCTACCGCTATTAAAAAATTAAAATAATAAATTTTACAAGTAATTATGATACAATTGTAATTTTCTAATGCAGAGTTAATATTTTTTTCGAAATGCGGATAGGAAAATTTTATTATTAAATTTAAAAAGACAACGCATATATACGAAATATATAATGTAAAAAGTAAGTTCCAACAAGCCAAGAACCAACATTCGAAACAACACATTTTCGTTACGGTTTAATCGTACACCTGATTTTTACGATGGCCGAACAACGTATTTCCGTACACGTACCGACTTTTACGATGTTGCCTAAGTTTCGTTTATTCCTTTTATCGCTGGCGTATCTTCGCCACCACCGTCGAAAATAAATTCGGCCATCCGAACGCGGGGAACGTGATAAAATATAACCGGTCGAGATTAAATGCCGTGTGTACACCCGGTATATATATATGGTTACACGCGACGTGTATATACGCTTCTGATGAATCCTGGCCTCGGCTAAAGCACGCGATATATCCGGTGCGAGGCGCGAAATTAAAGCGTGCGACACGAGCTTGGAGATACTCTCCTCCTTTTATTCCGTGGTTTGCGGAATTAATATGTTTGCGGACTTGAAGATGCCCTCTCACGAATCCTTCAATATATTATTATTTATATATATATATACGTCACGTTTACAACGATGGATATATTTCGGAATACAGGAATGGATAAGGAAATATATTTTTTTATAATTCTTCTAATTTCTGTGTTATTACGATCACAGGGGATTTGCATAAGAATGAAAGATGGAAAATGGAGATGGAAGGTTCTACCAAAAAATTTTGGATTTCTAAATTATTACGAACGCGAGGAGTTTTAGGAAAGGAAAATATAATGGAAATGAAACATTGTTGAGTAAAGAAAGGTTCTTAATATCGAAAAATTAGAAATTTAAATAATCGTCATCATAGGAATTTGGCTTGCTACAAAGATAAAAATAAAATCGATAAACAGAAATAAGAACTTGCTCGATAATAATTCTTCAATAAAAAAAAAAAAGAAGAAATCAAAATTTCCGTAGAGAGGAACGAAATAGGGGTAAAATTTCCTTGTTAAAATTTTCTCGATCTCATAAATGAGAACGAAAATCTTGAAAATATTGAAATTCAACAAAGGGACGCGAGTTTCAATTCAAGTATCTTGGAAGACACACTTTTGCTCCCCACTAAGAAGAAAATTTCGAGCTCGTTGACGAGGCCTCACTTCACAGTCTTGATTCTCTAATTAAATTATTTTATTTCCATGGGGGGGAGGGGGGAGGGGAGAGCTATGGGTATTCGGGTAAACTCGAGCTCGATGCCATTTTCTCGTTCGAAAGTTTCGCACTTAACGAAGTACAGGCGCAAACTTTGAGACGTGAACTTTTTGTATGAATTAGGAAGTTAGCATCTCCACGCTCCCAAGAGTGATTGCGTTTCAGCGAATCGATACGTCGAATGATATCGTCGCGGCGTTAAAGGTTTTGCGCGAAGATTCTTCCAACTTCGTAAAGTTCGAAGGATTAATTGACGGGATTATACATTGGCAATCGAAGAAGAATGCGAATTCTATTTCAAAATTTATGGGGATACAACTTTTCGAATGGTTAAATGAAATTTTCGGAATTATTTATTATTCGGAATTTCGGAAAAATTAAAAATTTTTGTAAGTAATTTTTTTTGTAACTTTTTTTCGTCTTTTTCGTTTCGTTCTTCTTGAGTGCTATTAAATCTTATGGAATGGAAGATAATAATTTATTAAGCGTAAAAGAAAAAATTGGTCAACGCAGGAGTTAAAAGTTACGCGTTTCCCGATGATCTGTAAAGTTATGTTACGATACGAAATTGATATATCGAAAAATTAGAAATTTAAATAATCGTCATCATAGGAATTTGCTTGCTATAAAGATAAAAATAAAATCGATAAACAGAAATAAGAACTTGCTCGATAATAATTCTTCAATTTGGAAAAAAAAAAAAGAAATCAAAATTTTCATAGAGAGGAACGAAATAGGGGTAAAATTTCCTTGTTAAAATTTGTAAAGTCTGTTCAAGATGATGTCACGTATTCCAAGGATACATTAGATTTATAATCTAATTCCATTGATTTGAGATTTGTTGGATCGATAATGAAACTCGTCACTGAGTTGTCGCAAATGTCACATGATGAATCATTTATGGGCGAGAATAGGATCATTGGATATTTTAAGAATTTATCTTAATTTCTCCTTGTATATTATCGTTTTTATTATTAATATTTTCCAGCGAAATATCATCTATTGTAAATTTCAAAATTGGAAAGAAATATTTAAAACAAAAAACGATATCAACTTGGATGTAAAATTTCAAAAGTCAAGAATTTCATTCTAGACTTACGAAAATCCATTATTCGAAATCTTTTCAAAAATTTTCTACAATAATAATCAAAACGTAACAATAATATATTCGGGGAAAAAAAAATCCTGGAATTCGAACAACGTCCACGATCGAAAAAAGGGGGGAAAAAAGGAGAAAATATATCAAAAAACAGCAAATACGAAATCAAAATTTAAAAACTGTCCCAATCCCGATGGAAAATAAAAAGAAACGCACGACACATCCTGAAATCTGAATATTGGAAAATAGGAACCGTGGGTTTGCCTCCACTTATCGCAATATGCATTTTTTCTGCTATTTTTTTTCTTTTTTTTCCACTCCTCCTCCGCCCTTTTTACGCGGTACACGCCGTATGGAAATCGAGCTTTGTGCCCGTCGTTATTGACGAATTCGGCAAGTGTACGAGCAACAATGGCGCAACACGAAATTGGAAATTGGGCATTGGGAACATCGAGTGCATCGCAAACTTCTGCAATTTCGTTATGGGGATGAAATTTCCGCGGAAGTCGTTAAGCCATTTAATTCCAAATCGATAAAAGTCAATCGAAAGTAGCCTTAATTAAGTCTTGCTAAAGATCTTGTTAAAATTAATGTGTCTCATATTCGATGTAAGTATCTAATAATTTAATAAATTTGTCTGTAGCTGAGATTGAGAAACAAGCGGGAAAAGGAAGGAAGGAAGGAAGGAAAGAAAGAGTCGAGTGTAAAAAAATTCATTGATGATTGCGCGATGAAAAATTTTACGTTGTTATTGTTCGAATTTGTACGAATCGTTGTGAATCGTTCGTTTAATTGTTGATATTGTACATGAGAGGTATAATGAAATAAAAATTGTGTTTGTAAAAAAAAAAAAAAAAGTTTTAGTCAAAGCTTGGCTAAAAGTGAAACTCTTGAAAATTGCACTCTAAAAAGCGACGACTCGAGGGTAACTTTTACTCTTACCAACAATTTTACTCTCAAAATGTGTTAAAAGGTGATAGTAGTATGGACTTAATAATCATTTTATGAAAGGTATATAATAAAATAGAAAATTGGATTTTCTTATTAAAATTATATAAATTCGACGATAATTTTGAAACTTGATGGATATCAAGTTAATGATTTACGATAAGTTTTCTTAATTATTTAAGTTTCCATTTTACAAAATCGTATAAAGGTTCGATCGATAGAATTTTAATTGGAGCGTTGTATACAAGAATTAATGAATCGTATCTCTCGTAATTACTTGGATTTTCATGGAAAATACCTCGACGATTATTATTAATTATCATCGAGACCGTTCGATCAAATTATTCTTCACATATTTTTCTTTCTTTCTTTTTTTTTTTTCTTCTGTACATTCAACGAAAAATTTCTCCATTCTCAACAAGAATACAAAACCACACGTAACAACCTTGCTTTCCACCACAAGTTTCGTTAGTGTCAGCGGAACGGGAAAATAAAAATTCCGACTACGTAAGATTTCTGATATCGGAATTCTTGCTCTTCCGATCTCGATTTCTCGCGTAACTTTCAATATCCTTTAAACCCCGAACACGGGGGCTTTATTTGAATTCCTAAACAGAAGGATCCACGAAAGAAATATCCAGGTACGGAGGAGCAATGGTACCTGAAATAGCTTTCGATGGAGCTCGAAATCGAAACGAAAATGGGGAAAAACTTCTTCCTCTTCCCTCCTCGATCTTGCGATCAAAAAAGAAAAAAAAAAAAAAAAAGAAAAATAAAGAAGAGAAGGGATGAATTGCGCGCGAAAAACTACGCGGCTTGGAATTAGAGCAGGCGAGCGGGAATCGATCGACGAGAGGGGAGGGGGAGGAGGAAACGACAAGAGATTCCGCGTGCACGCGGAATTCCAAATTTTCCTGACAGTTTCGTGGACATATGGACGAAACCACGATACCAACGAGACGCGCGAAATTAAATGCACGGATGAACGACGCCGGAACAGGAAGTTTGACTGTCGAGTTTGAAGACGGTCTGATGGGCATTTGGAAAAGTCTAATTAAACAAAGCGGATGGCGTATGATGAAAAAAACCTTTGAGCAATTTTTTCTTCTCTTTTCCTTTTATTTGAACGAAGATATATATATGTGGGAACATATTTTTCAAAAATAATAATTTTTATGAGATATTTATCCGCATTGTTGTTTCAAAGAGCTATATTAAAAGTACACGTGTTGTTGGAAAATAAATATTTGAGGTATTTTCAGTGAGAATAAATTATAATGTGAATCGTGAAGGATAATTAATCAACGGATTCGTATTAAGATTTCACGGGAGTGTTTCGTTATTTTTTTACGACTCCTTGTTTAAAAGTGTTTATTCGATTAATAATTTTTAAGTAGTGAATTATGAAATTGGATAATTGAAAAAGAAATATTGTTGAAAAAGAATTTTACAATATAAAATTTGGATGGTATCCATTATGGGGGGTTAATAAACAAAGTTGATTAATTAAAAAAAATACGCATTGAAACTCGTAGAAAATTAATTTCATTCCCTTTTCAAAATTTCCCAACGATAATTTGTAAAAAGTACAATGAGCCCAATTAAAACTTTGGTACGAGTTTTTCCATCGTTCGAAAAATATTTAGTTTTTTCTTTTCTTCTTGGAAGATATCTGGTTTATATCGATAACAAGCTAGGTTTCGAATGGAAATTATTCTACTTAATAACGTTCGTGTTATTGATTGAAATCTCGTCTGATGCTCACTGGTAGAGGACACAAGATTAAGATGGAACCTCGTATGTAGGTTATTGTAATCTATGTAACATCTATTCCTGTACACAACGTTCTGATACTGATTCTGATATCGTGACATTAATATAATACTATGTATCAACTATCTATCTCGTCATTTGCATTTGTATTTATTATTAAATGACGAAATATGGGAAATTTACTTTATATTAGAAAGTTTTCAAGATTCTATCTAAATGTGAGAATACTCGTAATTAGTATCTTAAGGATATTTTTACATTATTGTAATTACTGTTACATCATATTTGAAATTTTAACGAAAGAATAGAGAAGAGAAGCATGAGAAATTATTATAAATTCTGTTCTCCCTTCGTTTCTCTTCTAGCTTCATACGAAATTGTAATTATTACTTCATAAATAATTATTACATTTCATTTTTTCTTTCTTTTTTTTTTTTTTTTGTTTAGAAAATCTATGCATCAGAATTTAATTATACGGAAAACAAATTCAATTAAAGCAACGATAGATATCGTTATATGGAAGAACAAAAGCAAAGAGAACTCGTTAAATCTACCGTTACACTTCTTACGTTACTCCCCCATTATTAATCATTCTAAACGCTCAAGCAATATTTTCCCCTCTTACGAAATTGCCCAGATAAAATTTTCCAACACGGTTCAAGAGATATTTACAAAAGTATCGATCGAAATTTCAAACTTCAACCCCCTTATCTTTTCCTTTCCACGATAAATCGTCGAACGAACCCGAAAAATCGACCATTAAATTTCCTTTTGAAAGCGAAGAAGCGCATCATGGAGTGGCAAAAAAAAAAAAAAAAAAAAAAAGAAAAAAAAAATAAAGAAATTTATCCAAGAGAGCTTTAAAGGAACGTCGCGATATTTACATCGAGGCTATCAAATATTTTCCACGACGAGGCCACGACGATGTTTAATTAAATGACAGGCTTGTCGAGGCCATAAATCAGCCGTAAACGTGTACAACGTTAAACGTCTGTCATTGGCTCTCCTAGCTTTCGGCCAGGAGGAAGTCGACCACGTTCGCCATTGTAGCCGTGCCGCTACTTCCGCTATTCCACCTGCGGCATCTCGATACGGTTCGACGTGTGTTTGGCTTCAAGTTCGAGTTAGCATATGCCAAGGAAACACGTACGTATTTCTCTCGCGAGGGAAAATGCCATGGATGGAATGGATATACAGGACGATTCAAAAATACGAGTCGATTCTTAGGGGAGTGAACAGCTCGAGGAAGAGACTGGTGAATGGAATCGTGATTGCTTGTTCTATAGATAGATTCTCGATAAATTTGTAAAAGTAATGTATTGATCGAAAAACGTGTTGATCGTAGACGAAGTCATACAATGAGTGATGAAAGAAAGAGAAAAATGCTTCTTCTCCTATCTTCTGCCACTCTCCCAAGTTGTACACATAATAAAACGTTTTCGTATATATTTTTACTGCTAAAGAAATCGAGTCGAGTATTTTTCAATTAATTAGATTTTTACGTTTTTGTGGTGGTATGCTTAAATGATGCAAATAAATAAATTGGAGACGGATTTCAGGAGGAAGATTTAAGAGCTTACGGTGCTGGAAACTGAACGTTTTTATTATTATACATAGAATTATTCGAGGTATTTCGCATGAATTTCTGAATCATTCCGGTACATCCGATTTGAACCGAGGCAGGGAACAATAAGCTGCAACATTGGGCTTCCATTGAACTCGGATATTTCACCGGCAAGGATTCTACGCGATTTATACGTGATGTACATATACGTGCTCTTCTCTTGCTCCACTTTTGTACTTCTCCTAGCAAATTGGTTTTTCGGTGGAATCCTTCTTCTCCCCTGATTTAAATGTCGACCTATGGGGCGCGGTTACGTAAGCATTGTGATAGGGGATTTTGTGCCGTGGCGGGATTCTCTTGTTGTTCGTCGAATTCGTCGTCGTCGATATTTTTCTATCGCATCTTTCGGTAAAATCTTCGAAATGTACCAAGATATTGTGTACTCGAGCATTTCTTCTGTTACTTTATGCGCGTACATGTATACAATATTCCATGCATAATTCCATATAAAGGAGGATTGAAACGCACGTGTGAAAATTTGCGATTTTATTCGAAGTTGATTTCTATTTTGCCGCGGAATAATTTATGAGTTTGCCCTTCTACTTTTTTTTTTTCTTCTTCTTCTTCTTTTTTTTTATTAGAGAGAAACGATTTATTTTAATATTCCGTGGATAATTTCATACGTATGAAGAAGTGAAATTGAGATTATACGCGTGAAAATTTGCGACGCTCGAAATTGATTTCTATTTTGCCGCGGAATAATTTATGAGTTTGTCCTTCTTTTTTCTTTTTTCTTCTTTTTTTATTAGAGAAACTATTTATCTTAATATTCCATGGATAATTTCATGAAGGGGTGAAATTGAGATTATACGTGTGAAAATTTGCGACACTCGAAATTGATTATATATATGTATTTTATCGGAGGATAATAATTATGAGTATTTTCTTTTCATCGATAATAAGATAATATTTCGAGTTGAATAACGAGTTTGCTCTATTGGGATTTTCTTTGAATTTGTTTAACGTTATAAACGTTTATGTTAATAGTGTCACGCTCGAAAACATTCATTTTTTCTCCTCGATAGAATAGGAGCACGAAATATTATGCTCGATTAATCATGGTGCACCAATGTAACGGTGTCGTTAGTTTTGTCCTCGAATAAAGCTAGCCGATGAACGTTAGCTAAGTGAAAATTTCTAGAATCTATATAGTGATTACTATATCACCTGTTTTATCGAAATTTCAATCGAAAAATGATAATATCTGGAACAACGTGCGAGAATATATTGTACGATATTCATAAATCATCGCTTGATTTTCTTTCTTTAGTTCGCAATGCCTTCTATCTATAATATTCGTTCTTGATTTATCGATAATTAAATTTAAACGCAGTTTCATACATTTTTTTTGAAAATTTTTCAATAAATGAAATTTGTTAAATTATTCGAGGGGATGTAAAAATTAGTTTCTTCAAATTAATTCAAATCGAGAAAAAAAATTGCCTACTAAAATGACTATTACTAATCTTTTCCCTAAATATTTTTCAAACGACCGTCTATTCAAATCGATACCAACATTATTCTTAATTTTTTAAAGCAACAAACGAATTTTTAAAAATTAAAAAATAAACAAAAAATTTCTGTCATCTCAAATTAATAAAGTTACGGTGTAAACAAGCGAGTTAATTATTTTTACGGAATTAATTATTTTATGGAAAAGGTTATTTATTACGAATAACAGGAACAATTCAAAAGTTTCCGCATTGATAAAAGTAATCGACGAAAAAACAAAAAAAAAAAAAAAAAATGGGGAGGACTATAGTGATAAATTAACGATATTAAAAATACGTCAAAGCAACATTCCATTCGTTTTTCAGGCAAACTAAAATACACGGTCGTGGGGCCGGACAAGCTTTACCATGTAAATCCTTTGCTGGCCACGGGGCTCGTTCGTACGAAAGCAAAAATCGAAGCTGCTTATTGCATGCGCCACCGAGTTGTTGGCTAGTTTTACACCTGTGCAAACTTATTCAGTCGTTGAGAGAAAGAGAGAGAGAGAAAGAGAGAGAGAGAGAAGAAAAAAAGGAGAGGCACAAGGTGGTAAATTATTTGCAATTTGCATGAAAATTGCAATACTCGACATAGTTTTTCACGCGTGCATTTACACATTTCTGTGTTTCCATAGAATTATTACGTGTATTTATTTTAATTTGAAGCTTAAACTACAAAGTTAATTATTTGGTGAGCGTGTAACGTTCGACGCCACGTTCGATTGTTAAATGATAAATTTTTAACTTTTACAAGAATAATTTTCCAAAGATATAAGATTTTGTAGTCGTATAGGATATCAATATCTCGATCTTGGATCTTAATTTTCACTAAACGCCATATAAATTTCCATTAAAAGAGAAAAAAAAATATTCCTCCCTTTTAATATTTTCCACGAATCTGTACGATGATCCAATATAAATATGACGATTTCACGTTACAGAGACGTTAAAAAATAAATAGAAAAATAAATTTTCGTAAATTTCAACGTAAAGAAATATTAATAAGTGAATGATGGAACGCCATTCCTATTCCCATCGCCACGGAAATACCAAATGTATCCGTAGTTTCATATCAATTTTTCCCATTCACTTCTGGAATCGAATCCCTATTTCTATTCGAAGTTGAATTTTTACGACTTCTGGTTCGCGTAATCAAAATCGATTGGCTCGCTGTGCGTCATTCTAAAAAAATAGAACGATCTATACGTCATCGATGAAGAGAAACTGTTTGTTCGTTAAAAAAGCATAAGCATCGCGAATGAATTCGATACACACACACACACACACATATATAGTGTATGTCTTGTTTCGAAATAAATACTTTAACGAACTCTCTTTTCGAATTTTACAAAAAATAAAAGAAAAGAAAAGAAGAAGATATACACGTTACGGCTTGAAAAAGAAGTTCGTTAAACGGCAATGAAAGCATAGGGTTGAACGTGATATCTGCGCGTTTACAAAGCAAACTAGAACGTGCACGTGTTATCACGCGCATAGGTGGCAAGAGAACGAAAACAACGATGAATATGCACGCGAGAATTCATTTGGCGGACAGGTGGAAGCTTACGTAACTAATTAACGAATTCCGCGGAATTTTTAACACTTTGATACTCGAGGAACGATCTTTTCTTTAAAATTACGTTTAAAAAGTTGCGTCGATTAGATTATTCGCATCCACAAAGGGATGCGAAGAAAGGATTTTTAGTTATTTTTGTTCTCTTAATTTTGTAAAAAAAATGGTACAGAAAAATTTTGTTTTTGAAATTATTTGTGTTATATAAAGTTATTAACGCGTGAATATGAAATTTTTGAAAAATGAAGGAACTCTGCAAAGGCAGCAACGGCAAGCCTGCAGTCGAGCATGGAAAAGGCTATTTCAGTAGTACTTCCTATAAAGGGTGTACACAACTGTACATTACTCGAGTACGAGAATGGCTATACCTCTGGCAAGAAAGTCAAATATGGTACATCTTTATGCCAATTTATTTTTTATTCTCCTTGTACTCTCTATCTACCATACAAGTGAATCCTACATTTTTTAACTATATCTTACTATGGTATATCTAACAAAAATAACAACATTATAAAATAATTCTTCACCGTCTTCGTTTTTAATCTGTAATTATTTACAAAGTAAATATATTTGCAATTTAATTCGATCAATGAAACAATGCCTCGATTATTACACAAGTGATACGTACGTAATTTCTAGTTACTCTTATTAAATAAAAGAGGCAACAATTATGAATTAACTTAAAAATGCACGTTTGTTAAAATTCAAATTATATATCGATTTTAACTAGTATCAATTTCGAACAATAAAGCAACCATATCAATAAAAAGAGAAATATCTCTCTATCTCTCATCACGTTCTCCATAATTATCCCCTTAATTAATAGAAAAAAAAAAAATAAGAAAAATAAACTTTTCCAAGTCAATACCAATTTCATTTGTCTAATAGAAAAAAAAAAATGCTCGATTTGTAAAATAAAATAATACCTTTCATTCTCATGCCCTTCGAATAACCAAGATACTTTTAAACGCATAACTTTCTCCGAAGCACTTTGCATATAACAGTATCAACGAAACGAATTAAGGTTAACGGCAAGGCAGCTTTATTCTAAAGTGCATTGCGTGTGGATCGCACAATGTAGGTTTATGCTTCCTGAAAACCTGTTCGGGTACACACAGGCAACCGTTGAAAAGCGCTCACCTATCGTGATTTATATCCCGCATAAACTATGCCATTCTAACTTCGTCCCATTCGTTACTTCGTCCCAGGAAAAAATTCTCCGCGACTGCTCGAAACGAGAAGAAAAATGGATCCTCATACGTTCTATAATACTCTATGTCTACCCCATGGATACATTTCACTTATGTTTCTATTTTATGCCTATTTTATCTTTGCGGTTCCTTTGCGCGTATCGATATACTTTTTTCATATAATGGAGCAAGATTCTTTTCGTTTCAAATCCCTCAGAACGATCCTCTTCGATTTCTATTTAATTTTATTTTGAATCTAACACGCTTCGCTTCGTTCTAATCCACTCGATTCGACGCGTTCCGCCACGCTTCCGTCCACACCGAATCGCCCCAAAGCTCCATTTCGCTTCGAAACGAAGCTTCGATCCACTCCTATCTGTTTCTAAAAACCTTTCGCTTTCGATTCGTCCCGAAACGCTTCAACTCGCTTCGAAACGCTTCGACCCGCTTCGAGACCCGCTTCGATCCTCTGAACCGTTCCAATGCGCCTCAGTTTAACTCAACCAATACCCTTTTGGCGCTCTGACTTCAAAACATTTCGCTTCGTTTCGAGTCGAAAATTGATTAGTAACTCGAAATTTGGTAAGCGACGCGTCTTCCCTCGTGCCTCTTCGAGAAAAACGTATCGTGCACGCGTGTATCGTACACTTGGACGAGTTTTATACAGCCTCTCCTCTCTCATGGAGCAACGCGATGCAGTGCGAAAAGCGTTGAAAAGCAGCGGCTGAAACGCGGTGAGAACGATGTTTATCCGTTTGCTCGCCTTACGCGTGCTGCTCACGACGAGGAAGCGAGGAGGCCGAAGATGGCGAGCGTTACGCTCGTTTGCTACGCGATCCAGCACGTACACGAGCGACTCTCCAAGATTGCACGTATGCCGCCACGTATCGGCCATTGTAATCAGCTATTGCATTCCTCGTCCGAGGTTGTGTGCGTTTGAAGATTTCGATACGGGCCTCGCGGGATGAATGAACGTAAGCGCCGAGTTGAAACTATTGATAGTGTTTTTAAGGTTAGCTAATTGGGAGGGGAAAGGCGACGTTAAGGCAATGTTTGCCGACCGAGGTTGAACGAGGCGTTGTTGTTGTTTAGGTTAGGTTACGGAATTAAATCGAGCGGTTTTTCTAAGTAATCTTGGGTTTACCTTTTTTTTCAGAAAGTTGTGAGTTGCGTTCTTCGTAGAAATCGTTGTGAAAAAGTGATTTGAACGCGAAGTGAAAATTTTTATCGATTTTATTTATTTTATAATTTTATAATACGTGGTTTGTTGAACGTAACGGGATTCTTTGATTGATCATTCGTCAAGACGAATAGTCTTGTTCTTTGTAAATGAGTTATCCGATAGTACATGTTATTATAAAGTTAACGATAATCGTCGTTATTAAAAATGTTGAAAAATTGCGAAATTCATAATAACGATCCTTTTAATCGTCCAGGGAAAAAAGGGGTGCAATTATTTCTCGATTATCCATCATTTTTATGTAAATTATAAAGTCGACCATTTTCAAATCCTTTTGAAAATATTTTAAAACTGTTTAAAATTATCTTTCCAATTTTGTACGCTCGAAATTATTATCACATATAATAAAAAACCAACAGTTTGATAACGAGCACTCGCTTTAAATTAAAGTTGTATTTCACGCAGAAAGTTATTATAGATTTAAATGGTGAATCGATTAACATTTTCTTACCCCAATAATTGATTCCCATG